>NW_012267217.1:3115020-3119021 GCF_000151885.1 Dipodomys ordii
TGGCGCTGTGGCTCAAGTGGTAGAGCGCTAGCCTTGAGCTGAAGAGCTGAGGGACAGCACCCAGGCCCAGAGTTCAGGCCCCACGACCGGACCCCAAAAACAAAAACAAAAAAAAATTTCAGCCTAAGAATTGTAAACAAGGAAAACAGAGTGTAGTGTAGTTTATTTGGCTCACTGTGGTCAGTTGCTAAGATTACCAAGGCTGTTAAAACAAAAGCCAACAAAATTCAGAAATGTCAGAACGTAGGGATATCTATAAAGATCTTATTTTTTTTTAACCAGTCCAGTTGCTCTATGTGAGAACCTGCTCTGACAATGAACATTTCTGTACAAGAACTTTACTTGCTTATTTAGGAAATATTGCTGCATCCCTGAGATCTGAGCTAACTATAGAATTTCCTACCAGTTCCACAGTTTGTGGACTCTAGAATTCATTTCTCTTTTTTATTACAATCTCTACCTTTTCTTAATATTTATCCTAGCACAAATTCTGTGCCTCAGTTTCTCCTGTGTTAAATAAGGATTAGAACATATTTGCTATGAAATTATTATGCAGTTTAAATGAAATAAAAGTGACTAACACATTAGGAGACATTCTAAATAATCTGAATCCTTTCAAAATCTGCAAACTGAATTTTGCTAGCAAACTTCAATTGGTTGGTTGTGAATAGCTTGGAGTATGTTTTTGTTTGTTTTACATTTATATTCTCCCTTGGTTTATTTTCACAATCCTCAAAAGATTTCTTGATTTCATGAGCCTTAACAAGTTTTATACAGTTGAGCTTATGTATAGTGTAGAGTAGTAGTAAAAATATTGGCTCTGAAAATATACAGACCTGACTTCAAACTTGCTTTGGCTGTCCCTCAATTCTGATATACCTGATGATTATATCATTGTAGAATTAATGTGTTTGTGCATGTGTATCATATATGTGATTGTATTTCCTTCTCTTCTTGAAAAGCTATTGTTAAATGAATGTTTTGTTGGGGGATTTTTGTGGGTTTTTGGCAGTGTATATCCTGCCTTTTTAAAAAAAATTTATGGTAGTTTATATAGTGATTTGATAGCTAGGAAACTGTAATTCATATAATAGGAAAAGATTTACTTCAATTCTTTAAATTACTAACTTTTCATTCATTAGTCTAGTCTACTCATTAACCTGTTATTAAAGTGATATAGATTGAATGAAATAATACACAAAAAGTGCCTGCCACTGTAGCTGGCATGATTTATGCATGTTAGTCATTATAATACATGTTGATCATTGTTAAATTGCATCAGCATTTGGCATTGAGAAGTTTAAATATAAATAGATTCTTTCTCTCTGCAGTAAACCATAAGGCATCCCAGAAGGGTCTATGATTAAAGAAGTCATTATCGCTACTTTTTAAAGAGACAAATAAATATGTTATGTGATTCACAGTTCAAATAAAAGTAAAGGATCACAGTCCTGGGATGGCTTTTTCTCTTTTTCTTTTTCTCTTTTTTGGTCAGTCGTGGATCTTGAACTCTGGGCCTGGGCACTGTACCTCAGTTCTTCAGCTCAAGGCTAGCGCTCTACCACTTGAGCCACAGTGCCGCTTCTGTTTTTTTCTGTTTATGTGGTGCTAAGGAATTCAACCCAGGGCCTCATGCATGCCAGGCAAGCACACCACCACTGAGCTACCTTCCCAGCCCCTGGGATGGCTTTTTTGAAGGGATGTTGACTGTATCCTAAGAGAACTCACAAATTAAGCTCTTGGGACTCATCTGTGGAAACCATTCTTAAGGAGAAACTTTTAGCCTGAGACCTGCAGGATGAGCAGTAGTTAGGCCAGGTAAGTACAGAGAAAAGAGACCTACAAGCAAGAGAAATAAAATGTGCCAGGTCCTGAGGGTAAGAAAGAACTTGATGTGTTAGAGATTAATCCGTAATGTCAATCAAGGCTTACCCTGGCATTCATCAGTTTTCAGTTGTTGTGACCAAATACAAGAAGTTACTTAAAGAAGGAAATATTTATTTTGACTCACAGTTTCAGAGGCTCAGTCCTTGTTGAGTCCAGACAGATGTTGGCCTAATGATTCTTAGCCTGTAGTAAAGCAGAACATTCTGGTGGGGAAGGCATAGCAGGACAATGCTACTTGACTCATGGTGGCCAGGAAACATTGATAAGTAAGGGCCTGGGACAAGATATTCCCTCCAAAGGCATGCCTCCCGCCGACTGACTTTTTTCCAGCCAATCACCTCTTCTAGTTTCCATCACCTCCCAAATTATGAATCAAGCATATCTGATCCTTTAGAGTTAGCAACTAAGTCCAATTCTGAACACAGCAATTTCCTGATGAGTAAGTAATTCTAGTACCCCTTTAGAGGAAGAGGAAAGCTAATGTCTCATACAAAGGATCTTATAATGTCTCAGACTAACGGTTCAATGATACTATCAGATGTCGTATTAAGTGCTGATTATGGAAAATGCCTGCTGAGTGGTACTTATGGGCAACAACTATGCAGAACAGATGCTATGGCCCACCAAAAGGATGCCTCAAAACATCAGTAGAGATACCAATATAGATAACCAGGCTACAACACTCTCCAGGGTGTAAGAACTTACAGGTTCTTAGAGATAAGAAACAGAGATATGGGGACTGGGAAGGTGGCTCAGTGGTAGAGTACTTGTCTTACATGCATGAGGCCCTGGGTTTGATTCCTCAGTACCACATAAGCAGAAAAAGCTGGAAGTGGCGCTATGGCTCAAGTGGTAGAGCACTAGCCTTGAGCTGAAGAGCTAAGGGACAGAGCCCAGGCCCAGAATTCAGGTCCCATGACAGGCAAAAAAAAAAATCTTGTTCTGAAAGGAATCATATGAACTCCATTTAAAAAAAGAAAGAAAGAAAGAGAGATATGGTTAAGAGCAGAGAAAAACTGACAGAAGGAAGAGAATGATAAAACAATAGAAAAATATGTTAGACACAGAATACACTCTAGTTTCTAGACACGAAGCATATAACCTACGTTAGCTGTGGAACAAGACACAGGGGTTACTGAAAATACAGAGGATGAATGAGGTTATGTTTGGTCCTGGATAATCTGAGTATTAATCTAGAGGTCCCAACAAATGGGATTGGTCTTTGAGGATAAAGCGGAACCTTCAGGTTGAGTCAGAGGACATAGATTCATTGAGCAGAAAGGAAAAAACATTCTGATCTTGAAAAGAATATCAAGCATGCTAGCATAACCAACTTTCAGTCTACTTGCTTCTTCTTTCATCTCTATTTGATTTAAGCTAGTCAGTCTCTTTTGCATATGATCACAGAATCACTGATACTTAATGTACTTTTCCTTATTCTGAACACAATACCCCTATTAGGTATAGCTAATCTCATTTAGCTATAGTTTGGTGCAACCACATTGAGTGGTTCTGCAGATGTTCACATAATTTGTGAATTCTAAAATATTTTAATGCAAAATGCTAGAGAAAATTGGCAAGATTTGGCTATGTAAGTAATAGATGTCTCTGCCACACAAGAGGCCATTTTTGGCTATTAATAGCTGCCCATTCCTCATTCATGCTGCTTTTTCTCCCATCAAGGCCCTGTTTAACATCATCACCTGTAGAAAGCAGACTTACCCAAGGATTGATTTAAATATCATTTCTGCAAAGCCTCCCCTGTTACCCAAGATAGAAGTGCTCATCCCACATCTGCAATTCCTGGCAATGCCACTGCTCCTGGCATCACGCCTAATCCTACCCTGAATGGCAGGTAACCAGGCTCAAATACCTCTTGTGGGTTACTCAAGGCTACAAAAAATACAAAAAGCTATTTTGTATGATATATTGGTATAAAAGTGACTATATTACTATTATACTAATATGCTTACTTTGGCCTAAAAGTTATTTTTCCTTTTTTTTTTTTTGGGTCCGGTCATGGAGCCTAAACTCTGGGCCTGGGCACTGTCCCTCAGCTCTTCAGCTCAAGGCTAGCGCTCTACCACTCGAGCCACAGTGCCACTTCTGGCTTT
>NW_012267217.1:3127411-3168951 GCF_000151885.1 Dipodomys ordii
GCGCTTGCCTTGCATGCCTGAGGCCCTGGGTTCGATTCCTCAGCACCACATAAGCAAAAAGAAAAAAGCTGGAAGTGGCGCTGTGGCTCAAGTGGTAAAGCACTAGTCTTGAGCTGAAGAGCTGAGAGACAGTGCCCAAGCCCAGAGTTCAGGCCCCATGACCTGACCCAAAGAAAAAAAAAAAAGATTCAACAGACTCTATCTGGAAAACAATGTGACTTGAGGTTAATCAACAGTCTTAGAGGAAAAAAATCCCAGTAACTTCTACTAAAAATTACACACCATCCTTAAACAAATTTACACGTTGGTAGCAAATAAACACTTTTCAAACAATGGAATACAATTACTTTTCAACTGAAACAATACAATGGTGGAGAACACAGCATTTTAACTGTCGTGGCAGACATCCTCCCATTCTCCTGGTTTCTTTCTTTCCATGAAAACATTCCTTTTGTACCACTAATGATGTTATTTGGGACTTGAAAACTAAATTATAGTCAAAGTTCTCCAGTAGCCCCATTTGTCTGAAATAACAGAAGATAGTGAAAATTGAACACAACACTTAATTGGCAAATATTTGCTCAAGCAAAGGAATCATTTAGAAATGGAATTATTTTTTTCTGTGCTGAGAAGTTCGAAGATGCTCCTATCCATCTTCAGATTCTCTTACATGAGTTTAGTTTCGTATATAACCATCTTAAAATGAATGAGTTATCTCTTTGCACATCATACCTTTTAAGTTGGAGACTTTCTCTGTCCTTTTTCATATATTTCATCTGTAGCTCTATAACGATGGACCAAGTTAGGTTGATAAAATTATCAGCTCTAATGAGTGTCTACCAACTTGAGTATTTTTATTTTTGTTGATAAGGAAATTAAAGGATTCATTTGAACATTGTCTGCATTATATCTTAACTTCTGTTGATTATTCTCTGATCTATATTAATTAGGACTCTAAGGAATGTAGCATAATTTGCTTACCTAACTTGTTAAATATATACCATGTCCTTTCTATTGGAATAAGTTCCCTTATGGGAACCACACATAATATTTTATGGCTCAACTAAGATATAGTAAAATCTATAAGTCTAGATGAGACAATTTGTAAAAACCACAGTAAAGGTCATTGTAGCAATTGTGGTTCCTTCAAAAGGTCAGATTCATCAGAAGACTCCTTTGCTGTTGGCTTTGTTTATAATCTGGTAGTGAAAAGGAGGCTTCACATTACAGCATCTCCTTACTCAGTTTTGGAGTGCTTTTTGCAGGCCATAAATGGTTTATTTACCATTGTCATATCTCTTCAACAGGATTGGTCCAAGTTGCCTCTGCCCACTCCAGGAAAGATAGCAGTCCTTGACACAAGTAACTATTCAAGAACTTTCTTGTTAACTAGTTGAGTTTGAATTGAATTCTCCTATTAGCAATTTCCTGGAGTATTTCAGTCCTCAGAATTTTTTTTTTTTGGGGGGGGGTCCAGTCGTGGGGCCTGAACTCAGGGCTTGGGCGCTGTCCCTCAGCTCTTCAGCTCAAGGCTAGCGCTCTACCATTTGAGCCACAGATCTACTTCCAGCTTTTTTTCTTTTTGCTTATGTGGTGCTGGGGAATCGAACCCAGGGCCTCAGGCATGCAAGGCAAGCACTCTACCACTGAGCCACCTTCCCAGCCCATCCTCAGAATTTTTTTAAAGCAGAATTGTCCTCCAAATTGTGTTTCTCCCTAATTCATATACTGTATGGAAACCTAAATTCCCAATATCTCAGAATGTGTATGGATTGGGACATATGTTCTTTAAAGAGTTAGTACAATTTTAATTTAAATTAAGGGAATTTATCAAGGTAGTCTCTAATCCAATATTCCTGGTGTCCATATCAAAGAACAGGACACTAACAGCTGGGAGACCGTATGAAGACAAGGAGAAAAAATTGCCACCTCCCAGCAAGGAGAGAGACCTCAGAAGAAACAACCTCAGAGCTCTATTTTCCAGAATTGTTTGAAAATAAATCTCAGCTGTTTTAGCCACCATGTCTGTGGTTTACTATGTAAGCCTCGCTGATTAATAAAGTATACCACCTTGAAATTGTTATGTATATATACATATATGTGTACATACATTATATATATATATGTATATGAGATAATTATATTAGTTTCCCATTCTGGTTCCAGAAATTAGAAAGGAAAAACCAAGGAAGATGTTGCCAGGACCTCCTCCAGGAGGAGCATTTCCTTTCCAGGCCCAGTGCTGGAGACTAGCTACATTCCCTGGCTTCTGTCACCTTCCTCAGCTCCAAAGTGAATTTTATTCACTTCCTAGTCCCATCAGCACAATCTTTTTTCTTTTTTTTTTAATGACTGATCCTCCTACAAAGACTCTTGTGATGATCCTGGGCCCCTGTCTCAAAACTCTTCGCTATATTAGCAAATTTCCTTTACCAAATAAGGGTCTGTATTCACAGGACCCAGGTACTAGGACACAAAGCATCTGTGGGTTCCCATTCAGCCTACTTAATACAAATTTGGGCAGGCTCTGAGTAGAAACAGAGGCAAGTGACAGACTGCAGTAGCTAGGAAAGTTATACAGAGGAGGACTCAGAGAAAATCTGGCTCTGAAACCGAAACAATAAAGGCAATGAGGGCCAGTGTTGACAAGCATATCCAGCTCAGGAATGGTCTAGAATAGGGAAGCAAGCATGCTACAAGGCTTTGAAGAAAGCCTCCACTACAATAAATTAATTTTTAATAGGTGGTAAGATAGAGAGATAGAAAAACATTAATTCCATGCAGACCATGAATTCTGGAAATCATTGCAAGCCTATGTCCTAAAAGTACTTAAACCTTACAGAGATATTACATTAAAACCTAATTTGATCTTGCTTAATCACTTCAATAGAGCTGTTGAGAAAATTACACCATTAAATTCTAGAGATCTATGTATAATGATTGTTTCTCTGTAGGAAGTGTACAATATTAAGTTTAATAATTTATTCAGAGATTATGATCAATTAGGATCTCTGTGTGGGAATTTTATACAAATACAAAATAAACACAAGTAAAAACTCAGGCAATTTCAATTTTGGAAACACATGGCGAACTTGGTTTGATTGAGGGTTATTTTTGCCAGAATCTTCTAGATCTATTATCTACTTTTCCTAGATACAACTGTATACCCACATGAAATGCACATACTTCATGAATTACTTTGATCTTCCTACCAGAATCTACCAGTTGTAGAACTTTAAGATTCTACTTAAATATAAAGTAAAACATATTCTCATGACTCAGGGACCGTTAAAGCTACAAAAAATTATGAAAGCCTCACACACCCACACACTTTTGTCATGCCATAAAAACCACTCAAAACATACAAAGGCATCTGAATTAATTTGAAACTCTTTAAATATAACATGTACTCCAAACATCACCAGACTGTTTTCAAGCAGATACTATCATTTATATATCTGAGTAAACAGACACATTCAGTTTTCTATATCACTGGGTAGAATAGCAAAATTCTTCTCCCAGTTTTATTTTTTCACCCACTGTGTGACCACCAGCAAATCACATAACTTCTCTGAGCCTGTTTCCTCTTTTCTTTTTTTGGGGGGTTCCAGTCGTGGGGCCTGAACTCTGGGCCTGGGCGCTGTCCCTCAGCTCTTCAGCTCACGGCTAGCACTCTACACTTGAGCCACAGCACCACTTCTGGCTTTTTTTTCTTTTTGCTTATGTGGTGCTGAGGAATCGAACCCAGGGCCTCATGCATGCAAGGCAAGCACTCTACCACTGAGCCACCTTCCCAGCCCCTGTTTCCTCATTAAAAAAAAAAAAGGAAAACAGAATTTTACAAGGATTGTAAAAATTCCTTCTCAATCCCAGATTTCTAAGTCTGTATCCTCACTATTCACATAGTAAGCACCCTGTAATGGTAAGTTACATACAAGCTTTGTAACTTTTAGTCAAAATAAAATCCCATCCCCCTCCCCATAATCATTAATGTAAGTGAATAAGAAAAAAATCTTAGAAAGTTGGTGCTACTTAAATATTGTTCCTATGGAACCTAAAGATCACACAGCCAAAAAAGATGAATTAAGAAGGAAGCATTGAAATCTATTATTTGAAAGGTAAGAACATAATTTCATTTTGTTCCAGTCCATCTTCCTACCTGTTTCTTGACGCTGTCTGTCCTTAATGCTATTGTAGCTGGTGCAATGGGAATGCAGGTGTGTTTTCCAACAGGCGTTGTTGAAGTACCACTCAAGCAAGAAAACAAAAACAGAAGAAATGGAGAAGTATACACAGGTGTGATCTTAGAGCTCTAATGCAAAGAACACATAAACAACTATTTTGACATCTGCTAAAGAAAGAACTTTTACAAAAGCTTTCAGATAGAGCCAACAGGGCAAAGGGCTAAGGACAGGGGCAGACAAACAACTTGGTGACAGCAAACTTCTGTTACACTTCCATTGTCATTACATATATAATCATAAAAGTTCCCTTACCTGGTTGAGGCCTACCTGGCCTGCCCACCTGCAATGATTTCCCATGGCACTCACTATGTGTGGATGGAAAAAGCCAAGGCAAGTTTGCAGAGAACAGATGGGTGCATATGGCTGTAGGCAGTTCTCTCTTCCCAGAAGTACCAGTTTGTTCTAGCAGATGTGTTTAAAAAAATGAATTGAAGGAACCACTTGGCTCAGACAAAGCAAAAACATCACTATTTCCCCCCCCCATTGGAATGCATTAAGTGGAGGCGGCATGGACCACTGGAAGATTACAAAGTGTCAGGAAGTATCTGCAGTTTTTCTGGGAGCAGCTGAGAGTAACTTTCATTAGATTGCATTGTTAATGAACTAGGTAGTTGGAGGTTGGGTGAGAGAAGCCATCATATGGGTAATTTCCTTTCTGGCATAGGCATTGTAAGAAGTATGTCGTTTTTCAGGAAAAACCACATTCTCCAGTGAAATACATATAAGAAAATGTCCTTCCTGATTCCTGTTTTTGTTTTTTTTTAATTCCCCTAAATTGATACTCAGCACCTCATCTGAGACAAGTTGTCACATTTACATACCCTAGTGAGCAAATGTTGTGGGCAAGAGAGATTATCTAGTATAACACCAGAAGATCACAGGGAATTGATCCTCAGAATCTACTTAGGACAAGCTGACACAGGCAGAAGTTCAAGTTGCCCAACACTACAAGTGTTTCAATACCATAAAACATAACATCCGGAAGAGTAGAGTGATGGTCTGGTCACAAGTGAAGCCGTCAAAGCAAATGCATGTACCTTGCCGTGAGGTACAGTACACATACCTGTGAATTTAAATGTTCATGTTAGATGAGGATTATTCCTCTAGGCTTCCTGTCAGAATAATAAGAATTCACATTTATGCATTTTAGTCCCTTACACGGAATTACTGAAAATGATTGAGCAATGGGGTCTTTACATTTAAAGTTTTGAGTGGGAAAACAGTATGTCTAGACTGTTTCTACTTCACAGAAGGCCAATAGGCTATCAAATCAAAGGAAAATGATGAATATTTGTCAAATAAGGACATGGTCACTGGACATCTGCTTAGAAGGAGCAATAAAGCAAGGTCATTGTAAAGGTCACACCTCAAGCTATCTGTTAAACCTACCATGTTACATGAAGAGAGAGAGAGGGAGAGTTTTCATAGTGCTTTATTATTTTTATTTTTCTCCAGAATACAGAGAGAGAGAGAGAGAAATAATTGGAGTAAATTGAGCCCAGTAAAGGTAACAGCCTGAAGTATTTTCTTCATTCCCAAATTGCCCTCCAAGATGCCTAAGCAAATAGACAATTGCGTTAAAACCAGTGATTGAGATCAAGGAGGACAAACAGCTGACTGATTGAATTTCGATGTGGAACCAGTTCCAATCACTTCAATTATCTCCTATGCAAAATGACACAAGTCTCAAGTTGCAATTTCAAAATTCCTTCCAAAGACAAGCCATTTGGCAACAAAATCTGCATGTTATCTGCTGCTTGACAGTCAAGCAGCATTATAATCTCTTCCAAGTAACACTAGACAGAAATCACTCAAGCTCAAAATAAGACAAGTCTGATGTAACGAGATTATCTTAATTACATAAACCAAAAGCTTTTCTATTGCATTACAGAAACAAACGGTAGGATGTTTGCCTTTGTGTGTTCTGTGCAGCTCCTTGGGGATGCTGATGTGGGTGTATAAAACCTCAAAGTCAGGAAAGTTGCCCAGTGTTTTTTATTTGTTTTTTGTTTTTTGGGTTGTTTTTGCCAGTCCTGGGGCATGAACTCAGGGCCTGGGCACTGTCCCTGGGCTTCTTTTGCTCAAGGCTAGCACTCTACCACTTGAGCCACAGCGCCACTTCTGGCTTTTTCTGTTTATGTGGTACTGAGAAATCGAACCCAGGGCCTCCTGCATGCTAGGCAAGGACTCTACCACTAAGCCACATTCCCAGCCTGCCTAGTGTTTTATAAGAGAAGAAAATAGAGATCATTTATTCTTTATCGGACCAGAGAGGCTCTCTGATATATTTTAATTTTTAATTTTTTTTTCCATATAGCATTTATATGATAGATTCCTAGAATGAAAATAAAGACTCAAGATGCTAATGAGCTTCAAATAGCTAAAGGTATTTCCTGTGAAATATATAAAAGCTTTTGTTTTATGTTGAAAATGAACTATACAACTTGTCGGGAGGGGAGTCAGGAGGAAAAAAACTGGGAGAAAATGAGGGAAGAGCTGACACTGTTCAAAAAGAGTTGTACTCAAAAAAAAAAGAGTTGTACTCAATATCTGACTTATATAACTGCAACCTCTGTACATCACTTTTATGACAAAAAGAAATGAAAAGGAATTTTTAAAAAAATAAAAGCTTTTGTTAACATTGTGCTTTCTCTCTTAAAAATATTATAAAACAGGGAGGTGTCGGATAAGGCAAAGTGATAGAGGAGAGTAGATTGATTGGAATATATCATATACATGTACAGACCTGCCACATGAAATCCTTCCTTACATAGTTAATATATGCTACTTAAAAAAAGAAAAAATTCTGAAAAATGTTATAAAAGATATTCTGCCTAATTCTCTTTTCTACCTAACGTTTTCCTCTACTTTGGGTAGACATGAGCTTTTCTAGTTATGCTGCTTAGAACGAAAAGTTCAATTTGAGAAGATTTCACAGTACTTAAACAGATGTTTAAACATCTGTTTCGGAATAAACAAATACAAAGGGAGCAGGCACTTGACAGAGGGGTCCCCAGTGAAATGAGTATGCACGGTGTGACATTGCTTTCCTTTGTTGATTGAGCCTTTGGTTATTTGGATCAGCAAGTATGCCTGGGGACCTGGAGCTCAGGGATGCGACAAGGATGTCACAATGACTGCATTGGACAGTGACTTGCTGGTTTGGAGCATACTTTGTGTTTATAAGCAGGTCTTAGTAAAAACCAGAACCAATGATTTGCCTAAAGGCCATACAGACTGCAGGCAGTATCAGGTTTCATGTACAGTGAAGGAGGGCATTTGGTTTATTGGAGAGCCAGAGAGCTGTTCACCAGTCTCTGAGGAGGAGCTGATGTAATAACTCCATTACCTTCAGGTCACCAAGCGGCAGAGAACAGCCCAAGGGGCCCTTGGTAAAGATGATGTTTCATTCACCAGCTCTCCTGTGGAAACGTGTAAGTGAGCAAAGTCAGAACAGAAGCTGCTGCCCGCAGGAGCTTTCTCTGCTATAGGCAGGCCCTGTGTACCCACACCCAAGTCCAGGCCTGGAGAGGTTCAGTAGGGAGCGAAGTGATGGGATAATGGCAGAAGCAAGGATTTACAATGGTAAACAAGATTATGTTCAGAAATCTCAGGTTTCTTTATTACAACATGATGCTATTCAAAAGCTCATGGGAACATGTTTCTAATTTGTTCTCTGAAAGTATTGAAAAATATTCAAGATAAATTAATGTGTAAAAATAGCATTGCAAGAAAACATTCCTCCTTTTAGCATTATCTCATAGTCTGGGTGAAAAAAAGAAATTGTTTCTGTGAAAGCAGACAATTTTCTGTCATTTCCTTAATCTAAGATTAAATGATTGCTAACACATTTTACAGTACATGTCATGGCATGGCTCCAATTAGGATGTAGTCTATTTTGTCCAGTGAGATGGAGTAAATGGCTTGCAGTAGCAATCTATTTTGCAATTACCAGGATTCTAGTCCAAAAGAAATATTTTGTCACCGATGGGTAGTTCCCAAGAGACCTGATCTCTGGAATCTTCCCTCCCCGAGTTTAAAAAAAAATCATTGTTTCAATCCCAAAGAAGCAATGTTCAATTGAGCCTCATTCTTACTAACCCCAGCATGTAGGAAAGGAGCTTTTAAAAAGATTATTTAATAACCTAAAGCTAGTGTGAGGGGTGTAATCAGTAGGACCATAGATACTCAATAAACCCAGCTCTTCCACCAAATACATATTCACTCCTGAGTATTCACAGCCATTCTGGACAGAAAGTAGGGGCTGGGAATACAGCGATAAAGGGACACCCCAAGAAAATGACCTCAATCCAGGTTTCAGGTTTTCTGAATCCCTCCATCTTATGACATTCTAAGGCAAACATCTCACAAAGGGAATGAATGAAAATGTATACAAACCACTGAATTATTAATGCTCTTCTCACTGGAAAGCTAAATGATGAAATGTTCTCCAAATTAGCTTGACATAAAGATGTGAATCCTGACATCCACTAGGCTGTCTCTGTAGCTGCTGAAGATCATACAGGCAGAGGTCAGAAATAACTGAATCCATTTGAGAAAAGGTCTACCACATTGTTCTTAATAAACACAGTGTCAAGTGAAACCTGCCCCCACAGAAAAGATACACACAGATTAAGTACTCCCAAAGGATTATTAACATTTGTCTGCACACCTGGGCATCTGCTCCTTCAAATTGACAGAGACAATTAAGCCAGGCATAATGTGTGTATAATTATTCTTTATCTTAGCCAAGAGCTAGGACCCTGCCATTATTATTAAAATAGCTTTCTTATTCTTCAAGGTTGGTATAGGCTTTCACATCTATGTATAATTGGCTTCTTGTTTCCACACAAGAGGATGAGGACCATGCTATACTCATTTTTATATCACTTACATACCTCATATTCATATATTCCTTACAGAGCAGAACAGAGTGCTTCACACTTGTACCTATTCAGTCGATATAACAAAACAATAATATTTACTGTACATATATACAAATAGATAGTGTTTGGATATTTTGAAATACCTACACAGAAAAAAATTATCTTGTAAAAATTTATGTTACATAGCAAAATAAGGCAATGTACATCTAATGCCTTCTATATTTCTGTTGCTTATTCTTCTACAAATTAAGAAGCAAACAAGTTATAGAAAAATTTCCAAAAGATAGTGTCAAGGAAAAAGGAAACAACAGACTATATGCATAGAATGTTGATAGGCATATAAGAGATAGATAGAAACATAGTTATACATATAGATACAGATAAAGATTGATATATATATAGGTCCACTATATCTATATGTATTGTGTGTGGATATCTTTGATTATATCTCTATGGAAAGCCTATATCAAAGAAATAGGTTTAAAAAATCACTAAGAGGCACTACATTTAAACTTGTTTTCTGTTTTTGTTTTTTTCAGTCCTGCGGTTTGGACTCAGGGCCGGGCACTGTCCCTGAGCTTCTTTTGCTCAAGGCTAGCACTCAACCACTTGAGCCACACTGCCACTTCTGGATTTTTTCCATGTACGTGGTACTAAAGAATCAAACCCAGGGCTCCGTGCATGCTAGGCAAGCACACTACCACTGAGCCACATTCCCAGGCCCAAATTTTATCACATTTTCTTTTCTTTTCTTTTCTTATCTGTCCTATCTTGAACTCAGGGCCTGGGCGCTGTTCCTGAGCTCTTTCACTCAAGGATAGTGCTCTACCACTTTAAGCGAAAGCACCATTTAAACATGTTTGTATGCCAATTTCTTTCTATGCCCTTCAGTGGTAAGCAGGAAGCAATACTCAAAACACCCCAAGAAGAAGTGACAAACTCCCCATCAATGGACTTGAAGTTTTATGGGTACTCAAGTAGCCTTTCTTAGAATGAGAGCCGTGTTAGTTTCCTAGTTCTGAAATGATCTTTTTCTCTTAGCAGGTTCTAAAGAGAATCCCCAGGAAAGGAAGAGTATATATAGATAGCATGCAGTCAGAAGGGCTAGAGTTACAAACATAACATCCATTCCAAAGGTGAACCTCAGTATATATAAGGAAATCATGGGAAGAAGAGTGTTGTCATAAAGGTTGTGCATACACTACAGGCATCGTGAGGGCTGAGGAGGGGCAGCACACAGGGATATTCCATTTGAGCTCATTCTAGACACATCACCAGCCATGTCTGCGTCAAATGAGAAACTGTTCACTCATGCAGTCATTTGAAAGCTGTGCAGGAGAGGAGCCTGCTGCAGGAAAGATCTGTAGGTCCAACTGAGCAGGGCTGAGGCAGGTAGAAACACAGAGACAGTGACATCTTCACCATCGCACTACATGTCCAGTGATCATGTGACCAGATAATTTAATATTGCATGAGCAAACTTCAAGGATGCTACTTTTGAAAATATTCATTTCTTTTGTATTTTGAAGAGAGTGGAAGTTGAAGATAAACACAATGAAAAGGTAGAGTAAAAAATATTCCAAGACCAAATAGGGGATCCAGTTACATACTAATACAAAGTATATAAAATGTACAAGTCAATCTATGAAATGAACATCATTATAATATTGTCACTGGGGTTCGTGCTATGGAATTATTCTTCCATGTGTTTATTTAAAATATACATATCAACTTTTATCCCATATATATATATATATTTTTTTTTTTTGGTTAGTGGTTGGCCTTGAACTCAGGGCCTAGGTGGTGTCCCTGAGCTATTTTACACAAGGCTAGCATTCTACCACTTTGAGATACAGAGGTAGCTAATTGGAGATAAGAGCCTCAGGGGGGACTTTTCAGCCCAGACTAGCTTTAAATCATGATCTTCAGATCTCAACCTCTTGACTAGCTAGGATTATAGGCATGAGCCACCAACTCCTGGTTCCTAATAAGTCTTTTTATATCTAATAAATTTTCTGAGACAAGATGAAGAAGATTTCATGTTATACCAAATTTCCTTTTATCAAAGAAAACAATTAAATTGCCCATAGACCAAGGTCTGGAATGAGGACCTTGGAAATGGGAATGAAAAGGTATTAGGTAAATGCCCTCCATCAGGACATTTAGTAGAATGAATAGAATAGCACACCATGTAGAAAACAGCCAGAGCAGCAAAACTAGAGTTAGAGCCTCAAATCTGGAGGAAAAGCTAAAGAAAACAATGCAATTTCTAGATCATAATGCCAGAGTAAGAAAGCCAGTGTTCAACAAAAGTTTCTTACTGATTATAGAGGATTCTAAGAACCCTGGTTCGTGGGGGGAGAGAGAGCTAAGAGCAAGTATAGGGTGACAGGTAACACCCCCACATCAGACACAATATCCTTTGCTCATTATGAGAAAATTGTGGTTACATTTGAAACAAATGAACACATGAACAAAAACATTTTGTGAAAGCACATTAGAAGAGCTTTTAGTAAAATCTTGTTTCTGTTTTTATCCTTCCATTTCGTCTTACCTGTCACAACTCTATAACAATAAGAATTCCTACCTTTTTATGAGATATGCCCTCTATCAAACAACACCTTCTGTTATATCTTCACTTCCCCACATACTCCATCCAAAAAGACCAATTCAAATCCAACATCTCTCCCGAAGCTATTTTTATTCACCTCAGCTTGAAATGATTTCTTACTCCTCTGAACTCTCAGGTTGCTCATTTGACCTCCTACTTTCAATTGCATTATTCATTTTATTTTCCTCTTCCTATAATTAACTGGGTTGCTAGCTCTTTGAGGAGGCAGTAGTGGTACCCTATCACCTCTAGGTTCATCTTATACATTAAAGCATTCAGTGAAGATTTATTGAACTGGACTTAAAAGTTGGAGGCTGTATAGAGTGTCTTTCTGCATCTCCCAGCTCCAACACATGGCCTGCGCTAATGTCAAATGACCCAAAATGGTACCCAATACTAGCTCTGATTAGAAAAATTTAAGCATTTGTTTAATTTTCTTTTTGCCAGTATGTTTCATCATTTTCAAAATGATACCGAATTGCTAGAATTAGAAAACTCTCTACTAAATGGAATTAGATAGACCTACAGGCTCCCAAATCATACACAATCATTGTAAACAAAGTGGAAACTATAGAAGCACAAAAAGTATATATAAATATCTTAAAGTCACTGAGAATTGCACCATTCAGTGAAAGCTAATTTTCTGGTGTGTAGTCTTTCCTTACTAGACTTACTTTATGGCACTTATCTGTTTAAGTCTTTTTTTAGTGAAACAATCCAACCAGCAGCGCTCTGCTCCATGAAACTTACTACCTTATGGTTCCAGCCATGGCTAAGCATCTCCCTTAGGGAACCAATCAGTACGTTGTTCAGGAACAAACCTGGATCAATGAAATCTGCCAAGCAATAGGTTCTACTTAAGAATTTAAATTACAATGTTTTGTTTCCTTTGCATGTTTTTCCCCCTATGGTATATCTATCCTCTGTTGCCACTGTACTTGATTTTGGTACCTGCATCTTGTATATACATTTGTCTAATTTAGGGAGGGGAAGAGAAATAACAAAATGCTAAAACAAGGACACAGGATGACCCATTGCAACAATGATACCCACAATGCAATATATTGGAAAAGAACTTTACAACTTTGAGTGGTGAATGAGGGAGATGGGGGAGGGGAGGGATAGTGGGAGAACAACAAGGGAAGGGGTAACAATGTTTGACAAGAAATGAACTCATCGCCTTACTCATGTAACGTAACCCCTCTGTACAGTGTCTTTACAATAAAATAAAATTTTAAAAAGAATTTAAATTACATACGATGAGTTGGATGCACTATCTATTCACACACACATATGGTCAATGTATATTATATCTATACACATAAAGATGAGCTATGTTTCTTAGAAGCCTGCTTCTTTGTCACAGTGAAATAGTGCCAAAGACATTGAATACAAATGTACATTTTAATACAAATATCTCTATGGCATTTTCTTTTTTTTAATTTAATTTTATTTTATTTGTGAACATACTGTACAGAGGGGTTACAATTACATGGGCAGGATAATGTGTACATTTCTTACCAAGCATTGCATCCTCCTCCTTTGTTTACCCTTCACATCCCTTCCCAGCCTCCCCCCTCCCCCCCAATCCCAATCCTTCTCCTTCCCCCCTCCTCCCCCCCCCACCCCCGCACCGACGTTGTAAAGCTCGTTTTGGACATGATAACTTGTACTTCTCATTGTTGCAACAGGTCCACCTGTATCCTTAAACAACTGGTTTTTCCCCATCTCCTCCACAAGTTATACTGACATCAAATATAGTGAAAGCAGGGGTTATACTGTGGGGGAGGGACATACAAAGCAACAAAGAGATAATCTTATAAATGTGTTAGAAACACATGCATGAAAGAAAAAAACATTAAAATACATATCTAAGGGTTCATTTTCCTGACATCACATTATCTGACCTTTTCCGCTTGACTCATACATATACTAGATATTGCAAATAAGGGAAACCATGGGACCTATGTTTCTTTGGGCCTGGCTTACTTCACTTAATATAATTTTTTCCAAGTTTTTCCATTTCCTAACAAATGGGGCAATGTCATTCTTTCTGATGGAGGCATAGAATTCCATTGTGTATATATACCACATTTTCTTGATCCATTCATCTACTGAGGGGCATCTGGGTTGGTTCCATATCTTAGCTATGGTAAATAATGCTGCAATAAACATTGTTGTGCTGGTAGCTTTAGTGTGGTCTTGTTTGTAAACATTTGGGTAAATGCCCAAAAGTGGGATTGCTGGGTCATAGGGGAGTTCTATGTGAAGTCTTTTGAGGAACCTCCATACTGCTTTCCAAAATGGTTGAACAATTTTACATTCCCACCAACAATGAAGTAAGGTTCCTTTCTGTCCACATCCCCTCCAGCATCTGTTGTTGTTAGAGTTCTTGATTTTTGCTGTTCTAACTGGGGTGAGGTGATATCTCAATGTTGTTTTGATTTGCATTTCTTTTATGGCTAGGGATGTTGAACATTTCTTCATGTGTCTATTGGCCATCCTTCTTTCTTCTTCAGAGAAGTTTCTCTTTAAGTCTTTCGCCCACTTATTTATTGGGCAGTTGTTTCTTTGAGGATTTGTTGTTGGGGGGGTTAATTTTTTGAGTTCCAAGTATATTTTAGATATGAGACCCTTGTCCGTTGTATGGCTAGTAAAGATCTTCTCCCAATCCGTGGGCTTTCTATTGATCTTGCAAGCTATGTCATTTGCCCTGCAGAAGCTCTGCAACTTTATGCAATCCCATTTGTCCAACCTTTCTTTGATTTGTTGTGTTTCCGGGTCTCTATTCAAAAAATTTCGGCCTGAGCCAAGGAGACCTAGGGTTTCTCCTATTCCATCCTGTAATGTTTTCAGAGTGTCTGCTTTGACTTCAAGGTCTTTGATCCATTTGGAGTTGATTCTGGTGCAGGGTGATATATAAGGATCTAGCTTTAGTTTTCTACATGTAGTTAACCAATTTTGCCAGCACCATTTACTGAAGAGGCTGTCTTTCTTCCATTCTATTGTTTTAGCTCCCTTATCGAAGATTAGATGGCTATAGGTCTGTAGGTTCATTTCTGGGTTTTCAATTCTATTCCATTGGTCCTGAGGTCTGTTCTTATGCCAATACCAAGCTGTTTTGATTACTATGGCTTTATAGTAGAGTTTGAAATTTGGTATTGATATTCCTCCAGCAGTGTTCTTTCCGTTGAGGAGCGTTTTTGCTATTCGGGGTCTTTTATTGTTCCATATGAATTTTTGGATTGCCTCTTCTATTTCCTTGAAGATTGAGGTTGGAATTTTGATAGGTATTGCGTTGAATTTGTAGATAGCTTTGGAAAGTATTGCCATTTTCACAATGTTAATCTTTCCAATCCAGGAGCATGGGAGGCTTTGTCTATGGCATTTTCTTTTGTCCTAATCAGATTAATCTATACTCAACTGCTGGATATACCATTGTTTCCAGTTCTACCCTAATATACAGTACTCCAGTTGGCAATTCAGGTATATGTTGTGATTTCCAACTATTCCTCATGATAAGAATATACTCTTCAAACAGCATAATTTTCTTAATAAGGTCATTAAAACTCCCTTCAGTTTGATGCTGACAAATATTGATTAAAATAAATAAGTCAAGATACTATTATGAGGGGCTGGGAAGGTGGCTCAGTGGTAGAGCGCTTGCCTTGCATGCTCGAGGCCCTGGGTTTGATTCCTCAGCACCACATAGAAAACAACCAGAAGTGGTGCTGTGGCTCAAGTGGTAGAGCGCTAGCCTTGAGCTGAAGAGCTGAGGGACAGCGCCCAGGCCCAGAGTTCAGGCCCACGACCGGACCCCCCACAAAAAAGATACTATTATGATTCTATTAGCAGTAATTGAAGACACTGCAAACAAGGATTCTTGAGGTACAAATCCAAGAATGGGCTTCACAGGATCATGGGTCCTCTATATGTACATACCAACTATTGTGTTTGTAAGTATATTTGCATATTTCCTTAAGCAGGCCTATTTACTAATTCTTAGTATCCAGAATCTAAAAGAGAGTAAATGGACTGAATGAACTTTGTACATATACTGAACATGACTATATGAACCCAAATTGCAATAGAACACATCAAATGTGTTTAGCATTATACTTGACACTTACCAAAAGTGAAATGATTATACTATAATTATTGCATACATCAGATTTTTGTTATCTTTTAATTCTTTTCCCAATGACATTTGTCACTCAAACTATACTTACATAAATGAATATTTCTGTATGCTAACCGAGTAAACAGAAACTTCCTGGTCTTTCCCAGACTCCTATCATACAATTTCAGTATTTTTATTACTTGCATAAAGAGAGTGATTTATACTAAATCATTTCACATTCAGTTGTAAACATACCTCTGAAATAAGTATCTTGGATTTTATATTGTGATGTTATATTTTGATAAAAGAATATTACTATTATGTTGTCCCCCTCCTCACATATATTATCAAACACTTCCCAAGTATTTCTCACACTGACAACAAAATTCTCTTCTTTTTTGGATATTTGTATTATCATTAAGTAGTTGCACAAAGGAGTTGCCATTCAACAAAGCAGTTTATGAATACAGTTGTCTTGATCCATGTCACCCCTTTCAACATTCTCACCCCCCCTCCCAACCCACCCTTTCCTTCACTTTTCTTAATTTTTACAGTATGTAGTGTATTTTTATGCCATTTAATAAGGTAGTTTGTATATGCAATGCATTGCGAGCTGTGTCATCCCTTCAAAATTTTCTCCCACTTCCTTCTTTTTCTTAATCTTGTGGTATATGCAATGGACTGTATTCTCCCCACTTCCCTCTCCATTTGTCTACCCCTGGCTCTGTGGCCCTACCTCCCCCCTCTTGCAAGTACCCATTTCCTGGTACTTATTTTGCCGGGCTTTGAATTCATCTTTCTAAAGAGCTGTACTCTCTGAGCGCTCCGCTCCACAGAGTCTATTATACTTCAGTAAATTCACTGGTAACTGCTTGCATGGTTTCCCTCATTTGTGGTGGCTAGAATGTGCCTATAAACCTATAAGTAAAATTCTCTTCTTGAAGCACTGAAGGCAATTTTTTTAAATACTGGGGTTTAAACTCAATGTTAGGAAAGAGTCTACCACTTGAGCCACAGTCCTAGTTTCTCTGATTTTTGTTTTCAAGTAGTATCTTATTCTTTTGCCCATGCTGGCCATGAGCTCACATCCTCCTAAGTAGCTAGGACTACAGGAATATACCATAAGCGAATACCATAATCTGCCATTCTAGAGCCAACAGACTCCTAACTCTCCGAGTTTGGAGCTGTGAGCCTCTGAGTCTACCAGTCCAGTCATTAGGCCTTGTGTTCTCAAAAGCTTAGGTATGTCAGCACTAAAAGAGCTTCTCCTTGCCTGCCTGTGATTTCTATCTGGGCAGAGCAAGAGGGCTCTAGGCAGCTGCTTAATAACACAGGCCCCAGAGGTCACAATTAGAGTCATCCAAATGAGGATGCATAAAATCTGATTTCTGAATTTATCACTAAAGCAATGTCTTATCTACATGGTGCATGCTTGAACACTGTTATAGAGGTTCAAGACAATTAAATTGCACCTATATACAAAAAAAAGGTAGCATATATAGGCTAAAACTCTCATAAGATACACTAAAATAAAATCTCTAACATTTTCAAGTGCTGTGTTTTATTTTATCAAACATAAAATAAGAAAAGCATAGCAATAGAAAGATAGATCATTATATACAATCATGAACTTAAAAGTAGGTGATATTTCTATAAATTACATCCTCTGCAGTCTCCATTTGAAAGACTTGCAAGAGCATTAGAATTAATTAGCACTTATAAATCACAGAAAGGTTTCATGCTTAAAAACAGGAGTAGCAGAAAAATAATTACTTTGCAAAATAAGGATGTCTTTTCTATGAAGATAGGCTGATGAGTAATTTATTTCATCTTTTTGTATGTCATTATACTATATTCAAATTATATGCATTATTTTAAGTTAACCTACTCAGAATATATTGTCCATATGTCACGATACAACACCCACCTACAGAATGGAATTAAGGCACATTTATAGTATAAAACAATATTGGAAGTGGACTTTGTGACAAAATGGTAAAGTGCTAACCTTGAGTGAAAAAACCCAGGAACAGTGCCCAGGCCCTGAGGTCAAGCCTCATGACTGAGGAAAAAGGAAAGCGAGGGACAGTGGGCAGGGGGAGAGAGGGGGAGAAAGGAAGGAAGGAAGGAAGGGAGGAAGGAGGGAGGGAGAGGGGAAAAGAAAAGAACAAAAAAAAGAAAAGAACAGCATCTTTGTCGGGTGCAGTGGTTTATGCCTATAATCCTAGCTACTCAGGAGGCTG
Organism: Dipodomys ordii; assembly: GCF_000151885.1. Classification (NCBI taxonomy): domain Eukaryota; kingdom Metazoa; phylum Chordata; class Mammalia; order Rodentia; family Heteromyidae; genus Dipodomys; species Dipodomys ordii. The sequence continues at coordinate 3,145,516 of NW_012267217.1, forward strand.
AGATCTGAGGATCACAGTTCAAAGCCAGCCCAAGTACGAAAGTCCATCAGACTCTTATCTCCAATTAACCACTCGAATACTGGAAGTGGTGCTGTGGCTCAAAGAAGTAGAATGATAGCTTTGAGCAAAAAAGCTTAGGTACAGCACCCAGCCCATGACCAAGGGGAAATGTGTGTGTGTGTGTGTGTGTGTGTGTGTGTGTGTGTGCGTGCACACATGCGTGCGTGCACATGCTGTTTTTGTATTCCACAATCATAATTTGGGGATTCCTCCGGATTCTTTAAAAACAAATCTCTTCATGAGAATGTTGAAAGGGATGACATTTATCAAGATATATGGTGTTCATAAACTGCTTTGTTAAATAACAACTCCTCTGTACAACTCCTTAAAGATAATAAAATTATAATAATTCCTCCAGTTCTGCCTGGGAGTTTTCAGAATCAAATCTATTCTGTTTCTACCACCTGAAAAGAACACACTCTGACCTGCAAGACAGGAGCAGGTCCTCATGGTGCTATTCCCACTATGCTATACATGAAAAGCATTCTGGAAACTTCAATGTGTTCCCCTCACACATACACACACACACCTCCAATGGAGAGAATGTAATCTTTTGGGGGGGGGGTTAAGCCTACACATCAAAGTAGATGTGTAGTGTCCTCCTATCTTAATGAGAAAGAAGAAAGATTATGGATACACTGTCCTCAATTGCTCTTTCCTGTAAGAATCCTCAAGTGCTCATCCCTATAAAATGCTGGACCACAGACAGAGCTGAGAGCCCAACAAGATGCTGCACACAAAACCAAGGCTCCTTTTCAGGCCTAGAGCAGCTGTCGTGGCAAGCTTTCTTGCCTGACTTTCTCTTCCTAAGCCTGAGCTCTTTCCCAGGAAGTTTTATTTAGTCATGCAAATACACCCTGGCAGCCCCCAGCCACATAGATTTGTTTGAATCTTAGTAAGAAATAGAGCTTTGATTTTAGTGGTGTTTCCTGAAATCATCCTTAAATACTGTTACATACCCAGTAGAACTAAAAAGCTAAAAAAATGGCCTGGTCAAGAGAGAGTGGGGGAAGCAAAGGCAATTTTCCACAGTAATTAAGATAGTGATTTTGTTGTGAAGATGAGCCAGTAGATTAACAGCACAAAACAGTACTGTTTTATAGAAAAACAATACAAACAAAAAAGGATACTCACATATATGGACACCTGAATTTTTTTAAGCAGGCAATTTTCTTTTTACAAACAAGTCAGTCTTACCAATATCAGGTGTTGAAATAATTGAATATCAATATGAATAAACAATCTTTAATCTATAATTTATATATACAAATCTACTTTTTTGTGTGCAGGTACAGACTTCAAATCTGGGCTTTGAACTCTTACAGAGCTTTGCTTTTTCAGTCACACCTGGCTTTCTACCACTTGAGCCACACAAGCATTTCTAACTTTTTGCTCGATATATACATATATATCCTCTTTTTAAAAAGCCACTCTTAAAGACCTCTCAAAAATGCAATGATAAAACCAAATCGAACAATACAAATATTTTAAAATAGAATATCTGAGTAGCCATGTCACTATAGAAGATATAGGAAAGACAAATAAGCACATGTAAAGATGCATGTTCTCCTCCATCATGAGAGAAATGCAAACTAAAATCACAATGAGATACATTATACAAAAGCTAAAATTGAAAATACAAACTGCATTAAATGTTGGCAAGGATACCTGCAACTCTTTTCCACTGCTAACAGGAATGGAAAAAAAAAAAAACATTAGAAAATATATGGACAGATTTTAAAAAGTCAAACATAAACTTACCCTGGAATCCCACTACTGAAAATGCAGAAGGATGAGATTTCCTCATCTTGTGTCTTGTCTTTTTCTTTTCTTTTTTCTTTTTTTGGTCAGTCGTGGGGCTTGAACTCTGGGCCTGGGCGCTGTCCCTCAGCTCTTCAGCGAGCACTCTACCACTTGAGCTACAGCGCCACTTCTGGTCTTCTGGTGGTTTATTGGAGATAGGAGTCTCACGGTCTCTCCTGCCCAGGCTGGCTTTGAACCGTGATCCTCAGATCTCAGCCTCCTGAGTAGCTAGGATTACAGACGTGAGGCACCAGCACTGGGCTTCTTGTGTCTTTTCTAACAGCCTCCTCATAAGAACTGAAATGAGGGGGCTGGGAAGGTGGCTCAGTGATAGAGTGTTTGCCTAGCAGGCATGAAGCCCTGGGTTCGAATCCTCAGTACTACATAAACAGAAAAAGCTGGAAGTGGTGCTGTGGCTCAAGTGGTAGAGCTCTAGCCTTGAGCAAAAGAAGCTCAGGGGCAGCACCCAGGTCCTGAGTTCAAGCCCCATGACTGGCAAAAAAAAAAAAAAAAAGACTGAAAGGATCACAAAAGAGCTACCAAGGAGACTCCTAAGGAGAAATATCTATTTCCCAAATCACAGTGACCCCACTCACTCTCACTAGACTCCACAGCTTAAACGTTCCATCACCTCCCATCCAGCAGCATGAAAAACAAGCTTTTAATTACATATACCTTTGGCTTACTTTTGAGGTGGGTTGGGTTTGCTTTTTTCTTGTTGTTAGTTGTTTTAGGTTTTTTTAGTTAATTTTTGTTTCTGATTTTACACTTTCTCTCTTTCTTCCTTCTTTCCTTTCCTTCCTTCCTTCTTTCTTTCTTTCTTTCTTTCTTTCTTTCTTTCTTTCTTTCTTTCTTTCTTTCTTTCTTTCTTTCTTTCTTTCTTTCTTTCTTTCTTTTTTGGAAACAGAATCTCACTATGAAAGGTCATTCCAAGCCAGGTGCTGGTGGCTCATGCCTGTAATTCTAGCTATTCAGGAGGCTGAGATCTGAGAATCCCATTCAAAGCTAGCTCAGGCAAGAAAGTCTGTGAGACTCTTACCTCCATTTAACCACTAGAAAACCAGGAGTGGCACTGTGGCTCAAAGTGGCAGAGTATTCGCCTTGAGCAGAAAAGCTCGGGATAGCACCCAGGCCCTGAGCTCAAGCCTTAAGACTGACAGAAAGGAAGGAAAGAAAGGAAAGAAAGGCAGGAAGGCAGGAAGGCAGGCAGGCAGGCAGGCAGGCAGGCAGGCAGGAAGGAAGGGAGAGAGAGAGAGAGAAACAAAGAGAAAGAAAGAAAGAGAGAGAGAAAAAGAGAGAAAGAGAGAGGGAGGGAGGGAGAGGAAGGAGGGAAGGAATGAAGGAAGAGAGGGAGGGAAAGGAAAAATGAAAGAAAGAAAGAGAGAGAGAAAGAAAGGAAGGAAGGAAGGAAGGAAGGAAGAAAGAAAGAAAGGAAGGGAAGAAGGAAGGAAGGAAGGAAGGAAGAATGAAAGAAAGAAAGAGAAAGGAAGGAAGGAAGGGGTATCCCACTGAGACTTATGATCCTAGTGTCTCCCAAGTACTGGGATTACAGGCATATCGCACGATGCCTGGCATGCATAACTTTTCATCTGAATTTATTTATTTATTGCCCCAAATGAAATTTTCTGTTTACAAAAAAGACTTTGTGGAGTCGGAACAATGTTTCCAGGTTGATTCATTGTCTTGGTAATAGACTTCTAAAAATCATATTCCTGGCGTCTTTGCAAAATTCCAGTACCAAGTTTACTGGTCTGTGTGTTCACTTTTTAAGTAAGAATGCATTTTGCATCAGTCACATGAATGTGCCCTAGATTATGGTCAGAAAGTTTAAATAAACAAATGCACTGAAGGAGGGTAATACAAAGATAATGAGTCTGCTTATGTAAGCCCTTCCTTATAATTATTCTGTGATCTTTCATAATAACCTTCACTCCTATTAACCAGATTTTTAATTTTTAATCTAGTTTAAGAAACTTGATTTAAATTCTAATGCTTTGGTTATGTCTATATACCACAGAAGGAAATGAAAATCTGAGGAAGTGAAACTAGATTTAGTTAATATGAATGATCCAATATAACCGGAGGACCTATAAAGCTATATATTGAGTCTTAAATCTCCAATTAATAGCAGTTTGTTTGACTAACACAAACTAGAAATCCATCACTTGCATCATAGTTAATATGCCCATACTTAATGAAAAGAGTTTCAAGTGCTGGGAATGTGGCTTAGTAGCAGAGGGCTTCTTAGCATGCATGAAGGCCTGGGTTCCATTCCCTCAGTACCACATACACAGAAAAAGCCAGAAGTGGTGCTGTGGCTCAAGGGGTAGAGTGCTAGCCTTGAGCAAAAAGAACCTCAGGAACAGTGCCCAGGCTCTGAGTTCAAGTCCCTGGACTCGCACACACAAAAAAAGAAAAGTCTCAATGAAGTTTTTTCAAATACCCTTCAGCAGCTGACTCCAAGCAGAAGGAGGCTGAATAAGGAAGACTGCAAAGTAGAGGACAATCTGGACTACAAAATACAATTCTAGGTGGAAAACAATTCTCTTGAAGAGCTTCTCTCCTAATTTTTAGTCAAAAGTCATCGCAGCCATCCAGCATGCCTTGGGCATTTTTTCCAACCAACAATGAAAGTTACATTGACATAGGCTGGTTTTGTTTGCTAGAAGACATTCTTACTATAAACAGACATCACCTTGGCTCAGTTTTCTAATTACTATCCTATGGCTCTGGTTTGCTAAATGCACTAAGTGCACCTTGCTTCTATATGAATTACGGTAGTCATGAGAACATTATAATATTGAATAGCTCTGGTATGTGTTTTAGTTGATTTTGCTCATTGCTCTAACCAAATACCTAAGAGGAAAGATTTATTCTGCCTCATGGTTTCCAATGGTTCAGACCATCATAGCAGGGAAGGTGTGGGGAGGTGATAGCAGTTCATATCAGGGCAGCTAAGAAGCAGAAGAAAGAGACTGGAAAGAGCCAATTCCATGTCCCCTTCCCCCTCCTAGCTAAGTCCCATCTCCTATAGTTTCCAGAATCTTCCAACAATGCCATCAGATAGGGACCTAGCATTCAAACACAAGCCTGGGCAGAGGATTTTCATATTCAAATCATTACACTAAAGTAAGTAGATGAGAATAATTAATATAAGAGAATGTGTAATCTATCATCAGTAAGAGAAATGGAATTTTTTTAAAAAAAGACAAATGAAAAAAGCCAGTTTTCAAGATTTCTTTCTAGACACTCCTTCACAAAGTGTGTATCTCTCCCATGCTGGTTTTTATTTCTAGAATAAAGATGAAACATCCTAAATAGCAACTGATCTGCATAGAGTTGTGTAGAGAATGACAAAGCTTGCATTTCTTTCTCTAGTGTTCTCTGTCCCCTAATTACACACTTGAATTGCGTTATTTCTCTTGGGAATTTTCCATTAACGGATCAATCTGTCCATTAGGTAATTTTCCCTGCTATCATATAAAGCTCCTGCTCTCATTTTCTATTTTTCCCCTCTATTAGAGCTAATTAGGTCCCTTTGGATCAAGGAGAATAATGCTGCTCCATCCTGGCATTCCCTCCCAATGCAGTAGACAGGGTGCACAGCTTTATTTATTATGTATTGAACAGTTGTAAATTGTCCTGAATAATTCTGTGTGAGCCGTAATTGTGTCAACCAGCCCCTTATTTAGAGTTCTTCGACTACCTGATATTTTTCAAAGCTAAAGTATTTAAACTGTGTCACAATACACAATATCATTATTGCAGCTGGATTTAAGGAAGGGTAGTAAGCAAGTATAGTTTACATAAGAATATGATCTGGCAGGGCGCTGGTGGCTCACGCCTGTAATCCTAGCTACTCAAGAGGCTGAGATCTGAGGATCACAGTTCAAAGCCAGCCCGGGCAGGAGAGACCGTGAGACTCCTATCTCCAATAAACCACAAGAAAACCGGAAGTGGCACTGTAGCTCAAGTGGTAGAGTACTCGCCTTGAGCTGAAGAGCTGAAGGACAGCGCCCAGGCCCAGAGTTCAAGCCCCACGACCGACAAAAAAAAAAGAATATGATCTGTTGAATTTCACACAAGGTACATTCGTGACACTGAAACATGTCTTGGGGGAGCAAGGGGAAGGGGTCAGACAAAGGGATGGCAAATGTGGTCATTATATATAAAATGTACATATGTGAATATGGAACCACATAACTTGAGGATAGAGATGGGCTGAGGAAAGATGGGAGAGAATGATAGAAGAGGTGACATTGATCAAGATGCTTTGTACTGATAACCTGGCTTGTTGAAACCTTCCTGTACAACTACGGAAAAGAAAATAATAAAGAATAAACAAAAATTATAGACTAAGTATGTTAGCTGTGAAACTTGAATCAGCTTTTTTTCTTTTTTATTACCATACATTAGTCGTACAGGAGAGATTTATTCTGACATTTCTGTACATGTACCTTGATCAAACTCACTTGCTCTATTACTCTCTTCCATCCCCCTTACCCCATCTATAACAATTTCAACAGTCTCATTATTCTACTTTCATATATACAAGTGAACCACTTCAGGGATATTCATTTTCATTCTCTCTTTTCAACCTCCTCCTCTACTGGTACCCCTTCCAACAGGGATTTTTATTTTTATTTTCTTGTCAATAACATTTTTAATGTACATTAATTATATGAAGGAGTTTTACCATGTAATTTCATATGTACATATATTATATTTTAATCAGAATAACCTCTATATTGCTTCCACATCCCTTGATCCCTCAAGCACCTACTGATCAACAGCTTTCATTGAGATTCCTTATACCATCTTCATACTTAATTGCAATGTATTTTGAAATTATTCACCTTCTCCCTCCCCCCACCAGCCCTCACCTCTTTAAACAGGTCCATAGTTAGAACTAGGTTGTGTGTATGTGTGTGTGTGAGTATGTGTGTGTGTGTGTATATACGTGTCAATGAATATGTAGCTGTTCCTAATTTAAAGACAAATATTAGAGGCTTAAAATTAGTTATATGTAAGGAGCTTTAAACCTTGATAATTTTTCTTCCCTTTTGTTTTACTCTCTTGTGCTAAGTCTCTTGGAATACCTTTTGTTTAAAACATCTTAGGCACTCAACAAATACTGATTAATTAATAAGTATAGCACTGATAAGAGAGTGGGGAGAAATACTTAGAAATAGGACTGAAATGCCCTAACTACTAGACAGTTTAGTGTGTAACACTGGGTTACCAAATAATTAAAGTAGCTATGGGGATCCATGTGCGAGCTACTTCTTTCCATAATTACTAAATTACAACTAGGTGTAATATAGGAAAAAATAAACAAAGAAAATGTTTTAGGTCAAAAGAGGTGAAATTAATCTCCTAAGTGAATATAATGTGAAACCATTGTTTGAAGCCGGTCTTAAACTATTAAAAGGTATTTTTGATACAACAGAGAAATCTTATTGCTATAACCTAGATCTTGAATGTCCTTCAAGGACCATGTCCTAAAGATTTGGTTCCCAAGGTGGCACTGTTGGGCAGCCGTGGAACCTGGAGAAGGAAAGATCTCCTGGGAGATCACCGGGGGTGTGTGTGTCTTTAAAAGGGATTGTCGTTCCTCCATCCTTGCTCCTTTCTTTGCTCCTTCTTCCTTCTTTGCTCTCTGACTTGAGGTGAGCTTTTCACATTCGCTTCCATTAGCATCGGGTACAACAACCACAAGCTCTAAGGAAGAGATCCACCATCTCTTCTGCGGAACCTTCAAAAGGGCTGGGAAGGTGGCTCAGTGGTAGGGAGCTTGCCTTACATGCATGAGGCCCTGGGTTCAATTCCTCAGCACCACATAAGCAGAAAAAGGTGCTGTGGCGCAAATGGTAAAGTGCTAGACTTGAGCTCTAGAGCTGAGGGACAGCACCCAGGCCCAGAGTTCAGGCCTCCCTACCAAACAAACAAAAGCTTTGTGTTAATATAAATCTTTCTCTTTGGAAGTGGCTCTGTGGCTCCAAGTGGTAGAGAGTTAGCCTTGAGTGGAAAAAACACAGGGGCAGCACCCAAGCTCCAGGCCCCAGGCCTTGAATTCAAGCCCCACCACTGACAAAAAAAAAAAAAAAGTGAAGCCAGGATCTGGCTGGTCACACCTATGATACTAGCTACTTCCACAGGAGCTGAGATCAGGATCTCAGATCTGAGGATTGTGGTTCAAAGCCAGGAAAGTCCATGAGACTCTTACCTCCAACAAACCACCAGAAAGCCAGAAGTGGACCTGTGGCCCAAAGTGGTAGAGCACTAGGCTTGAGTACAAAGAGGCTCAAGGACAGCACCCAGCCCCTGAATTCATTCCCCACAATGCTTGTGCACACTCACACGTGTGAGCACATACACACACACACACACACACACAGAGCAACCTTTATCTTTATACAGATTAATTATTTGGAGTATTTTTGTTTTATGGTTATGAAACACTAATATAATTATGGACTGGATGTTATATCAATGAAATACTGTCAATTTAAAGGAATAATGGCTCTGTGGTTATGCAATAAAATTTCTGTAACTCTTATTGATGTATACAGAGATAGTTATGAATGAAATGAAATTCTGTCTGGGATTCTTGATTATGGTGTCTATACTAGATGGAGCATATGCGGAAATTATTATACTATTATCTTCTTTAGTGTAGGTTCAAAACCTTTTTATAATAAAAATATTTAAAAGAATTAAAAAAGGGCTGGGAAGGTGGCTCAGTGGTAGAGCGCTTGCCTTGCATGCTTGAAGCCCTGGGTTCGATTCCTCAGCACCACATAAGCAAAAAGAAAAAAGCCGGAAGTGGCACTGTGGCTCAAGTGGTAGAATGCTAGCCTTGAGCTGAAGAGCTGAGGGACAGCGCCCAGGCCCAGAGTTCAGGCCCCACAACTGGACCCCCCACCCCAAAAAAAAGAATTAAAAAGTAACACATATTCAATAAATAGAAGAAAAATAAAACAAAGCATGCACAATTTAAAATACAAATGACTTCCTTCACCACACGCACAAATCCTACTCTAGGAAGGAATATTAACACGTTGATGGATATACCAATGTGGATATTTCTATCTACAGATATACATATTATGCATGTGTAGAAAATATTTTTACACTAAGATCTGAGGAACACAATTTGAAACCAGCCTGGGCAGGAAGGTCCATGAAACTCTTATCTCTAATCACAGAAAAAGCTGGAAATGACACTGTAGCTCAAGTGGTAGCAAGCTAGCCTTGAGCAAAAGAAGGTCAGGGACAGCTCCCAGTGAAAGACTTGCCTCTCCCCTCTTGACCATTCTTTCTAAGTATCCAAAGATGGAATATGAAGGATTGACCCCCACCCCAATTCCCCCACACACACCCTGCTTTCCCAGGTGCATACAGATGCCAGACAAGCCATTGTATCTTTATACAGGCAAACTGCCTGACATTGGCAGGACAAACTATCTGAGCCTGGCTGTAAACATTCCATTTGGGCATAACCAACCTTCCTTGACCTAATGGCTCAGACCTCATAAAAACCCAACTCCTGGCCCATCTCTTGACATAGTCTCCAAGCCCATGGGAAGGCTATGTCCCTTGCTGTTATGTCTGGTCTGTCCTTCCTTTCTCCATTTTCCTAACACCCAGGCCCAGAGTTCAATCCCCAGAACCAGCCAAAAAAAAAAAAGTATTTTTACAAAAATACCTTTTTGTTTTCCTTTAATAAAACTTGTATCTTAAATGCATTCAATGTCAACAAACTTGGAACTATACTATTCTACCTTATTCTTAGTAACTGATACAGATTGTTCCTTTTTTTTTTTTTACTAATTTTACATGGATGAGCATTTTTATAGTCTCATAGCTGCAAGAAAAAGCTCTAGAAGCAGAATTCAGAGTCTAAACTAACAAACAAACAGTCAGCTCCTCGTAACCTTGGCTCAGGGCAGTTACTTTCAGTATGAGTGATCTGGGACACACTATTTAATTCTCTCAGCATCAGTTATTCTTCTGGAAATTAGATCAGTAATAATCACATTTACTTTATAACATTATTACCAGAGTAAGTAACACACTGTAGAGAGAGAGTTTTCATAACTGCTTATGACACACACAGTGAGTAATCAATAATTTGGAAGAATCACTATTGTTAGTGCAGATTGGGTTAATTTACATTCCCACCAATAAAAGAAAATCATCTTGCTTCAGTTTTATTTTGTCCATATTTACTTGTTAATTCTTTAATAATTCCATTTTTGTAATATTTGCTTAAGTATTCTGTGAAACCACCTTTGCCCATTTTCCTGCTGTTGTGCTTTGGATTTTGAGTGTCTCATAAAGTTCTAGGTTGAGTCTGAGTAGTAGAACTGTTAAGCACTGGTGCCCAGTGAGGAATCTTAGTTCACTGGAGGTTTGCCCTTTGAAATGTAATCTTTCCTCTCCCACTCACTCCCCCACACACAAATATTTCTTTATATATTGATTATCTTGGCTATTTAGTTATTTTGACTACTAACACACTACTAAAATATAAAGTCAGTGATGGCAGACTCCAGAGAGAAAATAGCCACCTACAAGTTCTGACCAGACCTGAATTTCCAGAGAATCTGCATGCTTTTGTTTCAATTTGTCCTAAAGTTTCAAGGGACATCCGCCCATACCAATGAGTCAAACCGATACTCTCACTAATAAACTGAATGAAAATCTATTTGAACAAATTAAAATTTAAAGGGCTATGCATACAGATAGAAAACAAGTGCCTAAGTTGTTGCTCAACCTTCTCCTCCATGTTTCTCCTTCACAAACTTGCCAGGTCTTAAGCAACAAAGGAACTAGTCCCCAAGTTGAATTCTCAACTTCCAAATTCAGTGTCCAAAAACCATCACAGATCAACACCACGATGTGGGTCAAACCTCAGAATGGCTATGTTCTAGGATTGAGAAACATTCAAAATGAACCAGATGGAAGTGGCAGCTGTGGCTCAAGTGGTAGAGTTCTAGCCTTGAGCTGAAGAACTGAGGGACAGCGCCCAGGCCCAGAGTTCAAGCCCCATGACCAACAAAAACAAAAATAAAATAAATAAAAAATTAAAAAAAATTTAAAAATGAACCAGATCTTACCTGGCTCTATCAATTCTATCAAAATTGATCACTGCATAAAGCAAATGAACCACTCTTACTACTCTAACTTCAGCCTAAAAGTAATTCCTCTTTGGGAAAATATAAATCCATTTAAAGATCAAGTTCTCTATACCTGATTTTGAGCATTAATTTTTTTAAAAAATGCTAAATATGCCAGGAAACAGGACCAAAAGACAAAAAAAAGCCAAAGAAGCAACAAAAAGGAGATAATGGAAGCACAGATAACAAATGATGGAGTTATTATTTTAGCAAAGAAACAGAAAAAAAATTCTCCAAGTAAGAAACAATACCAGCAGCTGCATTTTATCACAATATGGCCAGAAATCTGCATGCCCTTTATGGCCTGGAAGTAACTTAAACTAAATGAAGAGAATTTAAAGATAAATGGGTCAATCCCAATTAGATTGGAAATTTTGAATACATCTACTTCAGTGAAGGAAAAGAATGAACAAAATAATTCATAAGATTTAGATTTTAACATGATTGATGAGCCTCATTTAAATGCTGCATATAATATTATTGTATATTTTTTTCACATGCACACGAGCCATTTACCAAAATTGATGAAGAATTTGAACCATAAATCAAATCTCAACATATTTCAAACCATTGAGAACATTAGTCTTAAGAAGTAAGACAGAAGTCGATAATAAAAATTACTAGAAAAGTGTACTTTTAAAAAGTCTGCTTCTAGGGCTGGGAAGGTGGCTCAGTGGTAGAGCGCTTGCCTTGCATGCCTGAGGCCCTGGGTTCGATTCCTCAGCACCACATAAGCAAAAAGAAAAAAGCCAGAAGTGGCGCTGTGGCTCAAGTGGTAGAGCACTAGCCCTGAGCTGAAGAGCTGAGGCCCAGAGTTCAGGCCCCACGACCGGAACAACAACAACAAAAAGTATGCTTCTAACTTCTAACACCTACTAGTCAAAGAATCAGTTATCTTTAAAGTCTGGGCTGAATATAACAGAAAGTATGAAATATCAACAAGTGTCCGTCTAACTAAAACCATGCTCAGAATGAAGTTTGGATTCAGAAATGCCAAGATTAGAGACTAAAAGCTATAATTCAGTGATCTATGTATCCATCTCAATAAATAGATCCACACATTGAGTTTTCAGTATATCCCACTTTTTTTTTTACAAATTAATTTTATTAGAAGCATTTAAAAAAAGAAAAAAAAGGAGCTCCACAGGCCCAGTTTCAGGTTCTACAAGTAATGAACAGATCTCAAAGTCAGTTTATGTGTTTCACAAACCAGAGCCTGCATATTCTGATATCCATCTCCTAAGGGAAGGGTTGGGTTTTGTCTGCTTCTAAGGTCAGATTTGCCTGCTCAGAATCACTCTACAGCAGAAAAGAACACTCAAACATCAGTGGTTCAGACTTACTCCTAAAAACAGGCAGACACAAGCCTGTGAACCAACAGAAAAAAAACCAGTTACCCTGCAGGCTCTCACCTCACCACACCCAGACAGCAAGAAATACCTGTGCAGCAAATACATTATCTAGTACTCTGGCCTCAAAACAAGATTGGGTAAGTATGAAATTGCGTAGACAGTATCTTCAATGTTTCTGACCTCCTTTCTTAACAAAACACAATAAAAGTCATTAGTTGCATGTTTGAGATTAAGTGGTCGTTTTCTTACTGTGTTCTACTAATAATAAACTTTACTATGAAACCTTATTCATGAAACTGAGTGTTGTTTGGAGCAAACAATGTATCTGTATTTCGTTTTGGAACTTAATGCATCTGAAAGAAAAGTTTCATAATCTACTTGTGAATTTCATGTTTGAAAAAGCATTTGGTTGTAGTTGTGTACTTATTAATATACCATATTCAAACTTATTCCCCCATAAATGGGATTAAATTATCTGTGAACACTATTAGAAAGACTTAATTGGAAACATGATATTATTCCCAACCACATTAACTATTGAAGTGCTTTGAAATTTTCTTGCTTTCTTTCACAACATTAGCATGACACTAGTTGATTTATATAGTTTGGTTAAATAAAAATATAGGCAACTGCTCTTCACTGAAATTGCTAACCTCATTTGTACTATCTCCTACTGACATAGTATGGGAAAAAAATATCCTATTTTTCTTTTTTGTCGGTCTTGAAGCCTGAACTCTGGGCTTGGGCGCTGTCCCTCAGCTCTTCAGCTCAAGGCTAGCACTCTACCACTTGAGCCACAGCGCCACTTCCAGCTTTTTCTGCTTATGTGGTGCTGAGGAATTGAACTCAGGGCCTCATGCATGTGAGGCAAACACTCTACCACTGAGCCACCTTCCTAGTCCAAAGGAAAAAAATATTCTTAAGAAATCAAAGAGTCTGGTGCTCCCCACTGAGTGTAAGCAATGTGTTTCCATACGCATGTATGGACAAAGTAGCCTCATACCATTTTGCACCTAGGTTTTTCTGGGGGAGCAGGAGGTCCTGGCAGCTAGCTCTTCTCTAGTAAGGATGGGAAAAATCGGAAAATGAAACAAGGCAAAGCAGACAGACAAGCAACAGAAATTAAAACTCTGTGGTAGATTTTTCTTCTTTGAAATTGTCAAGGCCCAAGTCAACCTGTAGCTGTCCTATGAGCAATTTTGGAAGACGGATACTCCCTCACACAGATATGTAAAGGGATTTCCTCTAGAAGTTTGTAACAGCTCAGCAAACAGGAAGAATGACTGGATAAGAGGAGATTGGAGCAGATATTTAATCCTAAAATTGTCAATCATCAACATAACATAAGCCCTTTTGGCAACATGTGTGCATCAGGTACCACCCTTTGTGCAAAATTAATAAATGCTTTGCAGATCTCCACCCATCAGCTATTTCCTCATTGTCCTCCCCTTACACAGTTAAATCCAAGACAGGTGCTCTGTTTGTTCACACTGCTTTAACTAACCCTGATTCTGACCTCTTTCTGTCTGAATTCTACTATCTTGTTTCTAAAACACCCTTACAAGTTACCACTACTTTTCTGTTAGAGCTAAAACTCTCTTTTAGGGGCAACTATCTTTTTTTTAGATGCTATTTATATCAATGTTCAAAATATACTGAATTACAGAATCAAACATCTATCAAATACAGCCCTTAAATGTGGTTTTGGAAAAGAGCCATGAGTGCTATTCAATGCCCTGAGACACTATTAAAGACAGAACTAAATGATAATGTGTACGTTTTTTTCATTTATTTGTCAATTGTTCTCATTAAGTTACCATGGTAACCCATTCCTTTCAGAATGGAAAAAAGAATTTTTTTTCTCAAAAGCTATACAAGGACAAATATCTCACATTAGGTTAGCATTCTAGTAGCACTGCATGTTCACATATTATTAGTAATGTAATCTTTCAAATAACCATGAGGTGAGCAAGAAACACCTTATTACTTGTGTTTTTAGCCCCAGAATATCCAAATCATTCCAAAGCATTCTAATATTTCCATCAGAACATACTTTGCCTTTTCAAGCATTTGCAGAAACTCAAAGAATCCTTGCAATAATCTATCACCTAGATCATCTGATCTCTAAGTACTGCTTAGATATCTAAAAAGTACTAAAAATGATATTTTCATTTTCAGTAACAGGTTCAAACCACTTGTTAAAAAAAAGATGCTAAATATAGATGGAGCTCAAGTACTATGTCATCCTGTGGGAAAGGCTCAAAGTGCATGTCCCAGAGTCTGCTATTTCCTTGGATGAAAGGAATCTTCATTCTTCTACTAAGGGAATGAATGACTTAAGGACAGAGTTATCACAAGTTTACCAGAGTATGCCAGTTTGTGATCCCATTCCAAGCACTCCTGTGAGAGGAATACTGGGTCTATATACCAAAAAAAAAGGGGGGGCCTCTAAGAAAGAAGTTATTTCTATTCTCCTTCTCCAAACCACAGTTACTAAAGAGAGAGCATGATCTCTCTTTTATAGAGAGAACACAAGAATTCCAGCCAGAGTAATCTTAGTGAGGTGACCAAAGATGATCACTTGAGCCATCTGTAGCTAGGCATAATGGTTCATGCTTGTAGCCCCAGTATTTGGGAGCCTCCATATTTGAGGAGAGTACAAACAAATTGTAGGAAGACCTTCTCTCAGTAATGAAATAAAAAGGCTAGGGACTTGGCTCAAGTGGTAGAACTCTTGCCTAGCAAGAAGCCCTAGGTTCAATCTCCAGTATAAATAATTAAATACACAAAAACAAACCAAAAAACCAATAGAACCACTCAAGGTTGGAGCAGGTCCCATTCATCCTTTTCAACCCAAGTCAGTGATAATCTCCATTTCTCACAATCTGTGCTTCTTTTTTTTTTTTTTTTTGCCAGTCATGGGGCCTGAACTCTGGGCCTGGGCACTGTCCCTCAGCTCTTCAGCTCAAGGCTAGCACTCTACCACTTGAGCCACAGTGCCACTTCTGGCTTTTTCTGCTTATGTGGTGCTGAGGAATCGAACCCAGGGCCTCATGCATGCAAGGAAAGCACTCTACCACTGAGCCACCTTCCCAGCCCACAATCTGTGCTTCTTACCACCACTTTTCATGCTCCTATAGGACATCCACGCCTACTTTATCTTACCATTCTTGATTATAATCTAGTTTACTCATATGACTCTAGATTATTTGGGGCCATGGATTATCTTTAGCCCAAGGTCTGTTCTTAGCATAGGGAAGGAGGGAAAGAGAGAGAACTGAGGAAGGAAGGAAGGAGGGAAAGAGAGAGAACTGAGGAAGGAAGGAAGGAAGGAAGGAGGGAAAGAAGAGAGGAAGGAAGGAAGGAAAGAAGGAAGAAAGGAAGGAAGGAAGGAAGGAAAGAAGGAAGGAAAGAAAGAAGGAAAACAGGCTACCTCGCTTCCATTCTAGAACTTCTAGTCTATCTGCCATCTCAATTTCATACTATACTCAAACTTGTCTGAATTCATGAATTTAACTCTTAGCTCTATTCTTGCTCATAGTCTCCCTGGAATTCATTAATTGTTCTTGACCCATCCATCTCTGGTGGGACCCTACATATCAGAGGACCTTTGTCCTCTAGCCAAAGGAGGCAACATAAACAGTATCATCCTTCTCTATTTGCAGCTAACATCACAGTCATCACCAGGTATGATCCAACCCAATTCCGTAACAAACTGGATTACTATTTAGGATTCCTCTTTACCCCATCTAGTTTATTTTCTTAATATAATATGAACAGACACTTGTTGTCTAGAGCTTTATTTTGACAGTTTTTCTACCTTATCTGAGCAGTAAATATGCTTGAATAACCCTTCCACTCATGTTTATTTTTACCAATCTTACTGCCATTGAGTTAAACCTTTCTTTTATATTCCTGTATTTCAAATCATATGCCCTATTCCAATATAGAGCTGAGTTAGGCACTGGGTTGTGTACACTTATAATCCTAGCTACTTGGTGAAACTAAGTGTGTTGAGATTGTAATTCTAAGCCAGCTTGGACAGAAAAAAAAGGTCCTGAAGACTCCTTTTCAAAGATGAGTTGTATGCAGCAGGACAAGTGTTATCCTAGATACTGGAAAGCCTAACATGGGTAGATTGTGCCCAGGATCATCCAACTGTGCCAAAGTGAGACCTTACCTGAAAAATAGCTAGCAAAAAACCAGTGCTGGAGGTATGGCTCAATGGTAAGAGGGCCTGCTTAGGAAGCACATAGTGATGAGTTCAAAATACAGCTCAAAACTTTTCTTGAAATCTAATGTGGCTTAGAATTCCTGCTTCCTGTGTCTGTGTCCCCCAACTCTCCCCTTCAGTTTCCATGCCTCCTCCTGGGTATAGACTGGTCAGGTTTGCCTTGTAACCAGGACCTGTATTTTGCTTTTGTTTTATAACTTCAGCTTATACCCACTCTTCTTGGCCATTTTTATTTCAAATTTTCTTTTCTTTTCTTTTCTTTTTGGTCTTGGGGCCTGGGCCTGGGCGCTGTCCCTCAGCTCTTCAGCTCAAGGCGGGTGCTTGACCACTTGAGCTGCAGCGCCACTTCTGGTTTTCTGGTGGTTTATTGGAGATAAGAGTCTCACGGACTTTCCTGCCCTGGCTTTGAATCATGATCCTCAGATTTCAGCCTCCGGAGTAGCTAGGATTATAGGCATGGGCCATTGGCACTAGGCCCAAATTTAGCTTTTGGGACAATGTTTCCACTGCAGATAAGAATAATCAAACTCCTAAATATTTACTTGAAATCATTAAAATTATCTTCTGTAAGTCATGGAAATAACGCTGACAGAATAGCCAATCAACTATTAAGAAGGGCATTATGAATCCAGCCCAAATTAACAGTCCAAAATAGCTGGGCAGTTTTCTCTATAAACTTTCATGTGATAACATCATGGCCATCAAGTTTCACAGCATATCCATTTTTATAAATCTATTTATGAGAACCAAGAGGTAGCTACCAGCTTTGCTTGCCAGCTCCTGCTGACTGCTGCTATTTTAACCACATTCCCCTTTAGAAAGAGCACAACCAACAGTTCCAAATTCCTGAGGGACCCATAACTGTTCATACTGAGAAAATGCAATGACACATAACTTGGAAATTTGCTACTACTTAAGCCGTATCAAATTGTATTTTTGTTTGTTTTGCCAAATGTTAACCATAAGGCCTAACATACCACATATCCATCCTCCTCATCCTAAGTTGACTGGTCTTAAGAGTGAAAAATTCTTCTGGAGAAAAACCTGGAGAGGCAGACACCAAGAGCCAACACCCAGAAAAGGAAAGTTTCAGGGCTCAACCAAGGCTCCCTACCAGGCCAAGAATTTTTCATTTCATAATAGAGTCCTCCATTAAAGATGATGTCTACTGAAGAGCATTACCTTTATAAATACTCAATTTCAAATTTTAACAACAGCCACTCTTAACAAAGTCTCCTTTATGCCTATGAATTCTATTTTCCTTCTGCCAAGTGTTTGTTGTTCTTCCTCTCCTGTGAACACCAACTCTAGAGCCAACAGAGGCCAACTTGGAGACCAGGTCCACTCAGATCACTCTAATATGTATAAACTCATTCTTCCAAATTGTATCATTTAAGATCATTTTCCAAAGTTAAATTACCTATGGTACTTCCTTGATGCCTTCACCAAATTTTCTTTATGTTACCAAGGAATATTTAATGAACACTCTGTTAAATTGAATTAAGGGCTGAAATAATACAAGGAATTAGATATATTCTCCTCAATCAATATTTTGCTTTAAGATCAAAGAAACTTAATCTTTTTCAAGCTTTGATTAATTTGAGATGCTAGTAAGGACCAAATGTAAAATATAAAAATAAAAAAGAGCAACTCAGCCCATTAGTCAGTGTCTATTTGTTGAGCTTCTGTTCTAAGCCAAATATTATGTTAGGTACTAGGGATGTAGCAATGAACAAGATAAATCTAGTTTCTGGTCTCATAGAGCTTATAAATCTACTTGTGGCCAAAACAATAAAACTCATGTGAAGTTTTTATTAGTTATCTTCTCAAAACTCTAAAAAAGTATTATTAGTTACAAAGTAAGGTAAAACAAAATGGCAAATATGAACATTACCTAGAGAAGTATATTTATTATTTCTTAAATTTTTCTGTTGATTTGAAAAATTTCAAAACAAGAAGTTGTGACAAGTTTTAACAATGATTCATTTAAAAAATCATCAATATTTGAGCTCAGATTTCTTATCTAAGACCTTATTTATTTAGGTGTAACATTCCATGGTAGTACAATATCCATATCAAGAACCTCCACAACAGAAAAGAAAGCATTAACATATGAATAAAAGCAGACTTGGACTGCATATTCTCTACCACAAAATGCTCTTCTACAAGTAAACATGGTGACAACATTTGGGTAGCAGTCTGTTAAACATTCATCATGTCAGTGTATTTAATCTGTGGCTAAAGATAAAAAGAGGAGTACAATGTTCAGACACACAATGTGCCTCCATTCATCAAATATACATGTATGTGTTTGTATAGATACATACACACACACACATACACACACATACCTTTTGATGAGTATGATAATCTATTGTTGAACCATAACTCAGATGGTGAGAAACAGCGAAGCCACATTTTGAGAGTTCAGATTGGAAGTCTTTTATTGGAGAGCCAGCGTTTGCAGGTGGACTCCTGTTTCAAAACATGAACAGAAGTTGAACCAAGCTTTTAAAAACAAAAACCAAATGCTTGGGGTGGAGACCAAGCCTTAACAAAAGCAGACCTTATTTGGAAGTAGCACAGGTACAAATAGACATCTCCATTTGGGGGGGGGGGATGCAGCTCAGAGGTCGGCTTAAACATCCCATATAAGGGATACACCTCAGATTTTCCATTTAGGGAGATAGCCTCAGAGGCCATTAAATGAAACCATTTAGGGAGAATCAAGGCAGAATCATTGTATTCTCAAGGCAAATTTCCTAAGGCTAAACAGCATGACATCTGCAATTCAAGGAATGGTCTCACTCTCACTTGTAAACTTCAGTGTTTGGTGGAAATCCCTCTCCACCCAGCAAGGCACCAGGATAATTGTCAGACGTTACCTAGACTCAGCCTCCTCACTTCACTATAAACTAAATAAAATACATGAAGTGAAATCTCTAAATGAACATATATGAAGTGGAATCTCTTCATCTCACAAATAGAGGGATAAAATTAACAGCAATATCCAAATAAAAGTATTAAGAGAAAGTATGAGAGATTTAAGTGGCTTTTAACAATATCTTTCCATAACCCCTTAAATCCAATCCCACCTAATAGTTATTCACATTTTTGTTTTCTTTTTTTTTTAAATTTTTTATTGTGAAAATACCATACAGAGGGGTTAAATTACATGGGCAAGGTAATGAGTACCTTCCTTATCAAGCATTGTTGCCTCCTCCTTGGTTTCCCCTTTCCATCCCTTCCCATCTCCTCCCTCCCCCAACCCACCCAGCCACAGTTGTAAAGTTCGTTTTTCAACATTACGACTTGTACATCTCATTGTTGCAATGGGTCCACCTGTATCCCTATTTAAATGGTTTGTTTTTGCCCTTCCCCTCCACAAATTATACCAACATACCAACATCAAATACTGTGAGAGCAGGGATTATACCGTGGGGGAGGGACATACAAAGCAACAAAGAAATCATCTTATGAATATGTTAGAAACAATTGCAAGAAAGAAAAAAATTGAATACTTGAGTTCATTTCACATTTTTGTTTTCTTACTGTATTTAAGTTGCAAGACACATCTCTCTTTGATTCATGACAAATCTGAATGCTCACAAAATACATATGTGTAAAATATACACATGTATAAAAGTGAGAGTCTATGATTAAGAGGAAGAGGAAATATGAAAGAATTTAATGATGAGGTAAATATGAAGTAGAACAGGAGAGCACTTGCAGGCAGTAGGACTGAAAAACATTAGTGGCATATGCAGTCCAGGAGAAGAACAGGTAAGTACTGAGTACAGAAGATTTTAAACTTCCTTTCTCCCTGAGTGACATAGGAGACCAGACCCAGATCTTAAGTGAACCCAACCCAAAATGAAAAAAAAAAATCAAAAGTCTAATTGCTACAATAAAACGTATTGAAAACAGAGTAGTAGATAGTGAAGATAAACTAGGGGAACTAGATCAATCAGAAAGTCACAACAAAAAATACTAAGATGAACTATAACAGGACATGAAAGACCTCTAGGACACGATGAAAAGACCAAACTTAAAACCAGTGGAACAGGTGAAGGAGAAGGAGTACAAACCAAAGACATTGACAGTATATTTCCTAAAGTATATCAGAACGTTTCCCTAGAGGATCATGTAGGTAGCAGAGGCTTACAAAACAGATAGTCAAGATAAAAGAAAAAAACCTTACATATAATATAGTTAAAACACTACATATTGCCAGGTACTGCTGGCTCATGCCTGCAATCCTAGCTACTCAGAAGACTTAGATCTGAGGATCACAATTTAAAGCCACCTTGGACAGGAAAGTCAATGACACTTCTATTTCCAATTAACCAGCAAAAAAATCAGTAATGGAGCTGTAGCTCAAATGGCAGAGCCCTACCCTTGCATGAAAATATTTTTTTAAAAATAAAAACACTAAGCATATAGATCAAATAAAATACATTGAAATCTACAAATGAGAAACATGTTACATACAAAGGCAAGCCTAATTGTCAACCTATATCTTTATATCCATCAGAGCTATACTTCATAATTGAAGGAGATATTAAAAAGAACAAAATAAAAGCTAAAGGAATTCATGATGATGAAACCAGCATGTAGAGAATACACAGAAGAGGAAGGTAAATGAAAACAAGAAACTACAGGAAAAAATAAAACCCAGGACTACAGATTTGATAAGTGGTTCTATGTCTTTTATTAGATTACTGACCAAAAAAATGTTGAATGCAATAAGAGCAGTAAGAGTCATTTGTATATACTCATTAAGAAATATAGAGCACCAAATATGGACCAAGCTCATGTTAATTTGGAAGATACACAAAATAAAGTGATTTTTTGGTTAATTTAAAAAGTTAACGCAAAATGCAGTAATGAAATAGTGTCTGGGTGGAGTATAAGGTATGAAGAGGCCACACTCAGCCCTAAATGATGACAATGAGACAATCCTATGCATAGAGCATGGACTTGGATCCCAAAAAAAGAAAGCAGAAGTAAAAATGGTTTGAATCTGGAACAAAGTTGACATATTGGGGAAAGAAAGAACATTTTGTCCATTGCTAGTAGTAGAAAATAGGAGAATAAAACTGGATGAACTTAGAGAAAAGATAACTAGCGGATATTGAGATCTGTGAGTTTTAGTAAGGAATATGAGTTTTACTTAAAATATAGTATTTCCGGGCTGGGATATAGCTCAGTGGCAAAGTACTTGCCTAGCAAGTGCAACGTCCTGGGTTCGACCCCCAGTACCAAAAAAGAAAAGACAAAAAAAATACAGTTTAAAAAACCCAAACAAACAATATTTCCTTAAATACAATATATTTTTCTAAGCTGCCATGTAGTCAAACAATATGTTTGTAAATATAGATTTAGAATGATAGCCTTACCATGTTAAGAATGAGCCTAGTTTGTTATTTAATAGACCACAAACAAGGCCACATTAAAGCTACCAGCACAGCCATGTTCATTGCAGTATTGTTTACCATAGCCAAGATATGGAATCAGCACAGAGGGATTAAGAAAATGTGGTATATGTAAACAATGGAATTCTACTCTTCCATCAGAAATAATGATATTGTACCATTCATAAGGAAATGGAAAGATCAGAAAAATTACATTGAACCAGGCGCTGGTGGCTCATGCCTGTAATCCTAGCTACTCAGGAGGCTGAGATCTGAGGATCGTGGTTCAAAGCCAGCCTGGGCAGGAGAAACCATGAGACTCCTATCTTCAATAAACCACCAGAAAACCAGAAGTGGCGCGGTAGCTCAAGTGGTAGAGCGCTCACCTTGAGCTGAAGAGCTGAGGGACAGCGCCCAGGCCCAGAGTTCAAGCCCCACAGCCGACTCCCCCCCCAAAAAAAGAAAAGAAAAATTACATTGAGTGAAGTAAGACAGACCCAAAGAAACACAGGTTTCTTGCTTTTGTTCATTTGTCATAACTAGAATGTGCCTGTAAATCTACAAATAAAAACTAGATGGTAAAAGACAAAATAAATTACAGTTGGACATGATAAATTATATAGGTTTCTAGGTGTTCACAAAGTGGGACCAAGGATATTCTTAAGAGAGGATCACATAGGCTTAATAGCTATATGCATATGAGCATATTTATAAAAATGAACTCCAAGAAATTGAAACAAGAGGCTTTCTTTCCTTGTTGCTGTTTTTTCTTTACCTTTTGTCAGATTTGTTAGTTTATCTGTCTTTGGGAGGATAAGGGGAGTCAAAGAAAGGGTGGAAAAAAGGGTGAACAAATACAACAGTGATACCTATTACATACTATGTTGAAAATGAACTATACAACTTGGGGGAGGGGACAGCAGAGAAAAACTAGGAGAGAGCAAGGGAAGGGGTCACTTATGTAACTAACACTTCTGTACATCACCTTTACAATAACAATAATGTTTTGGGGGTTTTTTGGTCAGTTGTGAGGCTTGAACTCGGCCTGGGTGTTGTCCCTCAGCTCTTCAGCTCAAGGCAAGAACTCTGTCACTTAAGCCACAGCGCCACTTCCAGTTTTCTGGTGCTTTATTGAGGATAAGAGTCTCACAGACGTTCCTGCTGGGCTGCCTTTGAACTATGATTCTCAGATCTCAGCCTCCTGAGTAGCTAGGATTACAGGTGTGAGCCACCAGCACCCGGCACAATAAAATAATTTTTAAAAATAAAGATAAAACAAGAATCAACCTAGTTTAAATCAGGAATCAAGGCATTATGGAAACATTCATGAACAAACAGTAAACTTTTTTCAGCTATACAAGTAATTAATACTGAAGTCTTTTTTTTTTTTT
>NW_012267217.1:3170676-3204773 GCF_000151885.1 Dipodomys ordii
CCAAAAAAAAAAAAAGGACTTATTTTAGAATAACAGAAAAATATTATGGAAGTGGAAAAATAAAGAAAAACATTTCCCCCTTCCTTCCCACATAGGAAATTGGAGTAAGGACTCAAAGTAGTGGCTCTCATCTGTCGTCTTTATGCTTTCTGAGGTGGAAAAAACATTTCCTGCTCTCCACTCAGAAAATTGGAGTGCTACCTTTCAGTGAGTCCAACTCAGAAAAAGATATATTTAATCCCTCAATTCCAAACAAATTCACTAAATATATTACCAGAAAGTTTAGGGCAGCTAAGTTGATCTTGATCCTTGCATCTGGCAAAAGAATTTCAAACCAGTCTTGAACATAGTATGTAGTAAGAAAGTTTATTAGAAAAAAAAACTGGCAGATATAGTATGTGGCATAGAACTGTCATTGGAAGACAAGTACTTCTGCCTATCTCAGCCATATTCTTCATTACAGACTTTGCCCTTAGGTTAAATATGGAGAAATGGGAGTCCTTGAAGACAGCTTTCTGATTAGTATGTCTCTTTTCTGTGTCTTATTCCATAAGATGGTGGCATCAAAAACCGACTTTCCCATCTTTATTTTCTCATTCTTATTTCCCTGTCTTGGTGTTTTGCAGCCCTCTGACTGCAATTCATTGTCAGGCAGGTTTTAGTTTATCAATTTATCAGGCTATCTGCAAATTGTGCAGGCTGCAATTACCTGAATAACTGCTTTTCTAATAATGCTCTTATCTGTGGTCTTTATACATTCTGAACTGGTAAAACGCACAAGGCTTAGCCATGTAGCAATTCCAAAATGGGTGTTGTTGTTTTTTTATTTCTCTAAATCATACAGATGTAATTATGTCCTACCCAAAACCTAGGAAAAATTATTGACCCTTAGTACTTCCCTTAGCCAGACAGGCTTACCTAATCAAGAAGCTCTGAAGCTCTTCAACATTTCAAAGAAAGCAAATAGCCCATCTTCCTCACTTTCTTCTTCTAACTCAGCATCCAATAGGTGGTGTGAATGGTGATCACTGCTATTTTTGTAACTCTTAGTTTACTTCCTGGTTCTAATGGCGGAATCTGACCCTTTTAATATTTATAAATTGTAACTTTTCTATTTCTACATCCATCCAGCTAATCTCTATAACTTCCTGGTTCATATCATTTCTTTTTCATGTGTGCGCTTATAAATATGTTCTCCAAGAACTACAGGAGTCACAATGATAGACTTGAAAATAAAAAGTTGTCTCAGCAATGCAAAAGTTACTTCTGCACAGAAGGGTTTGCCACCAGCCAAAAATCTGGCAAGCAAGCACACAGGCACAGAGTCTGCTTAAGTATTTATTCCTAACACAGCAGGCCAGGCCCCCTGCTCAGACTGACTGAGCTCAGGTTCACAATCTGGTTGTGATTGTCTACTTTGAATAGGATAAAATGTATTTACATGAGGTGATTTTGAAATAAGATTAACAGTTCACAAGTAATTTTAAAATATACCCATACCCTTCTGCTAGTTCTATAAAAGTCTGGGGCTTGTTGTAATTCCATCTTGGAAAAAAAAAACCAATTTAAGACAAATCTTACATTTTACTATCCTTTCTTATCCCAAAGCAGTTTCGCTTTTCCTTAACAATAGCAAGTCATCAGATCAAAGCAGGAACTTTACACTTTGATAGAAAAGACAGTTTTTTTTTCACAGCTGGTCCTAGGTCATTAAAAAAGAGCCTAGGCATGATCTCTGAACTTTTGTGTTTACAGGTTGCATTCTGTTGAGTTTTTCCACTTTTTTCCCCACTTTCTGGCTTTTGTTTTGGTGGCTAATTAGAAAGTCTCATAAACTTTGCAGTCTAGGCTGGCTTTTAACCACAATCTTCATATCTCAGCCCCCTGAGTAGCTCAAATTACAGGCCTGAGCCACTGGTGCCCAGCTCATATAATTACTTTTGAATAAGTTACATATATTATGTATTCTTTTACTTCTTCATTTTAATATAGAAATTCCATAAATGATAAAGATGACTATCGTATTTCAGGATTAGAAGCATTATCCAGACAGATACTTTCAGTTAATGAAATTCTTCAACAGGGAAAGTAAAAGTCTGCAGTAATCAGGGTACTTTCTAAGACAGTAACTCTAAATTTAAACACATGAAAATTTTAATTTAGCAATAGAAAAAAATCCTTCTCCCATTAAAAATCTTAAAAATAAAAACTCTTAAAAAAAAGTCTAAAAGAATAAAAAGCTATTACCCAACTGGTATTCATTTATCTTTTGTGAATTTTCACTAGCCACAATTAAAATTATAATTGTTTGTTTCTCTGCATATGTATAGGTTCTAATGGTTTCAGGACTTCAAGTCATCACTGAGTCTGATGAATTTCAGCAAAAAGAACAGAAACATATTTCGAAAGTTATTCAATAAATACCTTCCTATTTTAAAAATAATCATAATAGGGGCCTGGAGGGGAAAAACTGGGGGAGCTGACACTTCAAAAAGAAATGTACTCATTACCTGACTTATGTAACTATAACCCCTCAGTACATTACTTTTGCAATTAAAAAATTAAAATTGAAAAAGTAATCATAATGAAATGGAGACTATGTTCTAGAACTTTATTAAGCAAGTTAATCTAAATGAAATAAATAACTTTATAAAATATGTTACAAATATTGGACTGGGAAGTTGGCTCAGTGGTAGAGTGCTTGCCTCATGCATGGTTCAATTCCTCAGCAACATAATAAGCAGAAAAAAGCTGGAAGAGGCACTGTGGTTCAAGTGGTAAGGTGCTAGCCTTGAGCTGAAGAGCTGAGGGACAGTGTCTAGGTCCAGAGTTCAGCCCCCCCATGACCAATTAAAAGAAAACCAAAAAGCAAAAAACAATGTGTTACAAATATGAACAAACAGTATTTCTTACCTCAAATGCCCACCTAGGTTTCTAGAAGACATGACTATTTGTAAGGCAAAAAATAGTTGGAAATAAAACGTTAGTAAGACCCCATCACAATAAATAAGCCAAACGTGGTAATACACACCACTACTGTAATTCCACCTACATTAGAGGCATAGATAGGAAGGAGATAGGATCAAGGCCACTCACACCAAAAAAAAAAAAAAAGCAAAATTTGGGCTGGGAAGGTGACTCAATGGTAGAGTGCTTGCTTTGCATGCATGAGGCCCTGGGTTCCATTGCTCAGAACCACACAAACAAAAAAAGCCAGAAGTGGTGCTGTGGCTCAAGTAGTAGAGCATTAGCCTTGAGCTGAAGAGCTCAGGGACAGCACCCAGGCCCAGAGTTCAAGTCCAACGACCAACAAAAATAAATAAATAAATAGCAAAAATAAAATGTAAGACAGTGTCTGATAAATAACACAAAAAGGGTAAGGTTGTGGGTCAGGTTGAAGAATTGCCTAGCAAGCACAGGTCCTAAATTCAATCCCAGTACCATCACAAACAGAAAAAGTTGCGATCCGAAAGAAGGCAAAATAGTTGCAACCTCATCCCGTTTTCCATGGAAATATGTGTGTGTGTATATGTGTGTGTGTTTGTGTGTGTGTGTGTAGAAATATTTGCTTGAATACTGTAAGAAGTTATGAGATTTGCAAACAATTTGTAAAGAAAACAGAATTATTTCTCTATTCATTAAATATTTATTATTGAGTGCCTGGTCTAGGCCAAGTGCTATGCTGTCTTGTTCCCTGCTATCATTGCACATGCTGTATGATGAAAGATAATAAAAAAGTAACATTTATTTATAAGCCAGACACACTATATGCAGAATTACATTTGACCTTCACAATGACCTATGGGCTTGGTACTACTGAACCAACATTACAAATAAAAAAGTCAACCAGGCACCGGTAGCTCACGCCTGTAATCCTAGCTACTCAGGAGACTGAGATCTGAGGATCAAGGTTCAAAGCCAGCCTGGGCAGGAAAGTCTGTGAGACTCTTTTTGTTTTTCTTTTTTTTTGGGGGGGGTCCAGTCGTGAGGCCTGAACTCTGGGCCTGGGTGTTGTCCCTCAGCTCTTCAGCTCAAGGCTAGCGCTCTACCACTTGAGCCACAGCACCACTTCTGGCTTTTTTCTTTTTGCTTATGTGGTGCTGAGGAACTGAACACAGGGCTTCAGGCATGCAAGGCAAGCGCTCTACCACTGAGCCACCTTCCCAGCCCCATCTGTGAGACTCTTATCTCCAATAAACCACCAGAAAACCAGAAGTGTCGCTGTGGCTCAAGTGGTTCAGTGCATGCCTTGAGCTGAAGAGCTGAGGACAGGGCCCAAGCCCAGAGTTCAAACCCCATGACTGGCAAAAAAAAAAAAAAATCCAACGTGGTATCTTTCTTTTAGCATTATAGTTTTCCATGGGAACTATACAGATAAAAAAAACCCAATAAAATGGTTTATTGAAGGAAAAAAGAAATCTTTTCTTGCCCATTATTAGGTTCACGGCTAAATTTTAATATAAATTTTAGATGCTGTTACAGTCTTCAGGAATGAAGATCTAAGGAGAAAAAATTTACATATTTTAATGCTTAGGTCTGATGAAGAGTGATAATTGTGGAGAAATATGACTGGAGGTCAAGTGTTGTCATGCAATAAGTGCGGGGTGAGTCTTAGCAAGACTCTGTGACTTCTTAGACAAAGGTATGTCTTTCCTCCAGGTATCACCTTTTGAAAGATATCTCAGAAGGCCAGAGACATCTTTTATGGTCTTCCTCAGGGGAGTCTGAAGATCAGAAAGGTCTTCCCACTTCTATTGTATTCTCAAATGCTGAGGCCATATTTTGTGGCAGATTTGCCTTCTCAGATGCCTCTCCCACTCACATGCACGCGCGCGCGTGTGCACACACACACACACACACACACACACACCCCTTGTAAGAAGACTCTCAAAGCACCTCTGTGGAAAGCAGTACTCCTTAGAGTGTGTGCAGAGTGAGCAGCCACTAAGGATACCAGGTAAGTAGAACCGCATTTACTACACACACTGACTCTTTACTTGGGCTTGCAAATACTCTGTCTGCCTAATACTGTGCATTTGCTTCCTTTGCACTGAGCCACGGTTTTCTTCTGTCAACTTGGAATCCAGGACAACATAACTAATTCATAAACAGCTTGTAACAAGCTTTGAATCTATCCCTCAGGCACAAATGTCTTCCTTCTTGGTTAAAAGGTGATGGGAATCTGCTTAACTCATACTGCTCCCACGTCAAGGCCCATGGACTACCCTTCTCCAGGGAACCTTCCCAGAATTCTCCTCCCTGGAATCTTATCAAGTAATCCCATCCAAACCTCCTCAGTGGCCTTATCTGAAAATGTTTAACCATCCTGGGCAGAAGTCCTAAATCCTAAACTACATCCGGAGAAACTGTCATCCCCAACTATACTTAACCTCCCCCCCCCCCCCCACACACACCCTTCTCTTCTTGTTTCTCCAGCTCTGCTCTGGGTTACTTGGAGTATCTCTGCAGGAATGATTAAATCCTAATCTGATCTGTTGAGGTCTCTGTCTTCTTAGGTTTGTTTGATCTTTCCTAAACACAAAGCTCTGCCTGACCAATCCTGAGCTACCAATCAACTGGCCCACACCTTTGATGGTCCTTGCATACTTAAACATAACTCTTATCCCCTGCCCCAATTCTTCCTCTTTTTAGCCTAAAATTCATATTAATATTCTGAAGATGGGCCAAAACATTTGGACTCCTCACATTCTTTCAGCTTTCTAGTAATTCTCTGCCCTTCACCATTGTTTTATCTCATTAATTGGCACATTGGGGTGAGTGGTCAAAGTTAATCTGGCCAAATGCCTGAAGTGAGAACCTCTGCCTAGGAGTGTTGTCACAAGAGACTATTCCCAGAGCAGTAGAGTGAACAGGAACCCTACCAGGAGTGATTGATCCAGTGTACAGCCAGGTATATCCACAGAGAAAATGAGCAGAAATTTGCAAGCTTAGAAAAGAAAGGAATACCTGGGAAATGGTTAGTGGTGGGGGGTGGGGGGAGAGAATCAGTACAGACACAAACATTCAAAATAATACAGCTGATCTGGGGAAAATCAAGAATACTAATCTCTGGCCAGGAATACTGTTGTAAAGTAAGTCATCCCAGAAGCCACATTTTAATATATAGAATACTGGAATCTTTATTATACAGTTAACAGGCTGCAGGCCTCCAGTTGTTACAAAGGCCTGTAGCATGCAAATACACATGACATAGCTAGGAAACATGCTAAACAGGAAAGAAAGAACAAAAACAATACCAACAAGCCAATTCAGCTCCAATGGAGAACTGAATTGGGACTCCATGATGACTGGAGACAAGCCAGGAGACAGGAGACAGGAGACAGGACATGATCAGGTAATAAACACACCGTGGCATGGAGTCCTGGCAGCTAGACTGGTCGGGGCCTAAATAGGTTGGCGCAGGGAGCAGATCCTCAGGAAATTCCCAGTCCCAGGCACTAGACTGACAGATTCAATAACCTCTCAGCCAAGTGCCTGCTCTGGCCTCCTGGGGTCCAGGCACACCCATTACCTGGGAGGCAAGTGATTGGGGTAGGGGGGTCCTTCCCCCAACATGAAGACAAGATTCCAGACCTTACCATCCACCATGTGGCCAATATGGCTCTGGCCAGCCCTGCCTGCCTCCTTTCTTCAATACCACAAGGTGGTAGACAGTGCCATTGGGAAGTAAGTGCCATTGGGTCAAAACAAACATTTAAGAGTTCTTTTTAGCCTTGCTGAGAAACATGACCTCACCACACCATGTAGTCAAAGGTAGATTTCAGGAAATAAGGACAGAGCTGGAGAAGATAGGGGAGACTGATTGGAATGCATTGTAAACACTGAGTGCAAATTATAAGGTTTGCTGAAAAGAAAACTGCCAGGTGGTTCAGTCAGAAAAGTTTATTGGGGGAGAGCAAACTGCCAGACCCCATGAGAGGAAGGGCACAGAGACAAAGAAGGAAAAAGAGAAAAACAGGGGACGGGTGTTGAGCCAGATTGTATAGGGAAAAGCAGGATGCAGTAGATGCAGAAGTGATCTCAGAGCCTGGGGAACTTCTCACTGTCCAAGGGAGGCGTGACCGGATAGTTCAGGAAATGACCTCAGCAGATGAGGAAGTGACCTCAGAGCCTGGGATCCTTGGCTGACTCACAGTCAGGTGATTGACAGTCAGGAAATTACTGGCAGATTTCAGGCAGGTGAAGAGGAAGAAGGAGGGACTGTTCTCCTAGGTAGACCTAACACAAATGTCTCAATGAAATCCTAAAGTATGCTAATAAAGGAAAAGAAAGAAGTAATGGGTCCATTACCAAACATAAAGACTAAAAATACCTTTGAGCTCTGGGAATGTGGCTAGCATGCATAAAGCCCTAGGTTCTATTCCTAAGTACCACATAAACAGAAGTAGCAGTGTGTCTTAAGAGGTAAGAGTGCCAGCCTTGAGCAAAAGTAGCTCAGGGATGGTGCCCAGGCCCTGAGTTCAAGCCGCAGGACTGAGGAAAAACAAAACAGCAAAACAAAACAAAACAAAACAAAAACACTTTGATATGTCTTATAGAGTCCAAACTTTTCTTTTAAAGAGAAACCAAATGCCAAGTTTTTCTAATGCCAACAAGCTTAGTTGTTATGTAAATTACTGGTTATGCTTCTGTTAATTGGGGCTTTTTCTAAGAGAAAGGAAAAAAATTTATCTTTAAAACTGGAAATTAAACCAATCTTGAAATATACAATGACACCCAACAAAATTGCAAAATATATTTCCTTATAATTAACAGTTTTCAGTGACCCTGTTTTCTATGTTGCTAGTTTAAACTGTTTCTGCAATTTGTATTGTTTTGCCGCACTATAATATTCAGAAACTTTATCTTTCAGTAATATCCCATTGTTGTTAAAATGTATGTGGGGGGAAGGGATAAACAGAAGTCAGAAATCCACATACTTTTGAATAAATATGGGTTTAACACTTTTAGACATCCCTCTCAAGCTGTATGTAAGCTTAACACTTAAAAAACAAAACAACAAAACTGTTTGCTTCATCTACTATTAGTCCTTTAACCTAAACCTGATGCATAGACTAAACTGAGAATTTGTGAGCTCTAAAATGGAAGCATTTTTGTATTCAGCAACCTCATCTAGTCTCTGTTGCTGGTCTTCTATCCTACTTGGATACTGGGATGGGGACTGGGACAAGGACCCCTGAGCCCCTTCCTGCTAGAATGGGGGTTGTGATATTCTTACTAGTGCTTCCACAAGGGAATAGACTGTCTAATGGAGTTCTGCCTTGTGCTGAGTAAACCTTTCCAAGTGGTGAATATTACTGATAGCTAGAATGTTCACCTGTATGACTGCCAAGATTACCTTACTGCTGTGCTCATAAAAATGATTACCTCCACCCTAGCACTCTCTTCAAACCACTCTCCATCTGGCTTCCTTCTTTTCCTTTTCCTTTTCTTTTATATCTCTCTCTCTTCCTGTGTCCCTCCTACTCTCTCTCTCTCTCTGTTTCAGTAGAAAAGAAAAAATTCAGATGGAATTTTGGAACATTTTATTGATAAAAAAGAGGAAGTAGAAAAAATTTACAGTGTATAAAATTATGGATTTTGGTATATTCTCAAGGTTATATAACCATCATCACAACCTAATTCCAAAACGGCTTTTTCACTTCCAAAACAAACCTGTGTCACCCAGTAGCAATTACTCTCCATTGGCCGTTCTTCCAACTTTTGGCAATCACTAGGCTTTCTGTCTTTATGGATTTTCCTATTTCAAACATTTCATATAAATAGAATGGCACAATATAGCCTTTTGTGTTGAACACCATTTAGTATAATAGTTTTAAGTTCATCCATCTTGTACCATGAATCAGTACTTTGTTCATTTTTGGGGATTTAATTTAATACTTAGCATATGGGGGTACCACATTTGTTTTTTCATTCATCAGTTGAGGACTTTTCCATTTGGAGAGGTTGTTTCCATTTTTTGGCTCCTATGAATATGGTACTTATATTTGTGTACAGGCTTTTATATATAGTTTTCCTTTGTTTTTTTCTTTTTGTTTTTTATTGAATTAATCTTTTATTATTGTTGTTGTAAAGTAATACAAAGGGTTTACAAGTCCATAAGTCAGGTTATGAGTATAATGCTTCTTGGTCAATGTCACCCATTTTCCCTCTTCTGTCCCTACCCACAAGTTACATAGTTCATTTTTTCACATAATGTACAGTGAATATAATGACAGCATTTACCCTTCCTCCGTTCCTATGCCCCACCCCCCACCGCCTGCCTTTGTTTACCCCTCAAAACATGTTTTAATTTTCTAGTATTTGTTTTGATAAACAGTACCTTTGTTATTCAGAGGACTTATGTCTACAGATTCCTCTCCTAAGATATATATATATATATTTAAATTCTACTTTGTACACTGAAAAAAACATTTCTCTAGGCCCTCTTAAACTTTCTTTTTTTCAGCTTATATAAATTCAGTTCCTTTACATATACTTCTTAACTACCAAACTAAATCTTATCAGTCCTTTTGAATGACTTCCTTGAATTGTCATGTGGAACTTAATTCCCAGTTCTGCGAAGAAGCCAAGTATAAGAACTCCTTTGCCGGGCTGGGAAGGTGGCTCTGTGGTAGAGCGCTTGCCTTGCATGCATGAGGCCCTGGGTTCGATTCCTCAGCACCACATAAGCAAAAAGAAAAAAAGCCGGAAGTGGTGCTGTGGCTCAAGTGGTAGAGCGCTAGCCTTGAGCTGAAGAGCTGAAGGAGAGCGCCCAGGCCCAGAGTTCAGGCCCCATGACTCGACCCTCCCCCTCCCCCAAAAAAAGAACCCTTTGCTTGGGATCACTGTTATTTGTACTTGTACTACAGAGTCTTCATAAAAACACTAGAAAATATGCCATGGTTTTGGGTTTGTGTAGTTCCAAACAGAGAATTCTTGTTTCCAGCAATATTTCAGAAATTTAGTAGGATTAAAGGTGGAATAATAGGTTCTATTGAAATGAGGAGGCTGGGTCTAGCAGATGCCATCTCGGCCACGTGGTAGTGGATAGGGAATTGGATTTATCCATCTTCTCTTCATGGTGGAGGAAGGTGAAGCTCCACTTCCCAGGTAATGGGCTTGCCTGAATTCCTACTAGCAGGGGCAAGGACTTGGATGATAGGTTACTGGACCTCTCAGTTCTGTGCCTTGAACTTAGGAGACTCCCGAGTTTCCTGTGACCTTTCCCCTGACCCTATTTAGACACAGACATGCTCAGGTACCATTATGTCTTGTGAGTGCTCCTGGTTTTTCTCCTGCCAACATGGTATCCTGCTTCAGCTCTTCATTGGAGTTGATCTGGATTGCTGGTATTGTTTTTCTGCTTTTTCTTTCCTCTTCTGCTCTCAAGGCTCAGTTTTCTAACAGTGTTAAGTGTATTTGCAGGGCTGCAGGTCTTTGGGAGAAGAGTCTTCCTGCAGGCATCAGCTTTCTAATAAAGACTCCCAATTTGACCTCTCAAAATGTGGCTTCTCTGTTTCTTATGATTAAGTTACCTTACAACACTATGCTATTTAGAAAACTGTATGTATTATGAATTCAATGTAGTTAGTATAACAAAATACCATGAACTTGGTAGCATTATGCTGTAGCATTTTGTTTTCTTACAATTATGGAGACTGAAAGTCTGAAATCAGGGTGTCAGCATAATCAAGTTCTAATAAAATTCCTCTCCCTGGTTTCCAAATGCCCATCTTTATGGACTCCTTTACATGAAGAAAGAGAGAAAATCCAAGTTCTCCACTAATCTCTACTAATCTCATTATTAGGTCTGAGAGTTCAAACCTCCTATCCACATGTAAACCAAATTGTCTGGGCTGGGAAGGTGGCTCAGTGGTAGAGCGCTTGCCTTGCATTCATGAGGCCCTGGGTTCAATTCCTCAGCACCACATAAGCAGAAAAAAAAACAAACGGAAGTGGTGCTGTGGTTCAAGTGGTAGAGCACTAGCCTTGAGCTGAAGAGCTGAGGGACAGCGCCCAGGCCCAGAGTTTAGGCCCATGACCTCTCAAAAAATTGTCTCCCAAAGATCCACTATGTTGGAAGTTAGGCTTTATATATTAATGTGAAATGAAGATAATCAAGTTCATAGAAGTATATTTAATATGGTCAACCTTTCTATAGAATGATATTAATCATTAAAATTAAATCATATAAACAAAAACTCTAACCTTTGATATAATTCTTTAAAAAGCAACAATGGCATTAATTTTTATATGACTAGCCTAGAAAATAACTTTTGTAACAACTGTAAAAGCCATTTACTGAAAGTTTGTTTGGGAAAACAGGATATCCTTGTAGTGCCCAAGTTCCCACATATGAGCTTTCTTATTAATATCAAGTAATAAAATATACCTTTAAAACATGGAAAACTGACAGTCACCATTCAAACCTCACATTACACTTTGTATTGACAATAATGAGACAATCTGACATTAGTTCTATCACATGAAGTAAAACAATATCTGTATTATAAACACAGTATCTTGAAAAATATGCTTTTCCTTGGATTTAGTCTATGAAAGTAAAGGTACAAGAACAGGTTAAACATCAAGGAAGTAATCA
Source organism: Dipodomys ordii (assembly GCF_000151885.1). Classification (NCBI taxonomy): domain Eukaryota; kingdom Metazoa; phylum Chordata; class Mammalia; order Rodentia; family Heteromyidae; genus Dipodomys; species Dipodomys ordii. The sequence goes on from NW_012267217.1 coordinate 3,182,282, forward strand.
GAATATAGGATATACTATGTAAAACAACTGGTCTAAACTCTTCAAAATGTCAGTTATTAAAAAAGAACTTTGGGTGAATTATACCATACACATAAATATTTGAATAGGGGCTGGGAAGGTGGCTCAGTGGTAGAGCGCATGCCTTGCATGCCAGAGGCCCTGGGTTCGATTCCTCAGCACCACATAAGCAAAAAGAAAAAAGCCGGAAATGGCGCTGTGGCTCAAGTGGTAGAGCGCTAGCCTTGAGCTGAAGAGCTGAGGGACAGTGCTCAGGCCCCGAGTTCAGGCTCCATGACCGGACCCAAAAAAAAAAAAACCAAATAAATATTTGAATATTTTGAATCATTGAGTTTATTGGATGTAACAGTGGATTAAGTAGGACATTGTTAGAAGTCACATGACAAAATTTGGGGGTATCATAGCATTTCAAATAGTTCAGCAAAATTTAATTTATGCACATATATAAAATTGTAAAATTTGCCAACATATTAATACTTTTTAAATGTAGTGCAGGTTATATAAATGTTTTTTCTCTTCTTGTTTCAAGTTTTTTTTGTCTGTGCCAAACATGAGACTTGAACTCAAGACCTGAGTGTTGTCCCTGAACTTTTGTGTTCAAGGCTAGTACTCTACCATTTGAACCATAGCTTATTTCCAGCTTTTTGTTGGTTAATTGGAGATAAGAGTCTCATGGACTTTCCTGCTCAGGCTGGCTTCAAACTGTGATCCTTAGATCTCAGCTTTCTGAATAACTAGGATTACAGGTGAGAGCCACCAGTGCCTGGCTGTTTCAATTTTATATTTGAAATTTTAAAATAAAAATATCAGAAATGTTATTTTCTTTAAAAATAAACAAGACTGCTAATACATGCAATAAAATATAAATTACAAAAATCAATTATTATAAATGTCATCCAATCTAAGAAGCAGAACATTGATATCATTAAGTTATTTATGCTCTTCTCCATCCTGTCCCCATTTCTATCTTTTTAAAATTATTATCCTTATTATACAAAGTGGTTTCAATTCAACATGTCAGTTTGTGAGTACAAGGTATCCTGATACACAATAACCTTTTCATCCTTCTCCCTTCTCTCTCCCAACCCTACCCATCCCTTCAATTTACCTAGTTCTATTTTCACATCTATACATTGAATATCACGACTGGATTTTTTTCCAACCTTCCTCTCTCCATTTGTCTACTCCTCTCTCTTACTATCTTGAAACTTATGGAAATTTTCAACATATACAAGAAGCTTGAACCCCAGCTTTGTGGCTTTGTTTTGGAATATTGGAGGTTATCCATAGGGAATTGTCATATGATTTGTAAAGCCAGGAATACCTCCAAAATATATCTTGCCTGGAGTTTAAATATTCTGTAGAGGAGGCTACTGTTAGATATATTTACTCCAATGTAATGTCATAAGCAAAAAAAAAAATCCTTAATGCAGTTTCCTAAACTTTCTGTGCACACACATTTTCATTTTAGTTAGGATCAATTAAACAAAAAGCATCATATTTGGAGGGGGAATGACCTGTTTCATTTTATATAAATATAGAAAGTTTTTCAGAAGAAATGCAGAAATGTCACAATTAGATTTAACCTGAACCTGAAAAACTTATTCTAGCATTAATCAGTTGTGGAATTTTTGCTACTGTGAAATTAGTTTGTAAAACAGAAATGAAACTTAGTTGTCAATCTTGAAAGCCAGTTAAGTAAAACACAAGTATCAAGTCAGAAAATTGATAGGAATTTAATCAGTAAAGTAGCATTCAGCCAAGTATTAAAAATATATATAGTCAATAAATCAAATAAAATGAACAAAAAATTGGTTTCTTCCTTCTTAGCAAACAAGCAGGGAAGAAGAAAAAAGAAAAAGAGAAAAAAAACTGAGTTAAAATATAGAGTACTAATGAAGAGGAAATACAAAGAGGAAGTGGTTTGTAGAGTGAGGGTTTTCATATATTAACTTGAGATTTTTTAATATGTATATTGACAGGAAACATATTTACCATTAAAAAGAAACATTAATATCTCAAACAAAACTAAGCATAATGTTTTAAATATGCCTCATTTCTACTGTGCATCTGTATGCTGGTCTCAGTTTATTTTAAAGAATGACAGAGCTGGGCCTTGGTAACTCACACCTGTAATCCTAGCTACTCAGGAAGCTGAGATCTGAGGATCTCAGTTTGAAGCCAGCCTGAGCAAGAAAGTCCCTGGCAAACTCTTATTTCTAAGTAAGCACTCAAAAACAGGAAGTGGAACTGTGGCTCAAAATGGTAAGAGAGCTAGCCTTGAGCAAAACTGCTCAGGGACTGTGCCCAGGTCCTGAGTTCAAGCCTCAAGACAAAAAGAAAGAAAAAAAAAAGAATGACAGAATGTCGCTTACCTATAATGGTCAAGACTCTATTCTTACCTAATTAAAAAAAAAAAAAAACTTTAGAAGACAGGGTTATCCTCTCTACTTGGAGACTGACTGACTTCATTGGGCTCCAAGTATGGACTCAGGACAAAAAAACCCAGTAAGTGATAAATTTTAAAAAAATACAATTTTGAGCTGGGCGCCTGTAATCCTAGCTACTCAGGAAAATGAGATCTGAGGATGGCAGTTCAAAGCCAGCCCAGGCAGGAAAGGTCATGAGACTCTTATCTCCAATAAATCACTCAGGAAACCGGAAGTGGAGCTGTGGCTCAAGTGGTAGAGCACTAGCCTTGAGCTGAAGAGCTCAGGGACAGTGCCCAGGCCCAGAGTTCAAATCCCACAACCAAAAAAAAAAAAAAAAACCAACAACAAAAAAAAACAATTTTGTACTCACGTTGCCCTCTACTCAACTTAGCTTAGTAAACTATCTCAACGGTCTAAATAAATTCATAAGTTGACTTCCATAAAACACTGGGCTTCCTAAGCTAAAAGGGTGAGATTATACAATTTGATTAGTAATCAGTCTGAGAAGCAGAACTTAACAGAATGAGCTTTTAAAACTGCAGTGTTTGGGGCTTGGGTATGTAGCTCAGTAGAAAAGCACTTGCTTGGCATGCACAGTGCCCTAGGTTCAATCCCAGCACAGCAAAAAGAAAAAAAAAAAACCACTGATACTTAAGAAAAGGAAGAACAATCTTTTCGTACATATAAGGTTCAAAAGGTGTGCACACTGTCATACCCATACCCTAAAATACACAATTTGAAATACCAGCCTAGAAAACAAATAACAAAACAATGATCCATTTGTTTTGCCTTTCAGCTTGACCAATTTATTTTCATGGTAGTGACAGGGCTATGTCAGATATGCTTCCATAATTGTCCTTCCACAATACTGACAGATGTTATTTCTGGGTTATGGGATTACTGATGAAGTTTTTATAATGAATTTTGAAGTTTTTCTAATTGAATACATATCACTTTTAGAGCTGGAGGGCTACAAAAATGATTTTTAAATGGCAAGGGTTAGTCATCTTTTATTAATATTGTGGCCACTATATTTCCTATGAAAAGATGTCATATCAGCCCTTGAGTTCATTTAACAAAATTTCTTGCTCATAGACAGCATTTTGCATTTCTTTTGGCTTCAAATTTTGGGGAAAAATAAGTACCATGTTCTTAAATACTAATTTGTCAACTAATAAAACAAGAGTGCTTTATTATGTGCCTGGTTTATTAAGGAATTGAAATTCAGAAGTATAAATATAAGAAGGTTTGGTTTTGGGTAATTAGTCTTGGTCTGTTAACAAGGCAAGCACCTTCTAGAGTCTGTAGCTTTCACTCACTTTTTCCTATGAACTCTAGCTAGAGTTTAAAATGAGAAGAGCAATGCAATCTACTCCTTTCCTCTTCCAAGTGTAAGTTCAATGGGGTTAGAGGTCAGAAAGTACAATACATGCATAAATAATATAGAAATATATATAAATAATAAATATATAAATAATATAGAAATATATATAAATAATATAGAAAGCAGATTAGAGGACATTTCCCTCAAATTCATGAAACTAAAAGGCTACCAGAGGAAAGGATATAGAAATAGAATTCAGAGAAGCCTTACTCAAAGCAAGTGGAGTTATAAAAGGACTATGGAAAAGACCAAAAAGATCATGCTCAACAAATGAAATACAGTCCATGTCTTCAAGAAACACAAATCAATGGACAAGATGAAGAAATAATGGAATTATAATTTTAAAAATTGACATTTTGATGGAGATGTTTCCTGGAACTGTGGTAGCAAAGAAAAATCAGTACTTAAGAAGTTGTAGTAAGGATCATTCAGGTTGTTTCCTGGAGAAGCTAGTAGTTCAGCTGAGTTGTGAAATAAAGACAAACATTAGTCTTGTAGAGAAGAGGGTAACTAGAAACATGAGTCAAAAAACAGCTCAAGCAAAAGCAAGGTATGGTGATAAAGACAAAAAAGTGGGCAAGGGCCAGTGATGTGCTGTCTATATCTTTCTAAAGGGTTCTAAAGGGAGGGCTGGGAATGTGGCTTAGTGGTAAAGTGCTTGCCTAACATTCATGAAGCCCTAGTTTCAATACCTCAGTACCACATACAAAGAAAAATCCAGAAGTGGCACTGTGGCTCAAGTGGGAGAGTGCTAGCCTTGAGCAAAAGAAGCTCCAGGCCCTGAGTTCAAGCCCCAAGACTGGAAAAGAAAAAAGAAAAAAAAATCCTAAGGGAATTTTTGTAACCAGAATCCACGTCATATGTTTACTCTGTCATCTCTCTGCCTCTCTTTCCGTTAGCTTGGGGCTCTTTGAGTTGTTCAAGCCAATAAATGTGGGGAGAAGAGATGCAAGCCACCTTCGAACCTGGCTCTTCAAGTATGGCATGCCAACTTTGACCTCACTCTTCCCCTGCCTCGGGTAGGAGGCCATAAAGAATTTCAGATGGCAAAATTCCAAGGATAGATAGAGCTCTCTTATCAGACTCGGACATATGTGGAAAGTAAACCTGTTAGCAAGTCAACTGAGATTTGGGGTGTATCAGTCAGACTTCTTCCAGGAAAACAAACTGGTCCAGATGGTTGCATGAATAGTTTTTTGACAAAGGAATTTGTTTCAGGGCTGTAAAAAGGGCAAAGGAAACCCATGGGAAACATGGGAGATGGAAGTTGTCAACACCTCTAGTCCTGAAGGGTCAAAGAGAGGAAGCAGAGTTATCAGAACCCTGCTGGGGAGCCAAGAAGAAGGAGCAGTCTTGCATGAGCCTAATCAGGAGGGGACATGGCTACTGCCAAATACTCAAAAGCAGAAGGTGGGTTGGGGTTGAGGGACTGGAAAGAAATACATTGATGTGCCTCTACTCTTTTATTTCAGTCCCCTGAGAAGGCATCTCCATGGGATAAACTCCATTAGCAGTTTCCAAGGATCCTACATGATGAGATACACAGAAGTCAACATCCTGAAGTAGAAAGCAATTCAATGAATAGGTCTGGGGTAAACACAGAATAAGCAGTAAGATTTGCCTGTGGTGGTAAAACTAGCTTAATTACTTTCATTAAAAAATGATGGGGAAAAAAATGATGGAAGAGCTGGGTCCTGGGTGGCTCATGCCTGTAATGCTAACTACTCAGAAGGCTAAGATCTGAGGATAGAGGTTTAAGCCAAACCAGGGAAGGAAAGTCCAAGAGACTCTTCAAGTAACCACCAGAACACCAGAAGCAGCACTGTGGCTAGCAGAGCACTATTCTTGAGCATAAAAGCTCAGGGACAGCACCCAGGTTCTGAGTTCAAGCCCCACAAGTGAACAAAAATAAATGGAAGAATTTTAAAAATAATTTATAGGTATGCTAATACATAAATCATGTATGTATTATTTACATTGGTTCATCTTGACATTTCTATCCATACATACATTTTCATATGTGCATATAATGTATCCTGATCAAACTCACCCAATCTATGACTCTTCCTTCCCCTCCCTCTTCTAAACAATTTCAACAGGTCTCACTGTTGTATTTCCATGTATGTAAATTAACTACTTTAATAATATTCATCCTTTTTTTTTTGCCAGTCCCGGGGCTTGAACTCAGGGCCTGGGTGCCATCCCTGAGCTTCTTTTGCTCAAGGTTAGCACACTACCATTTGAGCCACAGTGCCACTTCTGGCTTTTTCTGTACTGAGGAATCTGATCCAGGGCTTCATGCATGCTAGGCAAGCACTCTACCGCCAAGACAGATTCCCAGCCATATTCATCCTCTTTAGTTGCACTGTATTTTGAACTTATTCAATCTCCTCTTGTTTCCTATTTGCATTTTACTTTTTCAGCTTGAGATTAAACCCTTGGCTTCACACATGATAGGTAAGTTCTCTACCAATGAGCTACATCCAAGGCCTAAAATAAAATTTATTGAAATACACTCACATAACACAAAACTTACCCCTTTAGGGTATAAAATTTTGTACTTTTTAGTATATTATACAAGTCTTAATTCCAGACATTTTTCATCCCTTCATCCACTTACCTACCAATCTCATAACCATTAAACAATCATACCTTCCCATGTCTCCCCCGCAGCCATAGGCAACCAACAATATACAGTCTGCTTCAGTAGATTTGTCTAATCTGCACGTTTCATATAAGTAGAAAAGCACAATATATCTCCTCTTCTATCTGGCTTCTTTCACTGACTACAATATTTTCAAGGTTTCCATGTTGTATCATGTAACTCTATTTCATTTCTTTTTATTGCCAAGTAATATTGCACTGCACATGGTATGCTTTTAAAAGATCACAATAGATTGAAGTAAGCTAAAAATCTGTGGCAAAACTAAGTACAGTAGGGGAGAAATGATTGTATTTTTTTCATTTGTACAGTTTTCAACTCCTTTTTCAGGTCAGCAAACAAGCAAGAGAAAATAAAAAGCAATTTTTAGTTCTTTCTTGGAAACTCCCTGAGTTTCCTATTTTAATCATACCTATTCTTCCAGGCTCTGTGGTCATATTACAATACATTTCCCTTGCCTTCTACCTTATGCAGGTCACTTTTTTCTGTGCACCTGACCTCTTGAGGGGCCCTCTCTTCTTGATCCTGAGTGCCTTAGTTGAGGCTCTGAAAGGGTCATGCTGAACTACCTTAGAGCATGCTCCCCAACTATGATCTGTGATTGGGGGAGAAATAATGATGGAAATGAGTGGATGGGGAAACGCAGTAACAGTTCATAACTGTGTTAGGAAAGAAGAAATTCAAGAATCTATAGCTTAGCCCCTTCCTCTCTTCATCCAATCAGGTGTTAGGTACATTCAGGTTCCATGAAATCTCCCCCTTAATACTGGATGCCAAAATTACTAATATTTAGGGTTTAGAGGAGAGTTTTGTTTTTGTTTTTTGCATTGAGCTCTGATCTTCCAGTTTAACCATCATTGTAAGTGATAATTTGCTTCCATTTTCTATAAACCTCATTGTAACTTTGTCAGAATGTAGGAAAGGACTGTTCAAAAGTTACTCTTGCAGTAGCCAAGATGTGACAGGAATCATGATAAGTTATATACTTTTTGTGTGTGAAAATGCTGTACAGAGGGGTTACAATTACATGGACAAGGTAATGAGTACATTTCTTATCAAGCATCGTTGCCTCCTCCTTTGTTTCCCCTTCCCATCTCTTCCCATCTCTTCCCATCTCCCCCCAACTCCCCCTGCAAAGTTGTAAAGTTCGTTTTTTGACATAATGTCTTGTAGATCTCATTGGTGCAATGGGTCCGCCTGTATAAGTTATATACTTTTAAATTAATTACAAAAGGCAGAAAAATGGCTACCAGTGCCAAAAACAAAAACCTAGTACCATCTGCACTCACCCTGCAGAAACTAGAGGAAGTTTCATCCCCAGCCCATAACCAACAGCTGCTGGTGCTTAAAACCCTTGCATGACTGTGCTTGTTCATAAGGACTGGGGGGAAAGTTCTATCCTTGTCTGGTACCTCCAGAAATACAGATACTAGAACCACAATCAGGACATCATGTTCTGTGGGTCCTAAGGAAGTTTTTTCCTGCAGCTTATCTTAGGACCACAGGTGCTGATGTTAAATTTCCACGTATCATGCATAAATATCCCTCAGGACTTGGAGATGGTCTCCTCTAGGTCTTGTAGATAAATCCAAGGAAGCTGCTATCATGAACTCCAACACTTGGAATCACTTCACAGAACATAAAGAAGAATCTTTCTATATCTCATAATCCCCATGTATATAGTTACTTAGATCCCAGTATCATCCGTGCCCATCCCATGGCACCTAGAGAAGCCCCCCAGTGATTCCAGAACTGTGGATGCTAACCACAGGACCAAGCATTTCTTGCATTCATCTTGAAGGCTCTAGGGAAGACTTCCTTCATACCCAGTAGCTTAAGTTCATCTACAAAGCCCCTTTTCCACATAAGGCAACATATATACAATTTCTGAGAATTCTATTCTGGACGTCTCTGGAGGACTATGATTCGTCCTACCACCAACATGTATTCAACTCTCACATGTCACTTATTATAAACAGAGCCCTTACAGTCATATCTTAAAAAGGTAAAGTGATACTAATTTTAAAATTATTTTGTGTATACCAGTATCTACAAAAAATTGTCACAAAATTCACAGGGTAAGAAGTCAACATGTGTGAAAATTAGACTGTTAGAAAATTTTCAAATTATGTATTGCTTCAATTTCTATTTCTGTGGAAATAGAAATCTGAAATAATAATTTAAGGGAAAAAGATGATTAGTATCTACAAAGATTATTGTCACACTGTCCTTTATTTAATCTTTATTTCTACTTTTTGCATTGGTTGAGTTGGGTACTGAATAAGTTTTTCAGCCACCCATACTTTGTCAGAAAACATTCATCTATAACATATTTATTAATAAACCACATCCTGTAACATAAAAAAACAGAGCCCTTTGGTCTGATACAATGTTTCTCAGCTTCTGTATCTGTGTAAATCTTCAGATGTTACTAGTCAACAAATGCACAGTATGCAGGGTAGGCAAACAAACATCAGAATATATATATCAATCACCATGTTGAACACTGCTTCAGTCTAGAATGTTATCAACTATCCAGTAAGTGGTTTGTCTCCTTGATGTCCAGTTACCCTAAGGGCTTTTGTTCTATTTTGCTGGACGGTGGCATACTAGACAGTAGCAATAACCATTCCAACACTGTGGACGGGAAAGCTGTGGTTATAAACTATGAATAACCTATGTCAGCATCATCTAGCATGGCCTCCAACATTGCACAATGATTACTCCGTCCATATGCTTTTTCTGCCACAAATGGGTGGACAAAAATCAGACCCTAGTAAATATTAACTTCTAGAACTCCCTACATGGCTGGTTACTGTGTCTTCCAGGTGAGATACCTTCTGGGCATCACAATGTAATTCACATGAAATACTTTCTGGACACGACAATGTAATTCAAAGATTTCATACTTCGTGGTTAACTCCCATATGTCACATATTCATATGTGTCTTTCACAGATCTCCTTCTCACCAGTCTTCCTATATGTCTACTTCCAGGCCCTTGAACAAACAGCCAAGCCACTACCCATGAGTATTACAAACTCCTTCTTTAGGCCACATGTCTATCTGTAAAATGGATGGCCACGTGCACTGCATGGTTGGAAACACTGGGTGGCTTTTATTTCGCCATCATCTATTAGGTTCACAGTGCAGTACCCATTCATTTTCAGATTTTACCCATTTACCACATCGATTTGTGTTTTCTTAATAAGAACCAAGCTCAGCCTTGTTCTTGCTTATCCTGAAAACCATAAGAACTCAGGCTGTGCAGCCATGTGTTTGAGTTCAGTGACCAGTGCAGCCATGAAGAATGACAAGGAAGTCTGGCCATATATTTATGGTGCTTATTTTTTCTCTGGCCCTGCTCATGCGCAATTCTGGGTATATCACTCCCATCTTACGATAAGTTGATATTGGGCCCGTAGACCTTATGAATTGGAAATTCTGATAAAACCCCATTCTTTGGTGATCAGTTCTTGACGTAACTTCTCATATTGACTTCATCTCTCATTGTAAGATATTCAGTTTCTGTCAAGATCCAAAGAACATAACAAGGGCCTTTTCCCCCCTCAAATAGTGTGTGATTGTTTTATCTCTAAAAACCCCATGGCCACTGGGTTTCTGATGGCTCATGCCTAGCTACTAACAAGGCTGAGATCTGAGGATTATGGTTCAAAACCAACTCAGGCAGAAAAGGCCATGAGACTCTTATCTCCAATAAACTACTCGGAAAAAGTTGTAAGTGGCTCTGTGGCTCAAAGTGGTAGCACACTTGCCTTGAGCAAATGAAGCTCAGGGACAGTGCCTAGGCTGTGATTTCTAGCCCCAAGTCCAGGGGGAAAAATAACAACAACAACAGCACAAAACCCATGGCCTTGCTTCAGAATCTTTGGGCTCTTGTTTGTGATCTTCACATAGAAGCTTCTCATTTGTTCTACAGCATCTTTTCCTGCCACAGATATATCTAATTTCCTAGTGTTTGATATGTTGAATGGTCCAAGAAGCAGGACTTCCTGCCCTATAGCCTAGAGATGATATATCACTTTCATACTCTGGGTTGAAAGCAAGATGTGAAATGGAGCTGTAGGCTCATCTGAAATTCAACAAGGAAGGAGTCACTTCCAAACTCATACGTTTCTTTGCTGAATTCTAGTCCTTGCAGGCTGCCATCCTGAGAAACTGAGCTCCATGTTGGCTAATTCAGCTCCTGGCCCTGCTCATGCACAATTCTGGGTCTATCACTCCTATTTTATGATAAGTTGATACTGGACCCATGGACCTAATGAATTGGTGGTTCTGACAAAACCCAAAGCACAAATCTTCTCTCATTGCAGCTTGCTCCTTTAAAGCCAGTAAGGTGCCAGTGAGACCGAATTTACAATGACAAGTAAGCTAATCATACCAGTAGAATGAGGTCCAGTTCAACAACGTTGCCATATTCTGTTGCTGGTAGCAATTTGCAGAGCCTACCCACACAAAAGGATAAGGGTTTATACAAGCCATGGATTCTTGAGGATCATGGGGATTACTTTAGAAATTATTCACTAAAGATGGGGTTCCCCTGGCCACTAGATCAGTGGATAATCTAGCTCTGAAATCCCATTTTAGAATCTGCTTCTTAAGACCACTTCCCAAACTAACTGACCTAAATTAGTTTCCTCAGGCAATTGATTCAGACATGGAAACTGACATGCAGCAAGTTTATTAAAAAGTCCCAATACTAACTATGATGAAGTGAGGATAGTGAGAGAAAGAGGGTCAAGGAGACAGAAAGAGGGAAGAAGATGAGAGTCAGGAAAGAAATTGAACACTTCTAAAGCAACTACAATGAAAGCCTTAGCACCTTCCAGTACTATGAGCTGGAATAGTCCTTCAGAATCACAAAGAATCAAAGTAAGAATATCAGGTCCTATTTTGTCACATTAATGAGTAATTTGATGAAGAGGTGTAACCTTGGGTAACACAGTTTCCTAGGCCTAAATCTTTGAAAGAGGCTTATTTGGGAGCAAGTAGCCAGCTCTCAACATTCTCAGACTATTGAGAAAAAAGCCCTTCAGACCTTCTTTCTCTGAAATTGGGGGGGGGGAAGAAGGAGAATATGGATGTTTAGAAGGCACAACATTGTAGCAATCGCTAATGAAATTCCAAGGCATAAATAAAATACAATTCAGTCAAGTTTTTGATATGACTTGATTAAAGAAAAATATAGGATCCAAGGAAATGAAGTGGTTTTGTGTTTTTAATTATTTTCATGATTTATTTTTTTCAGACAGACTGTTAGACTTTAGATAGGGAATGCACATGGAAAAGATGCTCGAGCCGGGAGCTGGTGGCTCACTCCTGTTATCCTAGCTACTCAGGAGGCTGAGATCTGAGGATCACAGTTCAAAGCCAGCCCAGTCAGGAAAGTCTGTGAGACTCTAATCTTCAATAAACCAGTAGAAAACCAGAATTGGCGCTGTGGCTCAAGCAGTAGAGTGCTTGACTTGAGCTGAAGAGCTGAGGGATAGCGCCCAAGCCCAGAGTTCAAGCCCCATGACTGACAAAAAAAAGATGCTAGAGTTGGTGTGTAGGATTGAAAAGTTTGTACGTGTGTGTGTGTGTGTGTGTGTGTGTGTGTGTGTGTGTGTGTGTCTGTTCCAGTCCTGGGGTTGATCAGTGCCTGGGTACTCTCCTTGAGCTTTTGTGCTCAAAGATAGTATTCTAACACTTGAGCAACAGCTCTACTTCGGTGCTTTGGGGTAGTTAATTGGAGATCTAAGTCTCCTGGACTTTCCTGCCAAAGTTGGCTTCAAACTGCAAACCTCAGATCTCAGGCTCCTGAGAGGATTACAGGATTACAGACAAGGAGCTCCAGCCCCCAACTTGAAACATTTTAGTTTCAAATAACAGAACACACTGGGTGCCGGTGGCTCACACCTGTAATCCTAGCTACTCCAGAGGCTGAGATCTGAGGATGGCGTTTCAAAGCCAGCCCGGGCAGGAAAGTCCGGAAGACTCTTGTCTCCAATAAACCACCAAAAACTGGAAGGGGCGCTGTGACTCAAGTGGTAGAGTGCTTGCCTTGATCTGAAGAGCTGAGGGACAGCACCCAGGCCCAGAGTTCAAGCCCTAAGACAAACAACAACAACAAACAAACAAAAACAAATCAGAACACTTGTCAATTATCAGAGATTATCAATTAATCATCTCGGGTTCATATTATCCCAAAGCCATCTTAATACCTACATTTGGAAAGACCAAGGAAGAAATGCTAGTGCTACTAGAACTGAACCAAGCAGAAGTTCTATAACCCCCAAAATGTGTGAGGGGTGGGGTTTAGGGAGGATATGGGGGAGGTGGGAAGGGAGGAGAAAGGAGAGAGTGAGTGAGATTAATTTTTTCCCCTGCCTACTGGCCAATCACCCATTTTGCCCCACAAGCTTACCTAACTTGAACCTAGCTGGCAAGAGAGGCGTGGAAAATATAATTGCAGAGGTCATTCCACTGCTTCACAGAGCAGATCATGGAAACAGAGAGGAATGGACTCAAGAGCAAGGGACAAATTACAGGCACACCACTGCAGGGGAACAGAGAGGTACACTGAGGAGTACCTATAGAAAAACAGTTTTTTTTCCTCTGAAGTAAATCAATAATTAAATACTGAATTAATTAGTAAATAATTCGGTGCCCAACATTTAACATCAAATAAATGAGAACATTTTGTCTAAATTAAGAAAATGCTATCACTTACCAATAACTAAATTGGAAAGAGTATGAAATACTTTTCATGAATTCTAATGTTCCAAAAACTTTTTTGGAACTATCTGGCCTAGTTTGAAGGTAAACCTAGTGTGGTATCAAAAAAGACAAAAGAGCAGGATACTGCTGGCTCACGCCTGTAATCCTAGCTACTCAGGAGGCTGAGATCTGAGGATTGTGGTTAGAAGCCAGCTCAAAAGGAAAGGCCATGAGACACTTATCTACAATAAAATACTAAGAAAAAGCCAGGAGTGGTGCTGTGGCTCAAGCGGTAGAGTGCTAGCCTTGAGCAAAAAAAAAGCTCAGGGTAAATGCCCAGGCCCTGAGTTGAAGCCCAAGGACTGGCAGAGAGAGAGAGAGACAGAGAGAGAAATACATATAAAAGACTAGTAAGTTGATCTCTCTTTACTTTCAAAAAATAAAAATAAAAACATCAAAATGGAAAGTTAACCTAGGCATATTAATTGACACAGAATGTGAACTAGGAATTATTTATAATTTTTAATGATTTTATAGTGATTTATTATTTTATAATGAATTTTAATTTGTTATAATTTATATAACTTCTACATAAATTATTATTTTATAATAAATTATTAAAACTTATTATTTATAGTTTTTGAACCTCCATATATATATCACAACTGCTAGAAATTTGTTAAGAAACTATAATCTGTTCTGAGTACTATAGTTCAAAATGGACTTATAAAATTCCCAAAATTCACTAAATATATAAAAAGAATCTATATTTTTGTGAATTAATATTATCCCAAAGCAGGTATTTATTTTTTTGGGGTTTTTTTTTTTTTTTTGCTTTTTTTTTCTTTTTGCTTATGTGGTGCTGAGGAATTGAACCCAGGGCCTCTGGCATGCAAGGCAAGCACTTTACCACTGAGCCACCTTCCCAGCCCCTCAAAGCAGGTATTTAAAAGAAACAAGTATTGATTGTCTTTGGATTCCACTCTTCTTCCTCTTTCTCTTCCTGTTTCTCTTCTGCTGGTGCTGCTGCTGTAGCATTATTTATTTTGGTATAAAAGGGCTAAAGGAGAGAAAAAGAAGAAGAAAAAGAAATGTTTCCTGCTTCCCATACAGGAAATGGGAGTTAAAGACCTCTCTATTGGGGCTAGGGAGGTGGCTCAGTGGTAGAGCTCTTGCCTTGCATGCCTGAGGCCCTGGGTTCAATTCCTCAGCACCACATAAGTTTCTCCCCCCCTCAAAAAAAAGACCTTTCTATTCTTTTCAAGGTATATTAAGTCTGTATTATAATGACAAAACAACAAAAACCAACCAATTTTTAATTTTTTTTTTTTGTCGGTGGTGGGGCTTGAACTCTGGGCTTGGGTGCTATCCCTCAGCTCTTCAGATCAAGGCAAGCACTCTACCACTTGAGCCACAGCACTGCTTCCAGTTTTCTAGTGGTTTATTGGAGATAAATGTCTCACAGACTTTCCTGCCTGTGCTGGCTTTGAACTGTGATCCTCAGATCTCAGCCTCCTGAGTAGCTAGGATAACAGGGGTGAGCCACTGGTGCCCGGCTAAACTTTGCTATTTTTATTATTAACAATTATTTACATTTCTTTTTCTTGGTCGTGGGGCTGGAATTCTGGGCCTGGGCGCTGTCCTGAGCTCTTCAGCTCAGGCAAGCACTTTACCACTTGAGCCACAAATCCACTTCCGGTTTTCTGGTTAATTGGAGCTAAAATTCTCACAGACTTTCCTGCCCAGGCTGGCTTTGAACCATGATCCTCAGAGATCTCAGCCTCCTTAGTAGCTAGGATTACAGGCGTGAGCCACCGGCACCCAGCTACAATTGTTTTTATTACTTCTTCTGGCACAGGATAGGTACACATCTCAAATAAGGAAACATTAATATAGCCACATAGTAATATTACTAATAGTTACTGCCTACCAGGTAGCATGCCAAGCAAGTACGTCATACACATTACTACTTAATTTAATCCTCAAGAATTAATGGAGTAGATGCTCTTATTATTCTCTTTCCTAATTAGACAACATAGTCTAAGAAGTTAAATGTCTTTATAAAATAACCAATAACAATGAAGAACACAAACAAAAAAATCACACTTAGTAAATCAGTTTTGGAGACATTTAGATATATCATGATTTCTGGATTTGATGACAACCTTATTAAATATATTTAAGGAAGTATGATAGGATAAAATCACCATTCTATGTAAGAATTGCAATGTCCCTTTAGTGTTTGGCAATATATAACTTAAACTATTTAACCTAAATAATAACTACCAACTGACTAATTATCTTATAAACAAAATGCTGTGGTTGTTTAACTTTTCTCTAGGAGAGTTACACTGTATGTGACTTCTGACTCAGTCATGAACACATGTTCTAGCCTACTTGAATTACATATGAGATTAAAAAAAACACGTGAGGGGCTGGGAAGGTGGCTCAGTGGTAGAGCACTTGCCTTGCATGCTTGAGGCCCTGGGTTCGATTCCTCAGCCCCACATAAGCAAAAAGAAAAAAGCCGGAGGTGGCGCTGTGGCTCAAGTGGTAGAGTGCTAGCCTTGAGCTGAAGAGCTGAGGGACAGTGCCCAGGCCCAGAGTTCAGGCCCCACGACCAGACCAAAAAAAAAAAAAAAAAAACACGTGATATGTATCTCCTGTACAATGGAATCCAGTCTTTAATGTTACTCATCAATCATTCTAAACTAATTATTTAGAAATGGAGACATCTTGGGAGATCTTCACTAGCCACACAAGAGCCTTATATCTAAAATATACTTAGAACTCACAAAATTAGATCCCCAACAACAAATCCTCAAAGAAACAACTGCCTGATTAATAAATGGGCTAAAGACTTAAAGAGAGACTGATCTGAAGAGGAAATAAGAATGACCAATAGACACATGAAGAAATGCTCAACTTGTGTAGCTATAAAAGAAATATGAATCAAAACACATTGAGATTCTACCTCACCCCATTTAGAATGGCTGTAATCAAGAAATCTAATAACAACAGATGCTAGAGGGGATGTGGCCAAAAGGGAACCTTACTGCATTGTTGGTGGGAGTGTAAACTGTTCAACCACTTTGGAAAGCATTATGGAGGTTTCTCAAAAGACTCCACATAGAGCTCTCCTATGACCCAGCAATCCCACTTTTGGGCATTTACCCAAATGATCACAAACAAGGTCATACTAAAACTACCAGCACAACTATGTATATCTCAGCATTATTCACCATAGTTAAAATATGGAACCAACCCAGATGGCCCTCAGTAGATGAAAGGATCAAGAAAATGTAGTATATATACACAATGGAATTTCTATGTCTCCATCAGAAAGAATGACACCACCTCATTTGTTAGGAAATGGAAAGACTTAGAAAAAAATTACATTAAGTGAAGTAAGCCAGGCCCAAAGAAACATAGGTCCCATGGTTTCTCTTATTTGCAATAACTAGTATACATCTAGGATAATAAACTAGACAAGCAGAAAGGGTCAAAAGCTATGTAATTATGACCATATAAGATGATGCTAAGTGAAATGAACACGAAGATAGGGACACAAGAGGTTTTTTTCTTTGTTGCTGTTGTTTTTAATGGACTATGTAATTTTTTTTTTGTTTCTTTTGTATGTTCTTCCCTCATGGTATAACTCCTGTTGTTACTGTATTTGATTCTGGTGCCCTGCAACTTGTATATACATTTTTCTAATTTGGGGAGGGGAAGAGAAATATCAAATGGTGAAATAAGGATACAGATTGACCCACTGTAAAAATGAGATGTACAAGACACTATGTTGAATATGAACTTTACAACTTGGGGTGGGGGAGTTGGGGAGGGAAGGGATGGTAGGGGAAAAAAAGGAGGGGTTAACAAAACTTGATAGTAAATGTACTCATTACCTTACTCATGTAACTGTAACCCCTCTGCACAGTATCTCTACAATAAATAATCTCTCTATATATAAGAAATGGCCTACAGAATCTAATAGTCATTTGTATAAAATTTGCATCTTTAAAAACTAATGTAAAAGGAAAAGAAAAAGCATGTTTATGCCTACAGGTCAAGATACTTGAGGGATGTAGTGTAACTTCTATTTAAAAGAATCTTAAGCCAGGCTTAGGGGCCCTTACATATATTCCCAGGTACTAGAAGGCTGAAGCAGAAGGAAGGGTTGAGGCCAACTTGTACAACACAGCCAGATCCCCTGCCTCTCACAAATAAGTAAAAGTAGCAGAATTCTTATTGCCATGTTGAAATTTTCAGTTTGTAGTTATCAATATAGGAGGAAATAGGGGTTTTAGTACTGAATCTGTGAAGAATGCAGAATCCTTTGACTCTTAAAGCGTGAAGGTCATGGGAATGAAGCATTTCTTTACTCTTCAAGCCTGAACATTTCTTCTCCAAATTTGCTTTCCTTACCACACTTGCTTTGAAATGTTGTCAGTTCCCAACTTTCTTCTTAAAGAAGGAATTATGGAAATCAGGGAATTAAACACATATTCACCAATCTCCATGTGTCTGATTAAACACAACTTTGCTGTGTTTAGAAGCATTGTGGCATCAACACACTGATCTTTCAAATAAAACTTATTAACAACATCAATCTGCTCTCTGAGGTACACATCATGGCTCCTGGTGTACTACTACACCGGAGCTAGTGTTTTTCTTCAAAGGAAAAAAAAATCTATCATCTATCTATCTATCTATCTATCTATCTATCTATCTATCTATCTATCTATCTATCTATCTATCTATCTATCTATCTATCTATCTATCCCCATATCTGAATATAGAAAAAGAAATGTAAACGCCTGTTTTTGCAGCTTCCCATGGAAAGAACAACAAAAACCTGCGATTCTAAGAGTGAAAGATGAGGCTACCATGCGGGTAATAAAAGGGTAATAAAACGGGCAAAGGCAGGCTAGGTCGGCCTGGGTTGCAAGCTAGTCTTTGAATGCGTCATGAGCTGGGTCTAGCCATCCTGACACCCAGCCCGCCCAGCGCGGTGCCCAAGCCGCGCCCTCCAAGCCTCACTCTTGACACGGGAGCACACATGCTCCCCAGCCCGGATAAAGCTAAGATGGCAGTGTGAAAGGCGAGTCACGCTCCGTGGGTCTGCAGTAAAGTAAAATAAAAATAAAGGCAAAGCCCTCTGCGTTCTTTCATTTTGCAGGGCCTTGAGTAACAAGTCCTCTCCCGCCCTCCCGCCCCAAACACACACACACACACACACACACACACACACACACACACACACCAGGGTGGCAGAAGGACATTTCGTAGCATTGCATGCAAAGGGACCGGAAGGGGACAGTGGCTTTGCAAATTGCCAGAAACCCACAGTTACAGATCAGCGGAGGATGGTGCAGGCGATCCTTGCGATTTGCCATGAGGACCACTCTCTCCTTCACGTCCACCTTGACAGTGGAAATAAAGGGGACACTCCAAACACCCTTTCTTGGGGGGGGGTGGACTTCTATGGTACTCAGCTGCCCAGGCGATAGCTTGGTGACATTTGCAGGGCGCAAGCGGCACGCAGCGCCCAGGCAGGAAGAGGAGGGGAGGAGAACAGGCCGGCTGCACAGGCTTTCAATTTAGAGTAGGGAGACTGCTGCCGCTGCCGTGGAAGGAAACGCTGCCAACCGCAACAGACACGCCACCCTCTGATCCCCAAGCGAGCATGTGTGGGCTCTGCGCACGCCTAGTGGTGCGGCTCAATGACAAGGGATTTCTTAGGGAGTCATCCAGTGACCGGGTTTTGCGTGTACCCAGGAGGTTCAGGAAGGGGCTTGCCTGGTACTGAGAAATACAGTTAGCATGAAAGAAGAGGTGGACAGAGATGCACAGGGTCCAGTGCCCTGTGCCCACTTGGCTGTACACATCATCTAAGCCTGGAAGTGCTTTCTGTGCAGGCTACAATAAAAAAAAATCTATTTTTCTCCTGCTTAAGGTTAGACTGGTCCGGATTTGATGGTGATGCAATCAATTAGTAAAGACACAAGACGCTATCCCTACCTTGACAAAAAAAATCTAGTGCGTTTTGTTTCATTGCCATGTACAAAAAGCTACACAGCCGAGGTGGACATTCTTGTTGCTTTTCCTCCTCTACCAATCTCATGTGGTATTACATCGATCGTTATTTAAAGAAGGAAACTTGCCTCCAATAAGTATTAAGTAGCAGAGTCAGGATCCAAATTGATGGATATCTGATTTCAGACATCCTTTTAGGTGCTACTTTGGTTCTTACAACAGTAACCATTTGCAGGGATTATCTATCTGTTAGGCCTTTGACTCCCCTCTTGCCCCATCTCCCTCCTTTTTTCTTTTTTTTTAGCCCGTCGTGGGGCTTGGACTCCTGGCGTGGGCACTGTCGTTGAGCACTTTGTAGCTCTACCACTTTCAGCCACAGCTCCATTTCCAGTTTTTGAGTTGGCTGGGTATTAAAGTGTGTGTGTGTGTGTGTGTGTGTGTGTGTGTGTGTGTGTGTGTGTGAGTGACAGGGTACTCTTGTGCCCTGGCTGGCTTTGAACCTCCATCTTCAGATCTCAGCCTCTTGAGTAGCTAGGATTACAGGCATGAGCCACTGGTGCCCTGCCTGATTCCCTCTTAAGGGCTTCTATAGTAGTGTTTTGTTCTTCTCTTATGTCATAACAGTGGTGGGGTCCTGAATTTCTGGTTCAACATCAAGGTTTTAACTGTTTTTATTCCGAAGAGTTTAATCTAACAAGTACTTATTGCACACTATGTGCAAAATTCCAGAGTAAAGACAAAGAAAGACACAAGAGAAAACAGTAAGAAACCCAGGAACTAGTGGCTCTGACCTGTATGTAATCTTAGCTCCTCAGGAGGTTGAACTCTGAGGACAGAGTTCAATCCAGCCAACGTAGTAAAGACAGAAACTGAAACTGTGGCTCAAGGGTAGAGTACCAGCCTTCAAAAAAAGCTAAGAGACAGGGGTTGGGAAGGTGGCTCAGTGGTAGAAAGCTTGCCTTGCATGCATGAGGCCCTGGGTTCAATTCCTCAGTACCACATAAGCAAAAAGAAAAAAAAAAGCTGGAAGTGGCGCTGTGGCTCAGGTAGAGCTCTAGCCTTGAGCTGAAGAGCTGAGGGACAACACCCAGGCCCCCCCCCAAAAAAAAGATAAGAGACAGTGCCCAGGCTTTGAGTTTAAGCCCCAATATACACATATGTGAGCACACATACGCTACCCAAAAAGATAAACAGTTACTAAAATTCTGACTCGCATAACTGTTCTTTGTTCTTCTGCTTTCATTTCTTTTTCATTTTTTTTCTTTTTTGTTGTTTGTGGGGCTTGAACTCTGGGCGTGGGCGTTGTCCCTCAGCTCTTCAGCTCAATGCTTGCTCTACCACTTGAACCATAGCACCATTTCTGGTTTTCTGGTAGCTAATTGGAGATAAGACTCTCATGGATTTACTTGCCTGGGATAGCTTTGAACCATGATCCTCAGATCTCAGCCTCCTGAGTAGCTAGGATTACAGGCATGAGCCACCAGTGCCCAGCCATTTCTACATTTTTATTTCAAGGATATACATATATGATTTAAAGCTCCAAATATAATTTATCCTTTTCCGCACCCTTCCCCTCCATGGTTAGAATTACTTTCCCATTCATTTAAAACACTAAGCAGAGCTTTTCTTCTTTTTCTCTTTTTTTCTTTCTTTTTTTTCTTTCTCTCTTTTATATTTTTAAAGATAAAGATATTCAAGAACAGGTACAGATATAAGAACTGTCACTAGATAAAGGATATACTTCTGGAAAACTAGAACTTAGAAAGAATTTTGTCAGGACTATAAATTGATCAAATTCTTAAAATTGAAGTTCCAAAAAGAAAACAATGATGAATTAGGTCATTGGCACATATGTTTGTACAGAAGTCACTTATTAACTAAGTAAAATACCTTGAGGATTCAGCAAATGTTACATTTTTATAGATAACGTCATTGCTAGATCTGACATTTGGAGATGTTACACAGTCTTAATTACACTTAATACTTTCCAGTCACACTCAAGTATTATCTTTAATGATACAAGTCTAGGTAGAAAATGATAAGCCATTATGTGATTATTGTCAAGATAAAACTGTACATTCAGGTGACTGAGAAGTCAGCAAAGGAATAGAAAAACATTATTGCATTAACTGTGGTCAAAATGTTGAGAACAAGAATTAGGAATCAATGGTGGCTCATGCCTGACATCCTAGCTACTCAGGTGGCTGAGATCTGAGGATTGTGGTTTGAAGAATCTCCAATTGACTACAAAAATCCTAAAGTGGAGCTGTGGTTCAAGTGGTTGGACTCTAGCCTTGAGCAAAAAAACAAAACAAAACAACTCAGAAAAAGCACCTAGATTCTGAGTTTAAGCCCAGGACCAGCACAAACTTTAAAAAAAAAAATTGGGAATGACCCTGGCTTAATTTCACTTTCTCCAGAAAAAATAATGTACTGATGACTATTTGTCTTTATAAGTCAAACCCATTTTAAGGGACTTAATCCTCGTGATAGAAAAAAAGGCTGGACTGGAGGCATGGTTCAAGTCGAAGAGTGCCAGGCCATGCGTTGAAGCCCTAGTACACACACACACACACACACACACACACACACGTAAAATCACTCAAGTGGAATTCAAACCAAACAGTACTATTCAATGTTGGAAGCCACAAATTTGGAGGGAAGGTAGAGCTAAAGGGCACAGCCCTTATCCTTTGGCGATCCTCTGGAGGGAACCCCATTACCTGAAGACCGAGGCCGGCAGCATTTCCCTCCTCTCCCCCCCCCCCCCCCCCCGCCCCAATATCTTGCTTTACTCTTCTTAAGCTGCTAGTAAAACCAGGAGACCTGGATTTCCAACAGATTCGCACCACCCAGCCAGCACACGCCCAGGCCCCTAGGCGGAGGGAGCGGTGGCGGAGAGGGGCGGGGTTGGGAGGGAACGGGGGCTCCAGCTACTGAGCATGCGCGACGCGCGGCGCAAGCGCCTTACGGCCGGCCGCTTCCCATTGCGGGTGGCTCTGGCGGTGGCAGCGGTGGTGGCGGCGGCAGCGGCCGGCACCGCCTCCTCCTCACACTCCCCGGGTGGCGGGGTTAGATGAGCGGCCGCCGTAGCGGTGAGGGCGGCGCTGGGGGGAGGAGAAGAAGAAGGAGGAGGAGAAGGAGGTCTCTGTCTTTGTAGTCGCCCCGCTGCGGGAGCCCGAGGCCGTCTCCGGAGCCGTCGTCGTTGGAGAAGGGCTGCGAGCGCGCGCGCGCGTGT
>NW_012267217.1:3204888-3222108 GCF_000151885.1 Dipodomys ordii
TGCCTCCCCCGCCGCCGCTTCGTCGGGGCCCGGCGGGGACGGATTCTTTCCAGCCGCCGCCACCTTCTCTTCCTCCCCGGCACCGGGGGCGCTGTTCATGCCGGTGCCCGAGGGCTCGGTGGCCGCCGCGGGGCTGGGGCTAGGGTTGCCCGCCACGGATTCCCGGGGTCACTACCAGCTGCTGCTGTCAGGCCGAGCCCTGGCCGACCGCTACCGGAGGATTTACACCGCCGCGCTCAGTGACAGGGACCAGGGGGGCGGCAGCGCTGGACACCCGGCCTCCAGGTGAGTCTCCGGCCGGGGAGGTGGGCCGGGTGTGTGTGTGTGTGTGTGTGTGTGTGTGTGTGTGTACGGGGGGGGACCTGCCCTGTCCCTGTGCCCCAAACCGCGTGTGCCACCGCGTGTGCGCGCGCCAGCGTGCGTGCATCTGCGCGAGCGTGCCCTGGGTACGGAGCCGTCTGGATGCTGGAGGGAGAAGCACTTGGCGGGGATGGGCGGGTGCGCTGGCTGCGGTGTGCGTGTGCGCGCGTGTGTGTGTGTGTGTGTGCGCGCGCGCGCGTGTGGTGTGGGAGAGAAGGGAGACGGGGGGGGGCGTAGCGTGTGATGCTAGAAAAGGTGATGGTGGTGCTGGGTCGGTCACGACACGTGTGTGTATTGTTGAGGAAGGAGGGTAGCACGGTGGGTCGAGGGTAAGACAAGGAGAGAATTGGCCAGACAGGGAAGGGAAGTGGCTCTTTCCAGTGTCTGCGGCAGTGTTATTGGCACACACTCTTCCTTCCTTCCCCCCCCCCCCACCTCCACCCCCAAACTCACAATGACATTCTTCTCCGCTACCCTCCTTCAAAGAAACCTGCCATTCACCTGGCCGGGGGGCGGGGGGGAGAGTGCTGTAGGTTAAGGATAATGTCAGTATCCGTAGGATGAATTGTAGACGGTCCACGGTACGGATGAATAAAAGGTGGAGATGTATGTAGGCTGTGAAGCGTCCGACAGAGAATGTGGGAGCTGTACTTTGATGATCTGGCCTTTGGGATTTCGCGAATAAATGATTGCAGCTGCTCTTGTGTTCTGATGTCCCATTCGGCCATTTCCCTTCATCTTCTGTTCTGTATTCTCTGTTATTCGTAGGCGTGTGAGTAGAAGGGGCTGCGTAGGGAAAAGGGGGAAAAAAGAAAAAACAAACCCGAAGAACTTGTATGACAGCTAGTATAGTGTTCAGCTGCCACCAGCTCAGAGACATCGGAGTGGCTCTGGGACTTTGTTGTAATGAGACTGTCTGCATCCTCAGCTTCCTTGATGTAGATACTAAATCACTTTCGTTTTCTTTTTCTTAAAATGTGGGTGCCTTTTTTGGCTAAGGGATCGCCCATTGTTTTCTTTTCCATGCCTTTACTTGCCACCTACCCTAAAGGATGGTGACTGACTTGTTTCACCAGCTTTGACAGTGGTAATTGGGACTTGATGTCATTCCTTCCCACAGTATCTTGCAGTTTAACAGGAAAGCATAGTAGAATTTTGTCAGAGTTTACTGCATCTTCCCAGTGTGCTGTGTAAGTCAGGAAGTTGTAGTTTATTAGTATGTATTGTGGCTTCACCATTGAAAAGAGTTGAAAAGATAGAGCTTTGTTCACACTTTCCCCGGGTAAACTGGCCTTCTCATGCCTGGGATTATTTACAGGTTTGGGACCAGGAGTACTTTTATGAAGTAGATATAAATGTACATATATAAGTGTATATGATATGGATATAAGTGTATTGTTTTGCCTTCCTATCCAAAATGTCACATGTATGTTTCTTGCTAATGTTTTTGAAAATAGCACAAAACCATATTCGAGAGTTGGCTCTAATAAGTAGGTATGTTATGACTGCAGTATAGTTCCATCTATGCCAACACCTTCCAGAAATTACTTACTTTGTATGTCCCCCCCCCCCCGTCTTATACATTATTTTGTGTTTGTCTTTCTACTACTTGTATAATTTCTTGACAGTTTTAGGCAAAATTAATAGAGGTTAATAACATGCATAAAATTTGTGAATGGCTTGTAGTTTTTGGTTGATTTTTGAACACACTGTCAATGAAAACTAATAATAGTTCAGTTATTTTAAGAAATATTTGTGGAATTCAGGCTAACCTTGTAAGATAGTGCCTGCTAATAATGCTTCTTCATAGCAGTATTGTTTATTACAGATCATGAAATATTTTTTTCTAAATTTTAGCCTGCAAATGCTCTTTATGTGAGAATTTGATTTTAATTTAGTCATTTATTAAGAAAATTCAAGTTGGGGCTGGGAAGGTGGCTCAGTGGTAGAGTGCTTGCCTTGCATGCATGAAGCCCTGGGTTCGATTCCTCAGCACCACATAAGCAGAAAAATCCAGAAGTGGTGCTATGGCTCAAGTGGTAGAGCGCTAGCCTTGAGCTGAAGAGCTGAGGGACAGTGCTCAGGCCCAGAGTTCAGGCCCCATGACAAAAAAAAAAAAAAAAGAAAAGAAAAAGAAAAAAAAATCAAGTTAATGGTAAAAGCTGGCATCGAAGCTCTGAGTGGATATGTGTATAGGGTAGCAATTGAGTTAGAGAGTAGATAAACACAGAAATCAGCCACAGTAGAGAATTCAGCTATAGGGAGCATCCGGTTTCATGGTATAAGGAAAAGGAACAATGAAAAAGAGGTTAGAAAACAAGAAGAGAACCATGAAACAGTAACACTTCTTACTAGAAGAAGAGAGGGTTTCAGAATAATGGGTAAGTGCTTAAGAAAGAGTTTACAGGTTGCAAATAACTTTTGAGGGAGTGGTCATAGTTGAGGTTTGTGTGAAGAGTGAAGGTGTTGAGTTAACCAGGACCAGGGTGTGTATGTGTGTGTGTGTGTGTGTGTGTTGAGTTAATGTTGAGTTAACCAGGACCAGTGTGTGTGTGTGTGTGTGTGTTTGTGTGTGTGTGTGTGTTTGTGTGTGTGTGTGTGTTGAGTTAACCAGGACTAGGTGTGTGTGTGTGTGTGTGTGTGTGAAGGTGTTGTGTGTGTGTGTGTGCGTGTAGGTGTTGAGTTAACCAGGACCAGGGGTGTGTGTGTGTGTGTGTGTGTGTGTGGTGTGTGTGTGTGTGGGTTACCAGTTGCAAAAAGGTAGGTGTAAGTATTCAAATATAGGAAAGGAAGAACATAAAGAATTTAGAAAGGGTAATTGTTAGAGATCAATGGGGTATTTCAGGGATGTTTAAGATGACTGATGTATAGAGGTTAGTTATAAAAAATGTTAGGAGTTGGTCTTCCTTTAAAAACAAAGAGATGAATTATTTGTAAAGATACATATTGATAGGTTTTTAAAAAAATTTATTGTGAAAATACCATACAGAGGAGTTACAATTACATGGGCAAGATAACGAGTACATTTCTTATCAAGCATTGTTGCCTCCTCTTTGTTTCCCCTTCCCATCCCTTCCCATACTCCCCCTACCTCCCCCTTTGATAGGTTTTTTTGAGGGTAGGAACTATAACTATTCATGTTTTATCTAATGTATATGTCTAGCACATTTTTGGTATTCATCGGTAAATACCACGTGCCTACTGTGCCTGGCACCGTTGTAGGTGCTGAAGATATAACAGTAGACCTAACAGATAAGGTTTCTACTGTCTTTGAACTTCTACTCTAGTAGGAGAAATAGACAACCAGTAATTTCAATTACTGATAATTGTGAAGAAAACACAACTAGATTCATATCATCAAGCATTTGTAGTTAGACTGTTTTAAGTGACAAATTCAGGAAAAGTGTCTTTGGGAGTTGGCATTTAAGTTTAGATAAAATGAAGAGGCAAATCTAGAAGAAAATTGTTTAAGAAATTGAGGTGGGAGCTTGTTGTATTCAAAGAACAAGAATGACAAGTGAATTATCAGTAGATGTATAGTTGAGAAACTGAAGGATTCAAGCATGGAGACGTAACAAAGTTAAGAGTTGGAATTTTGACACTAGACTAGTTTCAAATCCTGACTCCATCATTTCTTAGTTGTGTAACTCTGAATACATTATATAACTTCTATGTCTTAGTTGTTTTTTTTTTTTTGAAATTTGTAGAATGAGGGTAATATGGACTGCTTTATTACGTGAAGTTCGTGGCATTATTTATATTAGTGAATAGTAGGTTCTTTCCCCCTTTTTCTCTAAAGAGAAGGAAAGGCCTTGCTATTTACTCTTTTTGATCCCTATACTAGAGTTGAATGTAGAAACAACTTTCATTTATTCAGTGACTGAATAGGTATGTTTTTAAATGAGTGAGTTGATCCGAATTGCACCATTTTCATTGGGGAAGTAGTTGAATAAGAAAGGAATGTTTGGTCACTTCTTCCTGTGAATAGTGGTATGGCCTTATAGTTGGGAAGCACCACGGTCAGTGGCTGAATGTTAGAGTTCTAGAGCCAGACTGAAATCTTTTGTGAGAAAAACTGTCTTTTCTGTCAAAGTATTTTACTTAAAAGTTCCTGCTTTGGCCTGGCGGCATGACTCTTAAGGAAAAGAGGAATTGCCTTGGGATAAGAGAGGATTTATAAAATGTAAAGTTTTGTCTTAAACTGCTTTTCTTTTCAAGATGGAATTAAGATGTGCCCCTGGACTCTACAAGAATTAGTGGAGGGTATGGGTATATTTTGAGTTTACTGTTAATTTTATCTCAAGATCCCTGTAATATAAATACATTTTACCCTATTCAAACTAGCCAATGGATAGATTGTGAACCTGAGTCCAACCAATCTGAGCAGGGGGCAAGGCCTGCTGTGTTAGAATCAATACCTGAGCCCACTGCCAGCTCTGTGTGCTTGCTTGCCAGAGTTTTGGCCGATGGCACACCCTTCTGCAGAAGTAAATTTCATCTTGCTGAGACAATTCTTTATTTTCATGTCTATCATTGTGACTCCAGTGGTTCTTGAGAGCATATTTATACTTGTTTAAATCTTTTCTTAAAAAACATAGAAAATTGGTTTAGTTAGATTTTCTTTGTCTATTTCTTTCTCTTTATTTTCTTTTCATGCTCATACCGTGGCATGAACTCAGGCCTTACATGCTTTTTTTTTTTTTTCTTCTTTTGCTTAAGGCTGTTGTTCTACCACTTGAGCTACACCTCAGTCCAACATTTAATTAATTTTAGTTTCTCTATTGTGGGTTAATTGGAATTAGAATCTTGAGGACTTTTCTGCTTGGACTGGCTTTGAACCATGATCCCTAGACTTCAGCCTCCTGAGTAGCTAGAATATAGACATGAACCACTAGTGCCTGGTGCTTCTTTCTTTCTTTAACTCTGTGTGTGTGTGTGTGTGTGTGTGTGTGTCTTGTTTGGTGTGGGGAATCAGCATTTCAGCCCTTAGCTGTTTCTTTACTTGTAACTTTTCTTGGGTATCCATAGGACGTGTTCCCATACATGCTCTGTAAATGCCAGTTATTATTATTATTAAATCACAATTGATATTCCAGTCATCTTAATATTTAAAAAAAACCTTTGCAATTCAAAAAGGAGAACTCGTAATTGATTTAGGGTTAACATGTGACTAAAGGTGAAAGAAAAATAGAAATGAAAGGTATTTGATGATAGTGTTTGACTATATGGTAAAAAAGGAAATGATACCGGGAGGGAACTGATAAATGGGTAGATAAAGAGGAGTCCGGCTTTTTGGATCTTACAGTGAGTGGTATATGAGCAATGTTAGTGGAAATAATACATGAGATTGTGACCATAGTGAGGAACTACTTTTCTTCTCAAAGCTAAATTTACTTAGTTCCTTCAGCTGCTTGCTTTCCCTCCCTTCCTCCCTCCTTCCTTTCTTTCTCTTCCTTTCTTCTTTCTTCCTTTCTGCTCCTTTCTTTCTTTTTCTGTGTCCCTACCCCTCCCTTCCCTCCCTTTCCTCCCTTCCCTCTCTTCCCTCTCTCCTTCCTTCCCTCCCTTCCCTCTTTCCCTCCCTCCTTCCTTCCTTCCCTCTTTCCTTCCTTCCTTCCCTCCTTCCTTCCTTCTTTCCTCCCTCCCTCCCTCCCTCTCTCCTTCTCTTCTTCCTTTCCTCCTTCTTTTCTTCTTCCTTCCCCCTTCTCTGTCCATCTGTCTTTCTTTCTCTTTCTCTCTTCCTTCCTTCCTTCCTTCCTTCCTTCCTTTCTTGTCAGAAATAGTATTTGAGCCCATCTTACAGGTGCATGGAATTTCTGTTGTAAGAAGGGCTGGGAATGTGGCTTAGTGGTAGCGTGCTTGCCTATCATACAGCAAGTCCTGGGTTCCATTACTCAGTACCACATAAACAGAAAAGGCCAAAAGTGGCACTGTGGCTCAAGTGGTAGAGTGCCAGCTTTGAGCAAAAAGAAGCTCAGGGACAATGCCCAGGCCCTAAGTTCAAGTCCCAGGATTGGCAAAAAAAAAAAAAAAAGGAATTTAGTCAACTGTTCTTGCAAATGTTTAGGAGCTATTAATCAGGACTTACTTTCATCCTATAGAGGTTTGTCAATTGCAGCAGGGTGTCAGTAGTGGCTAACACCTGTCATCCTAGCTAGTCAGGAGGCTGAGATCTGAGAATCTGGTTTGAAGCCAGCCTGGTCATAAAAGTCCCCTTGAGACTCTGTGGCTCAAGTGGTAGAGCACTAGACTTGAGCACATAGGGGCTCAGGGACATACCCAGGCCCTGTGTTCAAGCCTGGCAACCAACAAAAAAAGAAAAAAAAAACATTTGTAAGTTGCAACACCTAGACTTGACTGTATTGTCTCTCTAGGGGGTCATATGAAGATAGATATTTCTGAAAGTGTTGAGTGGCTAAGAAAGCATAACCTACTGTGACAGAGATGGCACTCATCCTACTCAAGTGTATGAGCAAATGTAAGAAATTATAGTTTGCTTGTAAGTAATGGTGAGATTTCTCTTAGTACTAGAATGTAAGTGTCATGAAGGAAAGGAGTAGGAATTCATTGTAGCACAGAGTCTTAGACCAAAGGGAGGGTATCCTGAAGAGCAAATAAGAATCAGATTTTAATCAGACAATATTGATCAACCCAAATGGTTTTGAGCCAGAAAGAGACAACTCTTATAGGAGTGGATTAGGAAATGATGTGGTATTGAACTTGTGTGTACATGTTTGTGGATAGGTAGTAATTTTCTTTTTCTTTTTTTTTTTTTTTTTGGGTCTGGTTGTGGGGCCTGAACTCTGGGCCTGGGTGCTGTCCCTCAGCTCTTCAGCTTAAGGCTAGCACTGTTATATCTGTAGAATTCTATATAATGAATGATTCTATGTAAAGGCAAAATTTGCTATGTTAGGATACTGACAATTAGAAATGTGAAATAAATTTATCTCCCAGCCCAAAAGAAGTGAAAAATTTTGTTTTGCTTCTTAAAATAAAAATGTTAATTTAAAAATACTTCAACATTTTGAAATCTTTGTCTTTAAAGTCATCAGCATAGTCTCACTTTTTTTTTTTTTTCAAAAACTGGTTAAGCATGCAGTTTTAGGGGAAGGGGTTAGGTTGAGATTTAATTTGTACACAATATAGTTGGCTCTCTATATGTGTATTTGAAGACTCTTGGAACTATCACTACAGGCAAATATAGAGGAATGTTTTCATCATTCTTAATTTTCTTTAGTTTGTCTTCAGTTTTCTTTAGTTTCTTTAGGCCCTTCTTCTAATGCCTATTTACCACTGTTTTTCACAGATACTTTACCTTTTCTATAATGTCATATAAATCTAGCTACTTTTAGACTAGGCTGGAGATATTGTTTGTCCTGTATTTCCAGTAAGTGGAAGTGAAGCCTTAATACTTACTAGATTTTTTTGAGGTTTTTTTTTTTTAGGCATATATACATGCACACACATGTATATATATATATATATATATATATATACATGTATATACATATAATACATATATATGCTATATAGCTTAGATAGCATTATTAGTTTTTATAAACAATGCTGAGGAGGGCATGTTGCCTCCCATTAGGGGTGGCCAGTCTGATTATTTGGGTAGTATGGTAAATGTATGCTTTTTCCTTTAGTAACAAGCAACTAAGGAAGGAGTAAGGCTTGGATACTGTGAACACTTTCATCAAATGGTTTTATTGTTCTTTGATAATCCTTATGTAAATCAATAATTTCATTAGAGATTTCAAAATGATTTATTTCCTTATAATTTCTTCTGTATTTACTAGCTGCTTATTTTGCAAAAAAGCTTTTTCCCTTTTCAACTGACGATAACTATAGTTTCTCCTAAGAAATCGGAGTAGTAATGTTTTTCTCTCCTCAGTAACTGAATTGACTTCATAGTCCAATGGTGAGTGCTGTGGTTAACCGTCCATATCCCCATTTCTTCCATCCTTGCACATGCTGCTCTACTTTTAGAAATAGTAGTATACTAGTATCCTTAGTATTCTATAAGAAAGATAGCTGAGTCCTTGAATCAAAAAGAGCCTCTTTCAAAGGCATGCTTGTTCTAGTGCAGGACAGCCTGCATCCATTTTCTGTTTTATAAGATACAGCAACTTTGAAGGTCCGTCCCAAGCCCAAATGCCTCAGGGGGCTGGCTGAAGCCTTCCTGTGACTGCACTGCAGTTCAGCAACTTTGTCTGTTCAATCCTGCTTCCTTGGCTGTCCTGCAGTTGTTGACGCAATATCAACTAAGTGTTCCTTACTTGTCAATTCCATAATGAGTTTCTGGTTTGCACTTGTGTATTTTAGAGTCTTTCCTGGGAATCCCTACTAAGGGTAGTTGGTGCTAGGAATGGTAATAGAAAGTAGATTTCAGAATGAGACTTGGAGCTGGCTTATAATTGCTGGCTGGCAAGAACCTTTTTCTCATAGCAAAGGTGGAACCCTGCTGCTGGTAACCCTTGGCATGCAGCACAACTGTGCCGGTGTTAAAGCTGTTATGAGGACACAGGTGGAATACAGTTTCTGTGGAAAGGAATGTACTAATGATTACAATATTGTGGCTTTTTTTTTTCCTGGTCCTGGGGCTTGAACTCAGGGCCTGAATGTCGTTCCTGAGCACTTTTGCTCAAGGCTAAAGCTCTACCACTTTGAGCCATAGTGCTACTTCTGGCTTTCTGGTGGTTAATTGGAGATAAGAGTCTAAAGGACTTTCCCCCCCAGTTAGCTTTGAATTGCAGTCCTCAGATCTCAGCCTCCTGTGTAGTTAGGATTACAGGTCTGCGCCACTGGCACCTGGCTATATTGTGGGATTTTGAGAGCTTCAAGGAAGTGATAAATTATAAGGAAAATATAATGAGGTAGCTAGTGGTAAGTAACATTGATAAATTGGAGAAAGATGATGAAATGGTGAGGATAATTGGGAACAAAATATAAAAGGAAATTTTTTTAGCAGCTTGTAAAGGAACAGTTGCAACAGGAAGAAACAAAAAAAAATGATTAGGCCAAGACTAAATTTAAAAAACAGCAAAGGACCAGGATAGTTTGAATTTACAGCCGGTTTACTATGCCAGTGTTCTCGTGGGGAAGAAATGGAGCCTGGACTTTTAGAGTGGATCATCTGAACTGATATGACAATCTTGAAACCTAATTTTCCCTGAATTTTCTGCCTACAAAAGTGGCTTATTTCTTCTGGCTAGAGGATGCTTGCTTGAAGATGTGCAGAAGTCTATGCTGCCCTTCCTACTGTCATCTGCCCCATTCTTCTCTTCTGACTATACCAAACCAAGAACTAGAGTTACATCACAACCTGCTGGGAGGTACTGAAACTGCTAAAGGTAGAAGGGACACACACACTCACACACATACATACACACTCATGCTTGCTGCATATTTGCAGTTTCTAAACTGTACTAAAGTGTACTCTAGAGTAGCACACTAGCTACCCAGGCATACCATGTGATATTTCACATTTTCAAAAGAAACAGTGGCTTTCATAAGCTTACTAGTCTGAGATAGTTAATGGTGTTGACATTAGATGATAACTACATTCCTTTTGATGTGGTCATGTTTTTGCAAATTTGGCCTTTTTATTAGTTGCTGTGATACAAATCAAGCATTACCCAGTGGGTCAGCAAAATAGGGTAGTATGTTCAATTTAATTCCAGGCTTCAGAATTTTTAAATTCAAAAGGTGCACACCTAATTATTAAATGCCTCCTTTTTTTTTTTTAAACCCCTGATCTTAGGGCTTGAACTCAAGGCCTGAGCTTCATTGTGCTCAAGGCTAGTGCTTTATCACTTGAGTCACTTCCTTAAATGCCATTTAAGGATGAGTAAATCATTTAAAAATGTGTTTTTCTTCAAAAGGCTACTAAAGTTTTTAACACACAAATTCTTGTTTTTGTTTGGTTTAATTAGTACTGTTTGGAAAATTTTTTTTTGGGGGGGGGGAAGGGGATACAGATGCATGGAAAAGTTACTGTGGAGGATATCACTGTATTCAGTAGAGAGCTTCCTTTTGTAGGTGTTGATCTAACAACTGTTGTTGCTGCTGCTGCCCAGTGTCCAGCCTGACAGCACCAGAGAACTATTATCCATTAAAGAAAGAAACCAATTCTTATACTTTGGAAAGAGCTGTGATTCATTTGGACCGGACTTGCCATATATTCTGCAAGCCTTTCCAGCTTGCAGAGCCAGTACCACTAGCTGAGTATTTAAAAAGTATCTAGTCAAGGCTTTGAATGTGGCTTAGTGGTAGAGTGCTTGCCTAACATACATGGAGCCCTGAGTGTGATTCCTCAGTACCACATACACAGAAAAAGCAGGAAGTGGTGCTGTGGCTCAAGTGGTAGAGTGCTGCTAGCTTTGAGCAAAAGAATCTCAGGGATAGTGCCCAGGCCCTGAGTTCCAGCCCTAGGACTGGCAAAAAAAAAAAAAAAAAAGTTTAATCCCTCAGCACAAGGATCATTTCAGTCTAGAGATCATTTCGTATTAAAGGAGAACCCCTGAGATCCTTTGTTTCAATATATATCACTCCAGCTGGAAGCTACTGACCTTCTAGTCATTGAAATATTGTCTCAGTGGAAGAACTGATGATATCTCGGAGACTGACTTGATACCCTTCAGGATGGCATGTCATCCTTCAGCGCTCCCACTGAGAACACATCAGTAGTCAGTAGGAATGGCTCCATTAGCATCGCAGTGATACACTTGGGAAATTTACACTTCCCTGAGAAATAGAGGTTAAGAGACCTTGGGTCTCAGAAGAGAAACATTTCAAACAGAAGACACTGCAAGAACCCCCGTGTACTTTAAACTATGGAGTTTGGGGCTCCTTTTCAGCAGCAAGAAGTAATTGTTTGAGTGGAGCTTGCATACCTGTTATTCTGGAAGGTAAGGTTGCACTTACACACTGGACCATGATTATTTGGCACATAGGTGATCTGTTGGGTGTCTTTGTCAGATTTTGGTATTGTGGTTACTCTCATTTCATAAAATGAATTGGGAGTAGTTTCTTCTGTGTTTAAAAAAAATTATATGGCTTGTCAAAATTAACTCCAGGAAATGGAAGCAAGAGGTTTTTTTTTCCTTGTTGTTCTTGTTTTCTTTTCTTTTTGTCCTGTTCATTTTTCTAAAGCTCCAGATGTTTCTTTTTTTTTTTTTTTCCTTCCAGGGCTGAGGACCGAACCCAGGGCCTTGCGCGCACCAGGCAGGCGTCCTTCCGCTGGGCTAAGCCCCCAGACCCCTGTCCTGTTCATTTTTCTGTCTTTAGGAGAGTAAGGAACATAGAAATGGAGGGGCAAAGGGTGAGCAAATGCAACAGTGGTAGTCATTAAACACTATGTGGGTGGAGACCAGAGGGAAATACTGGGGGAGAGTGAGGGAAGGGGAGACATTGTCCAAAAAGAAATGTACTCTTGATCATCATAATAAAAATAATAAAAACAAATACTAATATTAATTGTGTTAATATTAATAAAATTCAAAAAATTAAAAAATTACATGGAGTCTGGTATTCTTTAATATTTGATGGAATTTACCAGGGGTGCCATTTAGTACTGGAATTTTTCTTTTGGAGAAGTGACAAATTCAATCCCTCTGATAGACAATGAGATATTTAGATTTTGTTATTTTTTTTATGTCACATTTAGTAACTTGTATTCTTTTTTTTTTTTTTGGTTGGTCATGGGGCTTGAACTCTGGATCTGGGTGTTGTCGCTGAGCTCTTCAATTCTAGGCAAGCACTCTACTACTTGAGCCACAGTGCTACTTCTAGTTTTCTGGCGGTTATTTGGAGATAAGAGTCTCATGGACTTACCTGCCCGGGCTGACTTTGAACTATGATCCTCAGAACTCAGCCTCCTTAATAGCTAGGATTACAGGTGTGAGTCACCAGTGCCCGGCTGTAACTTGTATTTTTGTACAAATTTGTTAATTTCATCCAAATACTTGAACATTTTCACATAAAATTTTCCATAGCTTTCTTTTCTGTCCTTTATGAGATCTGTGAAAATAAATATTATTATTGTGTGTATGTGCCAGTCCTCGGGCTTGAACTCAGGACCTCTATGCTTTCCCTGAGTTCTTTACTCTAGGGTAGCACTCTATCACTTGAATTATAGCTCCGCTTTTTTGTGGCAAATTGGAGATTAGAGTCTCTTGGTCTTTTCTGCCCAGGTTGTCTTTGAACTATGATTCTTAGATCTCAGCCTCCTGAGTAATTAGATTGCAGGTGTGAGCCACTGACACCTGGCTTTTTTTTTTTTTTTAGTTTGAGTTTCATAAGAAAATTGAGAGGAAAGCATCAATTTCAAAAATACCCCTTGACTACTCTTTACATAGCCTTCCTATTATCAACATTCCCACCAAAGGTGCGTGCATGGGTGAGTGCGTGTCTGTGTGTGTGTGTGTGTGTGTGTGTGTTATCATCAGTGAGCCCACACTGATGTATCATATTCACCAGGTTATAGTTTACATTAGTGTTAATTATTGGTGGTATATGCTCTATGGGTTTGTCACTGCAGTATCATACAGAGAATTCACATTGAGCTAACATTGTATATTCTCTACTTATTGATTCCCATTCCCTCCCCCAACTTGTCACTGATTATATAGTTATTACTATTTCCATTGTTTTGCCTTTTCTAGAATGTCAAGTAGTTGAAATTGTGGATTTGAATTGGGTTCTTTTGTTTAGTAATTATGCATTTAAGGTTCCTTGTTATCTCTCACTTAATTGTCCATTTATTTTAATGCTGATTAATACCCATTGTCTGAAGGTGTTAGAGTTCATTGAAGGACATCCTGATTTCTTCAAAATTTTGACAGTCATGAATAAATATCCATGAACAAGTTTTTGTGTGGATAAAAACATTTCCAACTCCTTTAGGTAATATCAGGAAGTGTTATTGTTGGGTCATGTGGTAAGAGTATGTTTAGTTTTGTAGGAAATGGTCCAACTGTCTCCCGTACATTCTCATCAACAATATATGAGAGTTTATATTGTTTCATGTTCTGGCCACCATTTGGTGTTGTCAGTGTTCAGGATTTATTTTCATTTCCCCAGTGACATATGTTTTGAGCATTAAAATTTTTTTTGCCATCTATTTAAATAAGTTTTAAATTTAAGTGTATTTACAAATTGATTGCCATTAAATGTGTCAGTTTATAAATATAATGCATCTTGATCAATATCACCCCTTTCATCATTCTCCCACTTCCCTCCCAACTCCACTCCTCCCTTCAATTATTTCTATTTTTCTTATTTTTCAGTTAAAGACTATTTTCATGTTGAATCTTGGGAGTTCTTGGTGTAGTGTGGATAACAGATGTATCATTTGCAAATACATATTTCCCAATCTGCACCATGTCTTCTTATTCTTTTTTTTTTTTTTGGGTCCGGTCGTGGGGCCTGAACTCTGGGCCTGGGTGCTGTCCCTCAGCTCTTCAGCTCAAGGCTAGCGCTCTACCACTTGAGCCACAGCACCACTTCTGGCTTTTTTTTCTTTTTGCTTATGTGGTGCTGAGGAATCGAACCCAGGGCCTCATGCATGCAAGGCAAGCACTCTGCCACTGAGCCACCTTCCCAGCCCCGTCTTCTTATTCTTTTAACACTTGTTTTTTACAAAGCAGAAGTTTTTAATTTTAATGGTCACTTATGAAATCTTTCATGAATTATGCCTTGACATTGTATCTAAAAAGCCATTACCATACCCGAAGTCATCTGAATTTTTTCTCCGTCTCTTTGTTTTTTTTTTTTTTTTGTCAGTTGTGGGGCCTGAACTCTGTGTGTGTGTGTGTGTGTGTGTGTGTGTGTGTGTGTGTGTCTGTCTGTCTGTCTGTCTGTCTGTCTGTCTTGGGGCCTGAACTCTGGGCCTGAGCACTGTTCCGGAGCTCTTCAGCTCAAGGCTAGTTCTCTACCACTTGAGCCACAGCGCCACTTCCAGCTTTTTCTGCTTATGTGGTGCTGAGGAGTCAGACCCAGGGCCTCATGCATGTGAGGCAAGCACTCTACCACTGAGCCACCTACCCAGCCCCTCCTGTGTCTTCTTGTAGGAGTCTTACAGATTTGTGTTTTATATATAATAAAGATGTTTTTCATTTTGAGTTAGGTTTTGTGAAGTATGTAAGATTTATATCTAGATTTGTTTATTTGCCAGTTGTTATAGCAGCTTTTATCCAGAAGTCTAATTTACAGTACTATATCTTATTGGTTTCTTTGTTAAAAGTCAGTTGACTATGATGTTCCAGGGTTCTCTATTCTGTTCCATTGCTCTGTTTCTTCATTACCACAAAGTCTTGATTACTGAGGATTTATAGTCCTGAAGTGTCAGTCCTCTAAATTTGTTTCTTTCCTTGGTTATGTGTTGGCTTTTGTGTTGGCTATTCTAGATGTTCTATCTGTCCATATAAGTTATTAATACAAATGTAAATGATGTTGTGCTTTATTTTAAATTCCACTCCATTGCTAGTATACAGGAAAATAACTTCTACATAATAACCTTGTATCATGCAACTTTACTACAATTTCTTATTAGTTCCAGGAATATTTTGCCTATTCTTTTGGACTTGCTATTCAGTCATGTCATCTGCTAGTAAAAAGTTATTTCTTCCCTTTATTTATACTTTTTATATACTTTTCTTATTTTATTGTGTTCAGGCTTTCAGTATAATCTTGATAAAGAATCGTGACGGGTACAACTTTTTTTTGTTGTTGTTGTCAGTCATGGGGCTTGAACATCGGGCTTGTGCTCTGTCCCTTAGCTCTTCAGCTCAAGGCTAGTGCTCTATCACTTCTAGTTGTCTGGTTGTTTATTGGAGATAAGAGTCTCCTGGACTTTCCTGCCTGGACTGGCTTTGAAGCTTGATTCTCAGATCTCAGCCTACTGAGTAGCAAGGATTATAGGCATGAGCATCAGCTTCGCACTACTAAGTATAATATCAACAGTAGATGCTTTTGTAAATTTTATTTTAATCACGTTAAGGAAGTGCCCATTGATTTTTAGTTTACTGAGAATTTTATCATGAATAGGGGGGGTTGGATATTTTTTGAAATGCTTTTTCAACATCTACTGGTAAGATCATGTTGATGTGGTAGATTATATTAATTTATTTTTCATACTCACCTTACTTCTTGTGGTATAAAATACATTGTTTTCTTCAAATGGGGATTACAGTCTAACATGGCCATTTACATGTTCCAGGCTTCTTGGTTAGTCAACAACCCTTCCATCATTCTTATTCATCCTGTCTGTAATTTGATAATACTTTGAGGACTTTTCTCATATGTGCTTATGAGAGATGCAGGTTTGTAGCTTTTAATGTCATGTCAGGTTTTAGTGTTAGGTTTATGCGGGCTTTGTAACATTTATTAAGAAATATTCCTTCTGCTTAAGAGATTGTATGGGATTGGTATAATTTATTCCCTAAGAAATTTCTGAATTTACCAGTAAACTTTTTGGGTTTTCTGTTTTGGAAGGTTATTATGATTATTTTTCCAGTCCTGGGGCTTGAACTCAGGGCCTGGGCACTGTCCCTGAGTTTCTTTTGCTCAAGGCAGTACTGTACTACTTGAGCCACAGTGTCACTTTTGGCTTTTTCTGTTTATGTGGTACTGAGGAATTGAACCCAGGGCTTCATGCATGCCACGCAAGAGTTCTACCTGGCCCCTGGAAGGTTATTAATTATTGAGTCAGTTTCTTTAA
Organism: Dipodomys ordii; assembly: GCF_000151885.1. NCBI lineage: Eukaryota > Metazoa > Chordata > Mammalia > Rodentia > Heteromyidae > Dipodomys > Dipodomys ordii. Next base: position 3,220,970 of record NW_012267217.1, read on the forward strand.
ATAGTATCAATAGTTCAGGTTTTCAATTTCATTAGTGTTAGCTTTGGGAGATGGTCTTTCCAGGAATGGGAGTATTTCTCCTAGATTATTAAAAGGTTAATACCACAAATAATTCTATGCTTATAGCATAGAATTATTTGTGGTATTAACCTTTTAATATCCATAAGTGATGTCCCATCCTTTATTTCTAATAGTCTTTTTGTTTCTGATAATCTTTTTGGGCTTTTTTTCCTGATTAGTCAGAGGTTTGTCAGATTTTGCTTATAAGTACAAAGAATTTACTTTGGACTTCGTTAGTAGTTCTATTGCTACGTTGTTTTCTTTTTATTTGTTTTTAACCATCCCTCCTTCCTTCCTTCCTTCTTTCCTTTGGTTGTGGGGCCTGAACTCTGGGCCTGGGAGCTGTCTCTCAGCCCTTCAGCTCAAGGCTAGCGCTCTACCACTTGAGCCACAGCGCCACTTCCAGCTTTTTCTGCTTATGTAGTGCTGAGGAATCAAACCCAGAGCCTCTTGCATGCAAAATAAGCACTCTAGAGCTGGGAAGTTGGCTCAGTGGTAGAGTGCTTATCTTGCATGCCTGAGGCCCTGGGTTCCATTCCTCAACACCACATAAGAAAAAAGAAAAAAAATCGAAGTGGCGCTATGGCTCAAATGGTAGAGTGTTAGCCTTGAGCTGAAGAGCTGAGGGTCAGCGCCCAGGCCCAGAGTTCAGGCCCCACGACCGGACCCCCCCCAAAAAAAAACCAAAACAACAACAACAAAAAACAAGCACTCTACCACTGAGCCACCTTCCCAGCCCCATATTTTACTTCTTTCTACTTTGACTATAACCTTAGGTAGTTGATTTTAGATTTTCTTGGACCTTAAGTATTTAATTTTGAGTTTTCATCTTAGCAGTATTTTATTTGTATTCCAAATATTTTTAATTGCTATATATTTGCCAGTGCTGTATATTTACCATTTTGCTCAAATATTTTGTTTTTATGTCATTTTTACATTTAATCAATGAATTTTTTTAGAATTAATTTTTTTGGGGGGGGGTCGGGTCGTGGGGCCTGAACTCTGGGCCTGGGCGCTGTCCCTCAGCTCTTCAGCTCAAGGCTAGCGCTCTACCACTTGAGCCACAGCACCACTTCCAG
>NW_012267217.1:3223898-3337457 GCF_000151885.1 Dipodomys ordii
TCTTGATTATAGCCATTCTAACTGGGGTGAGGTGGTATCTCAATGTTGTTTTGATTTGCATTTCTTTTATGGCTAGAGAGGTTGAGCATTTCTTCTTGTGTCTATTGGCCATCCTTCTTTCCTCTTCAGAGAAGTTTCTCTTTAAGTCTTTAGCCCACTTATTTATGGGCAGTTGTTTCTTTGAAGATTTGTTTTGGGGGGATTTAATTTTTTAAATTCCAGGTATATTTTAGATATGAGACCCTTGTCTATTGAATGGCTAGTGAAGATCTTCTCCCAGTCCATGGGCTTTCTGTTGATCTTGCAAGCTATGTCTTTTACCTTGCAGAAGCTCTGCAATTTCCCATTTGTCCAACCTTTCTTTGATTTGTTTTGCTTCTGGGTCTCTATTAAGAAAGTTTCAGCCTGTGCCAAGGAGACTAGGGTTTCTCCTAATCCATCCTGTAATGTTTTCAGAGTGTCTGCTTTGACTCTGAGGTCTTTTATCCATTTGGAGTTGATTCTGGTGCAGGGTGATATATAAGGATCTAGCTTTAGTTTTCTACAAGTAGTTAACCAGTTTTGCCAGCACCATTTACTAAAGAGGCTGTCTTTCTTCCATTCTATTTTTTTAGCTCTCTTATCGAAAATTAGATGGCTATAGGTCTGTAGGTTCCTTTCTGGGTTTTTCAATTATATTCCATTGGTCCTGAGGTCTGTTCTTGTGCCAGTACCAAGCTGTTTTGAATACTATGGCTTTGTAGTGGAGTTTGAAATTTGGTATTGATATTCCTCCAGCACTGTTCTTTCTTTTGAGGATCCTTTTTTCTATTCGGGGTCTTTTATTGTTCCATATGAATTTTGCCTCTTCTATATTTCCTTGAAGAATGAGGTTGGAATATTGATAGGTATTGCATTGAATTTGTAGATAGCCTTGGGAATTATTGCCATTTTCACAATGTTGATCTTTCCAATCCAGGAGCATGGGAGTTTTTTGCCAGTTTCTAAGTTCTGTTTTGATTTCCTTTTTCAAGTTTTTAAAGTTTTTATCATAGAGGTCCTTCACTTCTTTGGTTAAGTTAATTCCTAGGTATTTTATTTTTTGTGGGGCTATTACGAATGGAGTTGCTGTCCTAATTTCAGCCACACTTTTCTTATTGTTGGCATACAGAAAAGCCATTGATTTTTGAGGGTTAATTTTTTTTTTTTTTTGGTCCGGTTGTGGGGTCTGAACTCTGGGCCTGAGCACTGTCTCTCAGCTCTTCAGCTCAAGGCTAGTGCCCTACCACTTGAGCCACAGTGCCACTTCAGGCTTTTTTTCTTTTTGCTTATGTGGTGCTGAGGAATCGAACCCAGGGCCTCAGGCATTCAAGGCAAGCGTTCTACCACTGAGCCAACTTCCCAGCCCCTTTGAGGGTTAATTTTATACCTTGCTGCTTTGCCAAAGTTTTGAATCAGCTTTAGTAATTCTCCCTACATTTTTATATTTACAGTTTCTCTTCTATTTGCAAGATGTATGGGTGTTTGTCTCTTACCTTCAAAAACAAAATCTATTCTGTCTATGCTTGCCTTTTAAAACATTTTTATTTATTTATTTTTTGCACCAGTATTGGTGTTTGGACTCAGCTTTGAGCTTTCATTTGGAATTTTTGTTCACAGCTGGTATTCTATCATTTGAGCCATGGCTGTAGCTAAGCTTTTTGGAGATAAGAGACTCTTGGATATGTATGCCTGGACTAGCTTTGAACAAAGATCTGCAAATCCTAGCTAACTGTGCAGCTGTGATTATAGACATAAGCCACTGATGCCTGGCTTTAGTTCATCTCGTTTTCTTTCTTTCTTTCTTATTATTATTTGCTATTTTTTATTAATTTCTTTGCATGTCCTAAGGATTAAAAAATATATATATTCCTAACTTCACAATGTAGGGTTGTTAGTATACTGCTTCACTTAGAAAAGAGAAACTTTGGAACCATATAGATCTCACCCACTGACTATGTGATATAATTGTCATATATTTGAAAACTTAATTATAATTATTATATATAGTGTGCTGTTAACAGCTTAAACAAAAAGTAATATTTTTATTTACCTATATATTATTCATTATCTATATTTATATTCTTTCTGTGTTTCTTCCTTTGCACTTGAAGATGGAAAATCTCCTTTCACCTTAATGCTTACTGTATCATCTCTTGTAAAACAGTCTTTTGAAATAATCTCTTTTTGTTTGAGAATATGTTTATTTTTCTTTCATTCTTAAAGGATATTTTAGATGGATATAGCTTTCTGAGTATATACATTACTTACACACTTCCATTTTTTTTAAAGGTTTCTCACAAGAAACTTTTGGTTATATATATTTCTTCCCTCTATGTATTATTATTTTTTTTAGCTGCTTTCAAGATTTTATTTTCAGAAGTTTGATTTGATTATTTAGCCATTATTATCTTTAAATTCGTCTTTGGTGAATGCTAAATGATTTGATACTGTAAATTTGGGTCTTTCACTGGCTCTACGATTTTCTTTAAAATTTATGCCCTAATTTCTTTCTTCCTGTCTTCTAAGAGTCTAATGACAGTAAAGGTTGTCAGTTGAGACCTTTCTTACAGACCTCTTAACTGTTGAGTTTCCTTTGTGTCTTTGTGTGTCATTCTTTTTTCTTTGCTCTTAGAATGGGTAATTTTTATTGTTCCATTTTTACTTCACAGACCTTTTTTTGTCATATCCATTTTATTATTGAATGACTTTTTACTTAGGAATTTTTAAATTTTACATGTTGGATTCTTCAGTTTTATTTTAGGTTTTATAATCTGTAAGATTTATTATGATTTCTTGAAGAATATTAGTTGTGTTATTTCTTTTAGCAGACTGTTAGCCCATTAAGGTTCAGACAGCAAATTTGATATTTCCTTCTGTGGGTGGTGTTCAACAGATCTTAAGTTTGGTTCCAGAGCCTTTGCTTTGCTGGTGACTCATCGCTGTACAGCAGCAGAATAAACCCAAGACTTCTTGATTTATGAGCAAGATTAGTATATCTGTATCTTTCTCTTTTCTTTTTTTTAGTATTGATGTCTTTTTATTTTTTATTTTTAGTTATTTATTTTTATTGTGAAAATACTGTACAGAGGGGTTACAATTACATGGGCAAGATAGTGAGTACATTTCTTATTAAGCATTGTAGCCTCCTCCTTTGTTTACCCTTCCCATCCCTTCCCAGCCTCCCCCCCATCCCCCACCTAATCCTCCCCCTCCCCCCACCAAAGTTGTAAAGTTTGTTTTCGACATGACAACTTGTACTTCTCATTGTTGCAACGGGTCCACCTGTATCCTTATTTAAACGACTTGTTTTTCCCCTTCCCCTCCACAAATTATACCGATATCAAATACAGTGAAAGCAGGGGTTAGACTGTGGGGGAAGGACATACAAAGCAACAAAGAAATAATCTTATAAATGCATTAGAAACACATGCATGAAAGAAAAAAAACATTAAAATACATATCTAAGGGTTCATTTTCCTAACATCACCTTCTCTGACCTTTTCTGCTTGACTCATATATATACTAGATATTGCAAATAAGGGAAACCATGGGACCTGTGTTTCTTTGGTCCTGGCTTACTTCACTTAATCCAACCCAGATGCCCCTCAATAGATGAATGGATCAAGAAAATGTGGTATATATACACAATTGAATTCTATGCCTCCATCAGAAAGAATGACATTGCCCCATTTGTTAGAAAATGGAAAGACTTGTATCTTTCTCTTTTCAAGATTTCCTTTATATTCTCCAGCATGCAGGAGCAGGTGTTGCTCTGTTAGACAAAGAAAAATGAACGGAAAATTCACACTTCTATGGGTTATTTTTCCAAGTTTTGATTCTTTCTACAACCTGCTTTTGTTTATGTTTTCAGTCTTCAAGTAAACCTCTTCCCTCCTCTCTTCCCTCTTTTCCTCCTGCCCTTTTCCTTCCCCTCCCCAAATATGGAATATATGGCACATATGTATTTGAACAAGCAGTAAATACCTTAGACTTTGTGGGTCATGAAGCCTGCATTGTATCTATTTGGCTCTGTTCTTATAGTTGGGTTGCAATCATAAGCAGTATGGCACAAGTGAAGGTGACTTTGTTCCTGTATAACTTTATTTGCTGATCCCTCAAGTCTGTAGTGATAGTTGTTGGAATTGTAAATTCAGGAGTAAAATAAAAAAGGGACAGAACAAAATAGTGTCAGTAAAGCAGTTTCAGTGAAATAGGCTGAGAAAAGCCAAAGAGCATAGATGAAATATGGGTTTAAGAGATATTTTGGTGTGAGAACAGTGAAAAAGGAATTATTTGGGTAATAGGTGACAAGATCTCAAAAATGGAAATAATCTTTTTTTTTTTTTTTTTTTACCAGTCCAGGAGTTTGAATTCAGGGCCTAGGCACTGCCCTTGAGCTTCATTTTTTTTTAATTTTTTTTTAATTTTTAATTTTATTTTATTTGTGAACATACTGTACAGAGGGGTTACAATTACATGGGCAGGATAATGCATACATTTCTTATCAAGCTTGCAGCCTCCTCCTTTGTTTACCCTTCACATCCCTTCCCCTCCCCCTTGAACTTCATTTTGCCGAAGGCTAGCACTCTACCACTTGAGCCACAATGTCGCTTCCAGCTTTTTTTGTTGATGTGCTACCAGGGCTTCATGCATGCCAGGCAAGCACTCTACCACTAAGCCACATTCCTACCTCATGGAAATCTCCTAAATATAACTATGAACTGAGGAAAGTTTTTTTTTAAGTTTATTCCTTGTATTCTCTCTGAGGTTTCTTCTTTGCTTAGTCAGCCCTGTGCTTTCCAGTATTACCTAATTGCATTTCACTTCCTAGTCTGTGGCTTATAGCTAAAATTCCTGTTCTTCTTCTCTAGATGATGATTTTGTGTGTGTGTGGGGGGGGGTGGAGGGATAAGACAGTTTTAGTACTAAGTTTGATCTGACCCCAGAGCTTGGGTGATGTCCCTTAGCATTTTTGCTCAAGGCTGGCTTTCTACATTTGAGCCACAGCTTCACTTCTGTGGTAAATTGGAGATAAGAGTCTCATATGTTATGTCCCAGCTGGCTTTAAACCATGGTCCTTAGATATCAGCCTGCTGAGTAGTTAGGATTAGCGTGAGCCCTGGCTCCCAGCTTCTAGATTGTATTTTGAAAAGAGTACTGCTAGTATTTTTCCAGTCTTTGCAGGTACATTATTTTCAGTGTGGTCACAGACTCTTCATGAATATATTACTTTATAGGTCGACTGAAGTGGGTTTGAGAGTTGGTTTAAGAGATTATAATGAATGAATACCCACTCACTCCTGTTTTTTCAAAGCACTACAGAAGTCACATTTCAGTGGGATAGTAAAGCTAGATGAAGGAAGGAGAGTACTTTAATGTTTAAAAGGAAAGGAGTATGGCAGATGGGATAAAAAGACAGAATTAATTTATCTTTTTGATTAGAGATGCAGTAGCTGATGTTTTTAGTGTCCTAGCTACATACATTTGACAAAACATCTCTGCCTTTTTGCCTGCCTGAAAATAAGTCCCCGTGGTCTGTGTTCAGGGCAATTCAGAAGTTTTCCTTTAATAAAGGTTTCAGTTTATTGTGGATGCACCATCTGTCAGTTCTTCCGTCGAATCAAGCTCTAATTGCCCCATCAGAGTGTCATGGGGCTTGAACTCTAGGCCTTCGCACTGTCTCTGAGTTCTTCAGCTCAAGACGAGAGCTCTACCACTTGAGCCACAGTGACATTTCTGCTTTTCTGGTGGTTAATTTGATATGAAAGTCTCATGGACTTTCCTGCCCGGGCTGGCTTTGAACCTTGATCCTCAAATCTCAGCCTTTTGAATAGTGAACATTACAGATGTGAGCCACCAGTGCCCAGCCATCTTTAGTTTTTATCTTTCACATTTCCCTGCAGATGATTACTGTTCAACAGTCCCTACCTCTATGTACTTTGCTCTATTGCCCACATTGGCTTCAGAAACTTTTTTTTTTTTTAATGGTGCCTCTACCTTTAAAGATGATTCCTTTTCAGTCATTTTTTTTCTTTTCAGTCATTTTTACAGGGTCTTTTTTCTTTCTTTCCTTGTCCCTGTCCCTTTCCCTCTTTTCCTTTGCATACGTCATTTCTCATCAATAATTTACAATTCTTATTTTCAATTGGCTATAATAATCTTAAATAATAATAGTTACTGAGGGTGAAGAATATCATCAGAATCTTGGTCTAGAACCAGTTACATTCCCTGATTTGTCAGCCATATATTGATCTGCAGTCTTTCCAGCCACTCTAGTCCTTACTCAAAAACTTCAGAGCAGATGATATAACTACATACGGATAAAATGGAGACATCGTTATGAATGTATTCCATTTGCTTTCCTTTCACCCAGCTTGAAATGATGTCTGCCAAGGCTTTATTAATTATCCTCATTCTTATTCTCCATTAAGAGTAAAGTTTACAAATGACCTGGCTCTGACCTTTATCAGACTCTGTGACTTTGGGAAAGCTAATTTAACCTCTCTGGCCCTTAGTTCTCTCATCTGTAAAACAAAATGAGAATAATGTCTCTATCACTGGATGGTAAGATGTTTAATATGTGTTATGTAGTAAGTCCTAAAATTTTTTTTATTATTACTCCTATGTTAAAGTGTCTATCTTGATTTATGTTTCCTCTGGTTGTTGGAGGGAGAGAAGGAAAAAAAAAAAGAGCTTTCTGACTTGAAGGAGGTCTAGGGTTGTATTTTTCTTTTTTTGGGGGGGGGGGTCCGGTCGTGGGGCCTGAACTGGGCCTGGGCGCTGTCCCTTAGCTCTTCAGCTCAAGGCTAGCACTCTACCACTTGAGCCACAGCGCCACTTCCAGCTTTTTTCTTTTTGCTTATATGGTGCTGAGGAATCAAACCCAGGGCCTCAGGCATGCAAGGCAAGCGCTCTACCACGGAGCTATCTTCCCAGCCCTAGGGATGTATTTTCAAAAATTTTCTTTTTGTTCAAAATTGTAGATTTAATTAATTAATATTATTGTTATTCTTATTATTTGGTGCCAGTCATGGGGCTTGAACTCAGGACCTGGGTACTGTTTCTGAGCCTTTTTGCACAAGGCTAGTGTTGTACTCTACTTCTGACTTTTTGGTTGTTAATTGGCGATAAGAGTCTCATGGGAGAAACTCCCTGGGCTGGCTTTGAACTGTGATCCTTAGATCCCAGCCTCCCTAGTTGCCAAGATTGTATGCCTGAGTCACCAGCGCCCATATTTTTCTTGTCTAATGTTTGATTTTGTTTTTCAGATGGGCTCCATTCTTTATATACATTTTAAAGCTAGTCTTGTATTTACCTAAATTCAGTAAGCATAGTCATGTTATAATCTATCTTAAAATTCATCCGAAGTCTGATTGGGTATCTTTTATGTTTTTGCTCTTTTCACTCCTAGCACATTGTAGATTTGTATATTTTTGTCTCATATTTATGACATGTCTCCAAAGTCTGGGATGAACAGGTTCTCTCCAGACTGTTTTGTAGATGCTTCATGGTTTTTGTTTCCTTGTTGTATCTAAGTTTTGTGTCTTAGAGTATAATTCTGCATAAGGCATGGTCTAGAGTCTCAAACTTTCAGATTTGTCCCCTTCCTCCTTCCTCCATTTTCCTACTCTCTTTTCAGTTTTTTTCTCTCTCATCTGCTGCTGTGCGTATTGCCAAGGTAGATTTGTAGTCCTCTTTCTCCATGTGATGACTTAAAAGTAAGGAGGAGTGATTTGTTTATATCTTCCCCAAATAAACTTAAATTGTTCAGATCTCTTTATTAGTAATTACTAGTCTGGATTAAATAAATAAAAGTTTCCCACTTAGTAATCAGACAACTATTACTATTTCTCCCTAATTTATGTAGTGATGCTTGAATACAATGATAGTATCATTACATTAATTACTAGCAATTTACTGTGGCTTTGATAGAAAATCTTCAGTTTATTGTTTTATAGATTGGGTAATTAAAATTATTTTGTATTAAAAAACTTGATATTTCATGTATAATTTCTTGATTTGTAGATTATTTTGTACTTTCTGTAAATATAATGCTTCCCTTTTTATTTTTCAACAATTATGGGTTTTATTTGCTTTACCTACGGATCTCCAATTTAGTATTAAACAGAAATGTAGTGGTATAAATCCTTGCTTTTCTCTTTTTTTTTAAACCATATTTAGCAGAAGGATTTAATTTTCCTTCACTGAATATAATTAATGTTCAAAGTAAATTTTAAAATAATTTTTATCAGGTTAAATAAGATCTTTTTCTAGTTTACTGAAGTGTATTATCAGGGATTCTTTTGAGTTCTAAAATATTTTTCTGCTTCTCGTTTGTTTTCTTTATTTTATATTGAATTATGCTGATTAAATTTTGTATTTTATTTGTTATTTTAAAAATTTCTGGATACTGATTTTATTTTTAGATAAATGACTATTTTCCTTATACTGTTTTTTGGTTGGTTGTGAGTCTTGAACTCAGGGCCTGGTGTTTTCTCTGAGCTTTTCTGCTCAAGGCTTGTGCTCTTTCTTTTTGAGTCACAGTGCTACTTACGGTTTTCTGGTCTTCTGGTCATTAATTGGAGATAAGAATCTCAGGGACTTTCTTGCCTGGGTTGGCTATGAGCTGCGATCCTCAGATCTCAGTCTCTTGAGTAGCTAAGATTACAGCCACCAGCCCTCAGCAATTTTTTATACTTTTTAATCGAAATAGGTCATATGCCATAAAAGTCACACAAAATATACAGATCAGGGCTGGGAAGGTGGCTCAGTGGTAGAGTGCTTGACTTGCATGCATGAGGCCCTGGGTTCGATTCCTCAGCACCACATAAGCAGAAAAAAAAAAGCCGGAAGTGGTGCCATGGCTCAGGTGGTAGAGTGCTAGCCTTGAGGTGAAGAGCCTGAGGGACAGAGCCTAGGTCCAGAGTTCAGGCCCCACAACTGGACCCAAAGAAAAACAACACAAAACAATATACAGATCTGTGGTTTTTAAAATATATTCATTTTGTGACAACTAGAATATTTTTGTCACTCTATAAACAAACTCCATAGCTTTTGGCAGTCTTTGTATCAGCTGTTGGAAAATACTGATCAACTCCTTGATTTGTTTATATATGCATTTCATATAAGTAGAATTATAAAAGTTGGTGAATAGAATTATAAAAAATTTATAGCCTTTTTGTCTCTTTTGCATCATAAAGTATTTTGGTTTTTTTTTTTTTTGGTTGTTTTGATTGGTTGTTTGATACCTAGCACCAGAAAAAGAAAAAGGAAAAACAAAACAAGGAAAATTTCAGAAGTAACCAGTGCATGCTTTTAAAATCCATGTTGGGGACTGGGAATGTGGCTTAGTGGTAGAGTGCTTGTCTAGCATGTATGAAGCCTTGGGTTCGATTCCTCAGTACCACATAAACAGAAAAAGCCAGAAGTTGTACTGTAGCTCAAGTCATCAAGTGCTAGCTTTGAGCAAAGGGAGCCCAGGGACAGTGTCCAGGCCCTGAGTTCAAGCCCCAGGACTGGCAGTAAATAAGTAAATAAATAAAAATCAAATCTGCGTCGTTCTGAGTAGCATAATGAAGTCTCACATTGTCCAGCTTCATCCTGCCTGGGAAGTGAAATATCTCTTTGTTCAGCATAGCCACATTGTAAATTCTCCCTTCTTTTCAGTTACTTAATAGCTGTCTGGATTATCACAGTGACTGTCAAGAAATGTAGACTGGTATTGTCTTAAGTTTTCAGACACTCACTGGAGTACCCCATGGATAGGGGTGATTACTGTGTTTATTTTTCAGTTTCTTAATATTTGCTTTTATAGATTTTTCCTTTTTTTGGTCAGTGTTGGGCCTGGGCGCTGTCCCTCAGCTCTTCAGCTCAAAGCAAGGGCTCTACCACTTGAGCCACAGCACCACTTCCAGTTTTCTTAGTGGTTTATTGGAGATAAGAGTCTCACTGAGTTTCCTGCCCCGGCTGGCTTTGAAACGCAATCCTCAGATCTCAGCCTCCTGAGTCGCTAGGATTACATAGATTTTTCCCTTTTTATGATTATTTGGAAATTTTCTATTATTTAGTTAAACTCTGTGTCTGTTTCAAGATCTTTCTTTCTGACCCATTTCCTTATTTTTGTGAACTAACTTTAATATCCCGGGTTATCTGTGACTCCTCCTAATTTTATTTAGCTTCTCTTAATATGTTTATTTTGTGGTCTAAAACCAGACTAATACAGAAAAAACAGTTTTTCTTTCAGATTTATTTTTCAGAAGGGTTTGTTTTTTGCTGTTATATAAATAACACAAGGTGTTGATTCTCTCCATCCAGTAGGATTAAGTGAACCCATCTCTCTGCTGGGATTCTCTTTTCTCAACATTAGGATACAGTGGGAAATTTACTCTTCCATTTTTTTTGACTCAGGATTTCTGTCCTTTTTCAGCGCGTCATGTCTTGGAAATAGACTATTGGTAAAAATGACCATATATCTAGGCTTTTCTAGGTTCTAATCTGTCTTTCTGGATCATGCAGACATCTACACAACTTCCAGCCTTTTTTGTTGGCCTTAGTAGAATTCCACAGCCTAAATCAAGCTCAATTTTTATTCATCCCCAAACTTCAAATACTTCCGTGGGAAAAAAGTGACAAGGGTCTCAGTTCACTTTGTACATGCTCTTCTGCATCTGATCTTTAGTTTATCTAGTTCTTATTGCTTCTGCATTTCTCCTGGTTAGTCTGGCCTTTGAAGGTGGAACAGAGACTTGATTATATCTAGTTTCTTAATGTAGAGAAAGTGGATTAGGAGTTTATCAATACAAAAACAAAAGGCAATTTAAAGAGCGTGTCTTGCTTTTATATAAGTATAGTGATATTTTGAATAGTTTTTAATCAGTGTTGTACACTACCATTTCTCATATGAACTTTTCTGATATGTTATAAAAATTTACTGCAGACCAAAGGGTCAACAAACAATAGCCCATGTACCAAACCAGCTCATTTTCTATTTTTATATGCCCTATAAGCTAATAACTGCTTTTTATACATTTACATTTACATACTTACATTTTTAATTAATAAATACCTAGTAAAAATAGTAAATAAAATAATGAAAATAAGGGCTGGGAAGGTGGCTCAGTGGTAGAGCGCTTGCCTTGCATGCCTGAGGCCCTGGGTTCGATTCCTCAGCACCATATAAGCAAAAAGAAAAAAGCCAGAGGTGGCGCTGTGGCTCAAGTGGTAGAGCACTAGCCTTGAGCTGAAGAGCTGAGGGACAGTGCCCAGGCCCAGAGTTCAGGCCCCATGGCCGGACCCCCCCCCCCCCAAAAAAAAAATAATGAAAATAAGTAAGTTTTTTGTTAGTAACAGTGTACTAGTTCTTTCTATATTAAAAGTAGAAAAGAAATACTTAGTGACATAATACATGAAATGCTAATTTCAATCTTTGGAAAGTGTTACTGTATTAGCCTCTCATCTGTGTATGTGCTGTCTTGTAGCAGTTTCCATGCTTACGTTGTTGAGTAGCTGCCACAGACATGGTCACAAACAGTAAAATATTTACTTTTCATCCCTTCCTAGAAAAATTTTGCCTGATCTTGCTTAAGACCATAGACTTAGATGTTTTTTGGTTTTTACTACTAAGTAAAATTGACTAAAGGATTGAAACCTTTTATCCCACAAGTTCTATATATTTGAATTTATCAAAATCCTAGCATTTTAGAGTTAGAATGATCCTTAGAAATCTCATCTCTTTTCATCTGTTAAATTGACAAATGAAGAAACAGATTTGAAGTTAAATTTTTATTTTTGTTTTGCTATAAAACAGACTTAGTAATGAGCCCATAGAGAATTTTTTAATAATATACGTCATATTAAAGGAATACAATATTTTTTTTCCTAAGTAGTGTTGACTATTGAGAACATTTTTCTTTTTTGTTTTTTGTTTTTGGTGCTGTCCTGGGCTTGAACTAAGGGCATGGGTGCTGCTCTGGAGCACTTTCTCTGTCTCTCTCAAGGCTAGCATTGTACTACTTTACCCACAGTTCCACTTTTGGCATTTTGGTGGTTAATTGGAGAAAAAAGTCTCACAGACTTAACTGTTAGGACTGGCTTTGAACTATGATCCTCAGATCTCAGCCTCATGTGTAGCTATGATTACAGCTATGATTTTAGGCCTTTTAAGCTCAGTGCTGGTGGCTGGTGGCTGGTGGCTGATGCCAGTACTCCTTGCTACTTGAGAGGCTGAGAACTAAGGATCATGGTTCTAAGCCACCCCAGACAGGAAAATCCATGAGACTCTTATCTCTAGTTAATCACCCAAAAGCCAGAAATGGAACTGTGGCTCATAAAACAAACCACTAGCTTTGAGCACAAAAGATCAAGGACAGTGCCCAGGCCCTGAGTTCAAGTCCCAGAACTGGCACAAAACATTTATGAAAAAAATGACCATTTTAATAGCATTTTACCTTTCTTTTTAAACTATATTTCTTTCAATCTCATGGGTATGAAGGTTCTTTTTGTGAGAAGACTAAAAGTCTTGCAGGACCACTTCCAAGCATTCTTCATTAAGCCTTTATTGATTTAGAATTTAAAGTCCTAAATCATCAGAAATACCAAGGTGAATTGTTATTGTGTAAGACTGGTTTCTAGAGTTCTATATCTATTCCTTCTCAGATCATGAAAAATTTATTAGCTTTGAAATATAGTCAAATAGATATTATAATACTAGCAAATAATATTTTCATTTTCTAATGTTCATTCCAAGTTTTCATCATATGATTTCCCCAACTATTAGTGGCTCTTTTTGGTAACTCTCTACCCCTTAAAGAGACCAAAACAGCCGGCGCCTATGGCTCACGCCTGTTATCCTAGCTATTCAGGAGGCTGAGATCTGAGGATCATGTTTCAAAGCTAGCCCGGGCAGCAAAGTCCATGAGACTCCCATCTCCAATAAACCACTAGAAAACCGGAAGTGGCGCTGTGGCGCTGTGGTAGAGTGCTCGCCTTGAGCTGAAGAGCTGAGGGAGAGAGCCCAAACCCAGAGTTCAAGCCCTACGACCGACGACCGACAACAACAACAAAAAACAGACCAAATCAACAAAACACAGTGAAACTAATAATTTGGGGAAAGCTGGTTCTTATGATGGCCTATATTCAAGAACTGGTGGAGTCTATTTTTTGTAATAATTATAGTGAAGTAATTGCCACATTGATGCTTATGTTAAATGGATTGTCTAAACAGGTTTATTTATTCAGGTTTAACACCACTTTTTCTTTACTTTTGCTTCATCCTATCCTGGGGGGATATCTTGTAGATACATGATTCCTATTATATTTCTCCTTTGCATCTATAGGGTATGAAACAAAGAGGATTAAGCAAATTATGAGACAAAAGTATAAGTGAATTGAGAGTATGCATTGAGAACATTTTCCCCAGTCTTGGAGGCTGGGTGGCTTTCTTGAAGAAGTGATTGGGATAAACAGTAGGTAATAGGAGAGAATGATAAACAGCAGGTAATAGGAGAAGATGGAGAGCATTTATGGCAGAGGGGAAGCTTTATTAAAGCCACTAAGAGCTCAGACTACTAAAGGATTATGCCCTTGTGGCTCAAGGGCAATGAGCCAGGTAGTGAGAACCTAGATAGCAGCAGAAGAGGTGGGTTGATGTGTCACACATTGGAAGATGATTTTTTTTTTTAGGGGTATGTGTGTATATGTGTTGGCTTGAACTCAGGGCCTGGTGCTGTCCCTGAGCTTCCTTTGCTCAAGGCTAGGGCTCTACCACTTCAACCCCAGCGTAGAGCTGGGCTTTTTTTGGGAGGGGGGGGTGGGGGGGCGGTGGGAGGATTTCAGTGGCTATAAGAGTCTCACAGACTTTCTTTCCTGGCTGGCTTCAAACTGCCATCCTTAGATCTCATCCTCCTGAATAGCTAGGATTACAGGTGTGAGGATCTTTTAAATCAACTATATCATGGTGTTTAGACTTTAGGAGAATTCAGAAGATACTGTTTTTAAAAACTGACCTGGTGTTTTCAGAAAGTGGTCTGGATTCTTGTGTGAAGAATAGATGGCAGTGGAAGTAATGTAGATGAGTAGAAGCCAGTTAAGAAGCCTTGGCAGTAGTCCAAGCAAGACATGAATGTAACTTACTAGTGCAGCTGCAGTAGAGATACTGTGAACAGAATTCAGAACTGTTCGGGAGATAAATAGCTAAGATTTTGTGTTGATCGTGATTTGAGGAGGGAAGCCTAAGGATTAATCAAGGACAAAATCTTTTTATGAAGGTTGATCATGTCTGTCTTACTGACATTTTAATATTTTGAACTCTTTTTTTTTTTAACATAGAACCTGTTTTTCTACTTTGCAAATGGATTCTTCTGCTTGTTTCCCTATTTTTGGGAATAGCTTTCCTGCTTCCAAATTCCCAGATTTGAAACTTTTCTTGTTACTGTTTGTACCAAATTAGTTACTGCTTCTTAAAGACTTCCTTAGTGGCTAGAATCATCACCATTGTTGCTGCCCTTGTCATCTTTCTAGTTTTCTCCTCTATCATCATGATTATCATTATTTCTTCCTCCTCCTCCATCTCTGATTTAATCTTTATTAAAGCAATAGCGTCATCTTGCTAGACCATGAAACTTAGATTTTCTGTTCAAGTGAAATGAAGATAAAATGTTTGCCTTGCCACTTGTTTCTTCCATTATAATTCTTATTCTGTGTGTATATGTACTTATATATGTTTTGTTCTTGATAAGTATATATGGTACAGTAATATATTGTATATATACTAGATATACCTAAGTACAGTATAATATACAGTATATAACAATGTATTGTACATATGTAATATTGCATAATATAACATTGTATATATTATTAATATGCTGTATATATTATATAAATATATTTGTTCATTATGTATATAAATATATAAACTATATAGTATGGGAATAATATATACATACACATACTATATGTATATGTGTATATAATATTTTGTATATAAAAATAATATGTATAATATTCTTTTTTTTTTTGGTTGGTCGTGGGGCTTGAACTCTGGGCCTGGGTGCTGTCCCTCAGCCCTTCAGCTCAAGGCTAGTGCTCTTGAGCCACAGTGCCACACCTGGCCTTTTCTGCTTATGTGGTGCTGAGGAATTGAACCCTCATGCATGCAAGACAAACACTCTACCACTGAGCCACCTTCCCAGCCCTGTATAATATCTTTTGAAGTTATTCAGAGGATTCTCTTTTAGAATAATTTAGACTTAGGACGCTAAAGTACTATAAACCTAGTTGCTGAATACTTAAGATGTATGAATTCAAGATTTTCCTTATTGTAATCTTTCCTTATAGTAAAATAAGTCTCCCTCTGAAGGAAACCTGATTAGTATTTATTAAGTGGCTCCCATTGTTGAGTAGTGTTTAACTTTTTTAAATTTAATACTTTTGTTTTACTTTTATAGGAATTCTTTAGAATTCAAATTTTAATAATTATTATTTAATACATATTTTCTAGCTGTCTCATAGTATCTTCTTAAATAGGTTTCCTTTATTTGTATCTTACATGCATATATATAGAGAGAGTATATTGTTTTCATAACTTTGTAAGAGAAATACTTTTGTTTTGGAAATATTTATTTTTAGTAGCTTTGTATCTACTAATATGGACATTCTTAATTTTTTCCATTTAAAAAATTTTAGGAATAAGAAAATTTTAAATAAGAAAAAGTTGAAAAGAAAACAGAAGAGTAAATCAAAAGTGAAGACAAGAAGCAAGGTAAAACTATTGGTAATTTACAGAAAAGAATATTTTCACCTAGGAATTTGCTAATGGATATCATGAAACCATTCTGTTTCTGTGTATAGAAGTGTATTTTTAAAAGTTTATTATTGTCTGATCCTGTTTTTAGTTTAATCTTTAATTTGGGATGCTTCTTGAATAGTATCCTAGAAGTTGATAGTTGGGTGTTGAAAATTATTTCTTTATCTTTGTTCTTTCCTTTGGGGGAATATATCCATTACTTTTTCTTTTTCTACTCTGACTACATGTTCTAAAAACAGTGAAATTAGTTTGTGAATTGGGATTGGGATTTGGGTTTTTTTATGTGGCTTTCTTAATGAATTAAGGATATTCTGTATTGTCCTGAGCTTTTTAAAGAATGATGCAGAAGTTTGAACTCAGGGCCTCACACTTGTTAGGCTGGTGCTCTACCACTGAGCCAAACCTCCGGCCCAGTTTTTGCGCTGCTTGTTTTGAGATAGGTTCTTGCTTTTTACAAGTGTACTGGTCAATTTATTTCGCACTTCCCATTGTAGCTGGGATAACAGCCTCTAGCCACCATGGCAATTCTGTTGAGATGGAGTTTTGTGAACTTTTTGCCTTGGGCTGTCCTGGAGCCATGGTCTTCATGACCTCAATCTCCTATGTAGCTGGGATGACACGAATAGTGAGGTTTTAGTCATAGCTGTGTGATAGTAGAGCCCTGCTTGTTCTGAGGTATTGTTGACTTTTTGTAGCTATACAAAAGAAAAACTATATAGAATATTTGAATTGCAAATGCTTTAGGCATTAAGAATCTTTTTTTCAATCTAACATAGAAATTTTGTCTATAAAGTCCATGTAATTTTAATTAAACATTTATAGTAACCAGGGTTCACTTTCTAGAAAAGAATCCTTTTTGTTAAGCAGCATTACCAAGAACCTAGACAAAGGGAGAAGAGTTTTAACTCTGGTTTCTGAGCAGCTTCACTTTGGGTTAGAGAAACAGAAACTTAGCAGAGTGTCTATATTGTTTGCTAATAGTGTTCTTGCTATTGTACCTCAGTGAAAGTTACTTCAAAGTAGTAAACACAAAGTAAAATTAAATAAGAATGAGACAAGGATGGAGTCTATTTGGTGACTTACCATTGAAATAGATAGATGCAGGTATTAAAAAATGTCTAGCCGGGTGCCAGTGGCTCATGCTTGTAATTCTAGCTACTCAGGAGGCTGAGATCTGAGGATCATGGTTCAAAGCCAGCCTGGGCAGAAAAGTCTGTGAGACTGTCATCTCCAATAAACCACTAGAAAATTGGAAATGGCACTGTGGCTCAAGTGGTAGAACACTCACCTTGAGCTGAAGAGTACAGGGACAGCGCCCAGGCCCAGAATTCAAGACCCACAATCGACCAAAAAAAAAAAAGTCTAATCTGTTTCTTTATCTTGTGCCGTCCACATCAGCTAGTGAGTTGAGTAACTTTGGTTAGACTAAGTTATGTTTGTTACCCAGTGATAAGTAGGCTACATAGAGTGGAGGAGGGGTACCTATGCCAAAGAAAGTATTTTTGGGAAGGTAGAAAATAATAGGTGTTCACTATATCCTCTTCTTATTTGTGCTTTTGAAATAGAAGAGGAAGTAGAGCGCTTCCTTATTATCCAAAACACTTCTAGCAAATACGTTGCCATTCAGGTCCCCAATTTCTACCCCTCCTTTTTTATATTTATCTGTTTTTATAGTAAAGGTGATATGCAGATTGGTTACAGTTATATGTCAAGTAATGAATATTTCTTTTTAGTGGTGTCACTCCTCCCTCCATTGTCTTCCAGTTTGTCCCCTCCCAATCCCCCCTCACTACTGACATTTTTTAAAAAAATTTATTTTATTGTTAGGATGTTGTACAGAGGGATTACACTTACATGAGTAAGGCAATGAGTACATTGTCAAACATTATTACCCCTTCCCTTCTTTGTTGTTATCCCCCTCACCCAAATTAGAATGGCTTTAATAAAGAAATCTAAAATAACAGATGCTGGAGGGGAGGCGGCCAAAAGGGAACCCTACTGCATTGTTGATGGGAGTGTAAACTTGTTCAGCCACTCTGGAAAGCAGTATGGAGTTTCCTCAGAAGACTACACTCCCCTATGACCCAGCAATCCCACTTTTGGGCATTTACCCAAATGATCACAAACAAGATCATACTAAAGCTACTAGCACAACTATGTTTATTGTAGCATTATTCACCATAGCTAAGATATGGTACCAACCCAGATGCCTCTCAGTAGATGAGTGGATCAAGAAAATGTGGTACACATATACAATGGAATTCTGCTCCTCTTCTACTTTTGGTATTATATGCAAAGTCAGAGTATAGGAATTTTGAAAATCTTTTTAAGTTAATTTAAGTTTGTTTAAAGTTTTTTTTTGGATAATTATTCTGAAGTGTATATGATACCCAGGGAGAGATAGGGAGTCAAGGTACTTTGTCTCCTTCAATTCAGCTCTAATCTAGTGCCCTTAGTACTGAAAGTTATTTCCTTCCTACCTCTCTAGTCATCTGTCTATGAATGAATTTATTTATATCACTCTTAGCATAGGCTCCTCCTAAAAAGAAGATTCAAATAAATGATAAGAAAAAAAGGTGGCTCACACCTGCAATCCTAGCTACTCTGGAGGCTGAGATCTGAGGGTCGTGGTTCAAAACCAGCCTGGGAAGAAAAGTCCCCATGAGACTCTTATCTCCAATAAACTACTCAGAAAACCTAGAATGACACTGTGGGTCAAGTGGTAGAGTGTTAGCCTTGAG
This sequence comes from Dipodomys ordii, assembly GCF_000151885.1. Taxonomy (NCBI): domain Eukaryota; kingdom Metazoa; phylum Chordata; class Mammalia; order Rodentia; family Heteromyidae; genus Dipodomys; species Dipodomys ordii. The sequence continues at coordinate 3,242,466 of NW_012267217.1, forward strand.
CACAAAGAGGCTCCAGGATTGGAAATAATTAAAAAAAAAAGGTGGTAGTGGCTCACACCTATAAATCCTAGATACTTAGAAGGCTGAAATCTGAGGATCATGGTTTGAACCAGCCCAGCTAGAAAAACCATGAAATCATTATCTCTGGTTAGCCATCAAAAAGTTGGAAGTGTAAGTGTGGCTCAAGTGGTAGAGCACCAGGCTTGAATGAAAAAGCCAAGCAAGAGTACAAGTCCCCAGTACTGGCACACATACATAAAAATTCTTCAATTTATTCTCCAGACATTACTTAAATTCTGTGTGTAGTTATCATTATAGGTGTTTAGGATATATAAATCAATAAGTAATAATTCATGCTTATGAGGAATATATAAAAAGTAAAATGGTGACGTCTTGCCATGGCTCAGTATTTTCAGCTTATTTTTAATTTACCCTCATTTTCAAGGTTATTTGAAAAAAGTGCCATTTAGGCATATGTGGTGGTTCACTGCTATAATCTCACTCAGGAGGCAGCCATCAGGAGGATCATGGTTTGAGACCAGGAAAGCAAAGAGTAGCAAGACTTCACCTCAATCTAAACTGAGTGTGGCCATCTGTGCTTGTGATGCCAGCTGCACAGAAGAACAGTAGGTAGGAGGATGGAAGTCCAAGGTCAGCCCTGGGAAAAAATACAGGAGACAGCACCTGAAAAACAATGAAAGCAAAAAAGCCAAAGGTGTAGTTCAAGTGTTAGAACATCTGCCTAGTAAGCACAAGTCTTTGAGTTCAAACCCCAGTATTGTCAGAAAAAGGGACCAGGCTTCGGATTAATACCTTTTATTTGTGATGTCAGTGGTTAGGCTTTGTTAGCTCTCTTCCTATCTTGGAGGTAAAAAGATATTTCTGTTCTTTACCTGAGCCTTTGTTAGGTTGGTTATAGCTCTGTTACTCAGGATCACCTATCTATTCTTTATCATTTTATTAAATGGAAATTAATGATATTGGGAAAAGAAGGTGAAATTGAAATATTTGCTTTTGTATTTTAGTCTGAAAACTTGGAGAATACAGTAATCATACCGGATATCAAGCTACATAGCAACCCTTCTGCTTTTAATATCTACTGTAATGTGCGCCACTGTGTTCTGGAGTGGCAGAAAAAGGAAATATCATTGGCAGCTGCATCAAAGACCTCTGTGCAGAGTGGAGAATCAGATAGTGATGAAGAGGAAGAGTCCAAAGAGCCTCCTATCAAGCTCCCAAAGGTGAGCCACTAAATTCTATTTCAATGAATAACTGAAGGTGTTCTGCTGTAACATATATTGCATTGTTAAAATACTTTATTTTTTATAGTCTGGAGCATTGAAAATAATGTGGCTTATGGATTAAAAATAGATATATTTTGGGCAGAGTAAGAAACCTTGCTTTGTAACTAGAACACCAAAGAAGGAAATAATTGGTGACACAGTGGGGGGGAGTACTTGGGAAGCCCAGGCAGGGAGGTGTGTGGGCTGGAATCTGATAGAGTGGATACACATGTGAAGCACTGGCATGGATCCAGTGAGCTATGGCAGATGAAGGTGGAGCTTGGGTTGGGGGCTGCCAGTAAGGTGGACACAAGAGGAAGTGCAAACTGCCACAAGCCCAAGTGCTCTAGAAGCTGACAGTGTACCCTACTACAAGATGGACAGTTTTTGGCTGAATATCAGCGAAGCAGAGAGCTTATAATTTTTCTCCTGTTATTTTAGCTTGTTTGACCTACAGGAAAAACAGGGGCTGAGTGTGGTGGCTATCTATACCTATAATCCTAGCTGCTGTAGTGATAGAAATTGGGAAGATTGCAGTTTGAGGCCAGCTTGTGCAAAAAGTTAGCGAGATTCCATCTTAACCAATACACTGGGCACTGTGGTCCATGCCTGTCACCTCAGGTTATTGCAGTCTGAAGCTGGCCCTAGTAAAAAAATGCAAGACCTTGTCTGAAAAATAATGAAAGCAAAAAAATCAACGTGAACCAATCAAATCTGACTTCTACACCATTTTGTTATCGCTCCTTATTATCAAGGCACATTATAGAAACTTGTTATAGAAACATATAGTGGAACAAACAATACAGTGTTTTCTGGGTACCAAGTACTGCTATATTTCATGTCTAATGTAATATTATATATATTTATATATATTTTATAGGTATATATATATATTTGTGTACTGTATGAATTAATTTGAAAATCTAAATACATTCTTCCTCTATACTGCCTAATAGGATTGATGTTTTGGGGGTATTTCTACTAATTAGTCTTATTTTAGTTTTTTAAAAAATTACTTTAAGTTCTACTAGTCTTAATTTAAATTTTTAAAAAATTATTGCACATAGTTTATTACTTCTTAGAGAGATCTTATAAGTCTATTTCTCCAAATGTTGACATTATTATTATACCAGTTTATTGTAATTATACCAGCTTATTGTAATTTCTCTCACAATCTGATTTTTTAAAAACTTATTCATATATATAGCGCCTGTACTGGGGTTTTACTCAGGGCCTTTTGCTCTTTCTTGGCACTTTTGCTCAGGGCTGGTACTCTTACCACTTTAGCCACACTTCACTTCTAGCTTTTTGCTCATTGATTGGAACTAAGAGTATCTCGGATTTGTGTACCAGAGCAGCTTCAAAATGTAATAATGAGATCTAGCCTTCTGAGTAGCTAGGTTTATAGGTATGAGCTCCTGGTGCCTAGCTTTCATAATCTTTTTTTTGCCAGTGATGAGGCCTGAGTTCTGGGCCTGGGTGCTGTCCCTTAGCTCTTTAGTTCAAGTCTAGCACTCTACCACTTGAGCCACAGCACCCCTTCTGGCCTTTTCTGCTTATGTGGTACTGAGGAATCGAACTGAGGGCCTCATGCATGCAATGCAAGCGCTCTACCACTGAGCAACCTTCCCAGATCTATAATCTTTCAATTATAGATTTATTAATTTTGTTAAATAAAATCAGATTTATCTTGGTCCCAATAAGAAAAAATATAATTAACTAAAAATACCAATAATACTTTTGGCTAAGCAGTCTTACTTTTTTTTCAGGCTCATCTTGGAGAATAAAGGTTACTACCTATAAATAGTTATAGGTGATTATACCATTAGAGAAAGGGCTGAGCTTATAGCTACTTTTAATTATTATTTTTTCTATTCTGGTACATTGTCTTTATAAGTGGCATTTGACATAACTTCACAAATCAGAGTACTGAGTTTTACTTGCACAAAACCAAATCAGTTTCATAAATTAAAATAATTGTTTTATTCTGAGTAATTGGATCTACTCTTTCATTAACTATGACAAGCTATTTTCATGATGTCTTATTATGGTTTCCTTATACTAAACTAATTTTCAAACAGTGTTACTAGTTCTTAGCCTTCTATGTAGCTAAATGAGTTTTCAAAAATCTTCACATTAAACGCTTCTCTTAATTGTGTTGTCTGTACTTGCCTTTTGGATATTGTAGTGATCTATTATTTGTACCAGTTAGACTATCTGGAAAGTGTCATGTTTATACATTATGAGGTGTAACTTTCCTTTTTTAATCTTAGATTATTGAGGTTGGACTTTGTGAAGTTTTCGAGTTGATCAAGGAGACACGATTTTCTCATCCATCCCTTTGTCTGAGGAGTCTCCAAGCCCTCTTGAATGTGCTTCAAGGTCAGCAGCCTGAAGGCCTCCAGTCAGAGCCACCTGAGGTCTTAGGTAAGAGCTGATTCATAGAAGGAAGCATTTAAACCGAACTTTACAATTTTGTGTGTGTGTGTGTGTATGGGGAGGTTGGGGGGGGGTGTTGGGGGGAGGAAAGGGATGGTAGGGGAAAAAATAAAAGAGGGTGTAACAATGGAAAAAAAAAGTGAATTGCCTCTGAAGTACTTCTCTCTAGTGAAGCCTTTGATTGGGTAGGTACTGAAATTGTAGGAATGTCAGTTTTGTTTTTTTCTCATTTTGCTAGTTTTACTGGAGTTTTTGTTTAAGTGTTAGGATTTATTTTGCATGTGGTGGTGTATGAGTATAATCCTAGCTACTTATGGATGGAAGGTTGAGCTAGGAAGATTTAAGTTCAGTGTCAGCTTGGGAAAAAGTTTTAGCAAAACTATATCTAATAAAACAAAACTGGGCATAATGGTACATGCCTATAATCCAGGCTACTGGGAAAGATTATGACTTGAGGCAGGCCAGCACAAAAGTATGAGACTTTATCAGAAAAATCAATTACAGCTAAAAAGGGCTGTGGACATGCCTCAAATTGTATTTACCTAGCAAACATGAGGAGCCCAGTTTAGACCCCAGTACTGCTCCTGCCTCCTTCCCCCACAGCATGTGTGTGTGTGTGTGTGTGTGTGTGTGTGTGTGTATATATATATAATCTTGATTATTGTTATGATAGGAAAAAGTAAAACATAATATCCTTGGAATTAAAAAAATTAATTTCCAAACTGTTGGTCAGAGTAGCATATACTGATTTTTCTCTTTTTATTCCAAGTTTTTTAAAAAGGAAGGAAAAGGAGAATAAATGCTACAATCTAAAGTAGTACAGTTTCTAAAGAGAATATTTCTTTTGTATTCATCATAAATAAAAATCTTTTCATAATAGAGAAATCTGTTTTTGACTTAATGGCCATTCCCATTAAATAAAAATGTTGGACTTTGTGAATAGTATGCCAATAGCTTAGGAAACAAGCTATTAGAGACAAGTCGGATTGGAACAAATTAAAAGGTTTCTGCCCAGCAAAGGAAATAAAACCTGAAATGAAAGGTTAGCCTGAAGTATATTTATTTTATAGGTGCTTGCCAGGGTCCTGTAACTAACACCTAATGCTATAAACAGGGATGATTAGATCTTTTACTTCCAAAGTACAAAGGAATAGAAGTATAGTTGGAACGATGACTTTTAATTGGCCAATTGCTTCTCTCTGATGCTAACCCTGGACCTCCAAAGAGGAGAGACATTTCTAGGTGGTTTTGGTATTATAAGAGAATTCTCTGAAGTGTTTGTGCCCTGGTTCTCAAACACTAGCATCTGTCTAAGTAATCCAGGGTCCATTTCGTTCATTAGAACTTGCATTTGGTCAAGGTTTCTGGTCCGTGCTTGTCTTGCTAGTCTGAGGACTACCCTGTTGGTTTGGACTAGATTTTTTTTTTTTGTCTACTTGAGTTTTACTACACCTAGTTTGGAAAACCTCATTCCATATCATATCTTTCTTTTTCAGTCTCAGTGGTTTTTTTTTTTTTCCTTTTGGGTCCAGTTGTGGAGCCTGAACTCTGGGCCTGGGTGCTGTCCCTCAGCACTAGCTCAAGGCTAGCTCTCTACCACTTGAGCCACAGCGCCACTTCCGGCTTTTTTTCTTTTTGCTTATGTGGTGCTGAGGAATCGAACCCAGGGCCTCGAGCATGCAAGGCAAGCGCTCTACCATTGAGCCACCTTCCCAGCGCCTCTCAGTGGTTTTTAAAAACAAAATCCTCCACATGACATAATTATTAAATGCTGTCACCAAATAAAAGCTGCTGTACTGGCACCAGTTTTTTAAAAAAGTAGACCTTATGTTTTGGAAATTATAATGTATGCTGTATATTAAAACTTTCACCCAACTAATTCATCCATTTTTATTTTCTTGTTAGTGCTTTCAAATGCATCTTCTATCTCTTCAATGCTTAACTTCTGATCTATTTATTTCCTTTTCTTTCTTTATTTTTTTTATTTGGCAGTATCAGGGTTTGAACTCAGAGCTGCACATTTGCTTTTTGTTCATTATTTTGGAGATGGTGTCTCTCAGACTTTACTGGCTTCAAACTAGGCAGCCTCAAACTGCCATCCTCCAGATATCAATCTCTTGAGCAGCTAGTATTATAAGCATGAGCCACCAGTGTCGAGCTTATGGATCTATCTATCTTTTATTTATTTATTTATTTATTTTTGGGTCCGGTCATGGGGCCTGAACTCTGGGCCTGGGTGCTATCCCTCAGCTCTTCAGCTCAAGGCTAGCGCTCTACCATTTGAGCCACAGTGCCATTTCCGGTTTTTTTCTTTTTGCTTCTGTGGTGCTGGGGAATCAAATCCAGGGCCTCATGCATGTAAGGCAAGCGCTCTACTACTGAGTCACCTTCCCAGCCCCATGGATCTTTATTTTTAAGTTATCCAGTCATTTCTTTGTATTTCCGTTTCTGTTAAATTTAAGGCTATAATGTAAGTTCTCAAGTAGGTGATTGGGCAAGTATATATGGATAAATTATATGAAGGGGAGAAGAGTTCTGACAGTCAGTTCTGACAGTTCTAACAGGCTTTCCTAATGAGATAATGTTTTTGAGATTTTAAGAATGAATAGTAAGAGAATGAGCCAGGTTGGGAGTCTCAGGCAGAGAGTACAGCCATGTAGTAAGACTTGGGAATCAGAAAGGGACTTATGGAAGAGGACAAAAAGGCAAGCACAGTTTTACAGGCCATGTTAAGAAGAATGGTTGCAGTGGTAAGAGGAATGGAAAGCAATCTTCTGTGTAATTATACATTTAAAAAATGTCCTTTCTGTCATAGTGCTTATTTTCTGAAATATTTGCTTAAGTCATTGATGATATTTTTCCAGTTGAATTTAATTTTTAGGGTGGAGGCACTTTCTTTGCCAGTGTTCTACCTCACTCTAGAGTAGTTCCTCATATGCACAAAAGTTTTATATACATTTTATTAATAATTAAAAGATGAAATAGCCGAAAGATAATTACTGCAACAAATACAGAAAGCATGTAGGAAGTAAAAAAAAGAATAGGTGAAGGAAAGGCAGAAGGAAGTTTAGATGAAAGAAACACAAGTGAAAGCAGGGACGAAGAGCGAAAGTAGAAACAATGGAAAGGAAATCATTAACAAAGAAATAAATGAAATTTAAGTACACAACTAAATTTTTGATTTGCCCATAAAATGGGCAAAAGCAAGTGGTAGATAATTTGCAAACCTTTCTAGAGGTTCAGTTAATAGACTGTGATACATAGTATGAGCTGGGAAAATGGCAATGGAATAAAGAAAAGTGGAGGAATTAGGAAATAAAATATACAGGATTTAAATTGTAATTAGATATGGAAGGTAAGGAATTTATAAGAGATAGCTTTTTTTGTTATTAAATAAAAAACGGCCTTTCAAAAAACGGCCTTTTCAGAGTATCGAAATGCAGTCTCTTCCCCTTGTTTTCTTCTTTTTTATTCCTTCTCTTCATCATTCTAAGAATTTCTTCCTTATTCTAACCTTCCCTCCTCCCCCATATACTTTATTTCACTCTGTAAGGATTTTCAAATCTCTTCCCTTTCTACTGAAGAAATACCTGATTCAGTCTTGGATGGAGTTATTCAGGGAGTTTTGTGTGGAGACCTCTGCTGGTCATAGAACAATCATGTATTATTTTCTGTCTTTGCCAATAACTGGCTTTATGATTTAGGGAAAATCCTTTAACCTTCCTGTGTTTGAATTTCATTACCCAATGAAGGAGCAAAATATTTGTGCTTTGACCTTGGAGGTGGTCATAGAATGTAAATGGATTATATATTCTATTTATTGTTGTGAGCTGTTGTTATATATGAAAAGTTTTATTTATATTTTGTATTCTTTTGTTTTGTAAATAAAATATAATTTTTTAGATGGCATTTTAAGAAATAGACTTTTTACAGATTAAAAGCACAATGAGTGGTATGTAACTTGAAATGATTTGGGTTCCTTGAATATGTGAATGCCTCTAGGCAAGATTATTTTATTTAACTTTATACAGATTTCATTTATTCACTTACAAAAAGGGGGGTTAGGGGCAGGGAATGTGGCTTAGTGGTAGAGTGCTTGCCTTGCATGCGTGAAGTCCTGGGTTCCATTCCTCAATACCACATAAATAGAAAAAGCCAGAAGTGGTGCTATCGTTCAAGTAGTAGAGAGCTAGTCTTTTTTTTTGTTGTTGGTCACGGGCCTGAACTCTGGGCCTGGGCACTGTCCCTCAGCTCTTCAGCTCAAGGCTAGCACTCTACCACTTGAGCCACAGCGCCACTTCCAGCTTTTTCTGCTTATTTGGTGCTGAGGAATCAAACCCAGGACCTCATGCATGCAAGGCAAGCACTCTACCACTGAGCCACCTTCCCAACCCTGAGAGCTAGTCTTGAGCAAAAGAAGCTCAGGAACAGTTCACATGCTCTGAGTTCAAGCCCAGGACTGGCAAAAAAAAAAAAAAAGAAGAAGAAGGGGTTACATTAAATACTCTCTAAAGCCCTTGTTAAATAAATATTTTAACTTATAAGAAGAGTATCCAAAAAACCTAATGTAATTATTCTAGATGCCTTATTTTGTTTATAGTAAAAAAAAGGCATAAATATATATATAATGTTCTGAATGTCAGATGACTATAATGGAATCCTTATTTTATCCACAGAGTCTCTTTTCCAGCTTCTTTTGGAAATCACTGTTCGAAGTACAGGGATGAATGACAGCACAGGACAGTCCCTGACAGCGCTTTCCTGTGCTTGCCTCTTTAGTTTGGTGGCCTCTTGGGGAGAAACAGGAAGGACACTTCAGGCCATCTCTGCTATCCTCACCAACAATGGTAGCCATGCTTGCCAAACGATTCAGGTATTTATAACTATTTAGAAATTTGTAGGATTCCAAGTTGTAATTTTACAGTATCTCATTTTCTGTCTGTAGTAGTTCACTGCGTTTTCTTACTCATTATATAGTACCTTGATCATTCCAATGTTGATATACAAGTAACCTATAATATTTGTGTTATGGAACCATGTATATTTAATTCTGTAATTTGATTCTGCAGTGTTAAATATAATAAAATGAATTTTGGCAAAAACTGTCAAAATCTTCAGCCTTTTCTTTCTTAACTTTTCATTATATTACGTTGTCCTTACTCTGTCTTTCATATTATCCATATTTTCAAATATGAAATTCTGTCAGTTTTAATTATCTTTTTTCTATCGAAAGAAAACAATGTGCCATCAGTATCAATGTGCTATGATTTTTAATTCATTATGATTTTTTATAAGTTGATTTTATTCTTAGTGAAAATATGCATCTGACACTTTAAGATTTTAGTATCTGTGAAATAAATTCACCATTGTTAGTGGTGGAAATAGAGTCCTCTCTATAGATAGAAGTCTTGCTTCTCTGGCCTCCTCCATGTTAGCTAGAAGTCCCTCAGTCTTGTTATTAGCAGGGCAGAAATAGTAAAAGGAGCTTATTGGTGACTTATTTAGCAGTCTTGAGCTCTTGTGAAATGTAGTCTCTTTAGTTTTCTTTTCTTTCTTTTTTTGCTCTGCTTAGAATTCTTTCGTGTTTTTATGGTCCTTAATTATCTTCAAGCTGGCACTAGTGGTTCCTCTTATGATCCTAGCTACTCAGGAGGCCAAGATCTGAGGATTGTGTTTTGAAGCCAGCCAAGGCAGGAGAGTCTGTGCACTCTTATCTCTAGTTAACCACCAGAAAGCTGGAAGTGGTGCTGTGGCTCAAAGTGATAGAACACTAGCCTTGAGCAAAAGAGTTCACGTACAGCCCCCGTGCCCCAAGTTCAAGTCCTATAACCTACCAAAAAAACCCTTAAAATTTCTCTAATGCACTGATTTTTCATGCTATGTTCTGTAGACATACTTTGAGGATTCTGCAAATTTTTAAATATGACAAAGATATATAATACTTCTAAAATTTTAATAAAATAACACATTCAGATATCACACAGCAAACTTGGATCAGATATTTTGTATATCTGTGGCTGAGGCAAGGAGATGAATGCAGGAGTGGAATATTTGAAGGATCTATACTATATAGAGAGCTGGCCTGCAACAGAGAAGAGACTGACTACTTATCTGTTGACTACAATACTAATCTGACCAATCATTCCTACATTGAATGCCATTCTCTCTCTCTCTCTCTCTCTCTCTGTCTCTCTCCCTCTCTCTCCCCTCGCTCCCTGATAGAATTCTGTTTTGTAGTCCAGGCTGGCCTGGAACTTGCTATCTTACCTCAGTCTCCTGAGTGCTGGGATCACAGTCACGGGCCAACACATCTGGCAGGACCCCTTTATCTTTCGATGGCATATGGTATTCTTTATGTCTTCTTTCCATCTGCCAAGTTCACTTCACAAATCTCTCTTGGGCTGAGGGAGAAAAGTCTTCCCAAGAATGTATAACTTAGAACATCAGAAATGATTTGGGCCCTCAAATATGTGTTACCTATCTATTCCAAAGAATCGAATTTAAAGTAAGATCAGATGGCAAGACTGCAAAGTGCCTTGGTAAAAAGAGACTAAAATCTTTTTGAGGAATGAAGTCCGTATGTCAAAGATGCCCTGCTGAGAATACACTATTGTATTTCATTTCACAAACAGATTAACAAAAATTCATATGGGCAAAAGGTGCTTCATTGAAGGAACAAATACAGCAGTTTCAGTACTGAAATTATTTATATATTAAAATAGCTAAAGTAATAAGAGAAAATATCTAAGTTACCATTAAGAAAGGAGAATATAAAGAATAGGTATATTAGGAATAATAAAATTGAATTCCTGGGAATGGTATATTAGGAATAATAAAATTGAATTCCTGGGAATAAAAACCAAGTAATTATAATTAGAAAATTAAAGGATGAGTTGACTAGTTGAAAGATAATATGGTTAAAGATAGAAATAGTGAACTGAAAGAATAAAGATGAAGAAATGGTTTAGAGTGAAGTACAAAAAGACCTAAGAGAAAATATTAATGAAAAAGCCTCCAAAAAAGTACTCTGTATTTGACTTATGTAACTGTAACCTTTCTGTGCATCTGCTTTATAATTATTAAAAATAAAAATATGAAAATACAAAAAAGCCACGAATAGAGAATGAGAAGTCTCATATCTGACTTCTCTAAGTAAATGATGATAGCTTTGTGAAGACAGAAAACTTGAAATAATGGTCACAATTTTATGAAATTAGTGAATGATATGGAATCCTCAGGTTAAGGAAGTATACTCCAGTTTGGACATTTTCTTAGCATGCAAAACATCATTCTGAGCCATTTCTTTTCTTTCATTTTGTGTTTAGAACATTGAAAATGTTTTCATCTTTTTTCATCTTTTTTTTTTGTGTAGGTGCCAACAATACTGAATTCACTACAGAGAAGTGTACAGGCAGTTTTGGTGGGAAAAATTCAAATTCAGGACTGGTTTAGTAATGGCATCAAAAAAGCAGCTTTAATGCACAAGTGGCCATTAAAGGAAATATCTGTTGATGAGGATGACCAGTGTCTACTTCAGAATGATGGATTTTTTCTTTATCTGTTATGCAAGGATGGATTGTACAAAATAGGCTCTGGATACAGTGGAACAGTTCGGGTAATGTAATTCCTTATGATTCTTGATCATAGCAGAGTAATTATGTACTGTTGTAAGCTTCATATTTAGTATATTATCTAATCTTGATGTAATACTTTTTCTCTGAAAATTATCATTGAAGATGTGTATTAAATGTCATTTATCTTTTTTCATTGATCAGTAATTATGCAACTTGATAGATTAATTTTTGGTATTTTTGCAGGGCCATATATATAATTCCACATCCCGAATCAGAAACAGAAAAGAAAAGAAGTCTTGGTTAGGGTATGCTCAGGTAGGAGAATATTGTTAATAAAATTTTTCTTTTCTTGTTAAATGAATAAGTAAATGCCTGTATTGCTATAACAATGGTATAGTATAAAGAATTTTGGCTCATAATTCATTCAGGGTTTAGTTTTAGGTCTTAGCTTGCTTCCTGTCAGTTATGAGACCCTCAGAGTAGCTCAGTTAATTTATTTGATCCTCTGTTATTTAGTTTAAAAAGGGGATAGAATATCTTCTTTGGAGTTCTTTTCTAAAGATGACTTTTATGAATTGAGAATGTATGTGTAATTGGAGGCCAAAGAAGGGCTTTTGCCACAAACCTTCATTATATTGCTATATCCAGTAGCTTTTAAGGAATAGTCATTGTCCTGCTCATCAGAAACTTTCAGGGAATCAAAAAAGGAAGAAAAAAGGTAGGCCTGTGTTGCTCTCTGAATGCTGTGATCTTATCCCCTGACCAACATAGCCAGAGGGGTCAGCCTCTTATTAGGTCAGTCATCAAATATATTACTTCTCCCTAAGATAAGGTCAGAAACATTTATTTCTGTACTATCCCCACCCTGGAGAAAAAGCTTAAATTCTTTTGTGGAAGGAAAGGAATGAAGATGTCTGTGCACTTCCTGCCTTGCTGACCTAACAAGATCTGTTGTGAGCATGCAGTGATAAAAGATATTTGAGGGCTGAGAAGTTGGCTCAGTGGTAGAGTGCTTGCCTTGCATGCCTGAGGCCCTGGGTTCGATTCCTTAGCACCACATAAGCAAAAAGAAAAAAAGCTGGAAGTGGTGCTGTGGCTCAAGTGGTAGAGCACTAACCTTGAGCTGAAGAGCTGAGGGACAGCGCCCAGGCCCAGAGTTCAGGCCCCATGACTGGACCCCCCACCCCCCAAAAAAAAGATATTTGAAAATATTTTGAAAACTAAAATTATTGTCTGTGAAGAATAATCCTGCTATATCAATTAGTGGGGCTACCTTGAAAATAAATTTTAAATGCCAAGTTAGTTACTCAGTAATTATCTGCTAAAATCCAACTTGGTTTAAAATGTCTTATTAAATTTTTATCTGACAAAGTACTAGAAATAATGGCTTGGAAAATTTACTATTATAGTTGTGTGTGCATTTATCGACTATCAAATTCTTCACTCCCTTATTTCAGTTATTTTTATTTTTTATTTTTGTCAGTTGTGGGGCTTGAACTCTGGGCTTGGGTGCTGTCCCTCAGTTCTTCAGCTCAAGTCTAGCGCTCTGCCACTTGAGCCACAGTGCCACTTCTGGTTTCCTGATGGTTAACTGGAGATAAGAGTGTCATAGAGGGGCTGGGAAGTTGGCTCAGTGGTAGAGTGCTTGCCTTGCATGCCAAAGGCCCTGGGTTCGATTCCTCAGCACCATATAAGCAAAAAGAAAAAAAGCCGGAAGTGGCGCTGTGGCTCAAGTGGTAGAGCGCTAGTCTTGAGCTGAAGAGCTGAGGGACAGTGCCCAGGCCCAGAGTTCAGGCCCCACGACCGGACCCCCCAAAAAAAAATAAATAAAAAAAAAAAAGAATGTCATAGACTTTCCTGCCTGGCCTAGCTTTGAACTGGGATCCTCAGAACTCAGCCTCCTGAGTAGCTAAGACTACACGAGTGAGCCACTGGTTATTTTTCTTAAAGTATGTTAAAGTAATAGGGATCATTTATATTATTTACTTCACAAGTGACAGTCACTATGAACAGAATATTTATACTGTCCTTTTCCTGTTTAGTGCACCTTATATATGTATCTGAGAATAATATGTTCATTTGATTCCCAGTATTACAGTTTCTCCTCTTGTTAAATATCCTTACAACCTTATATTTTTTAAACTTTAATGTCTTTTAGGTTGCAGTTGTTGATTCTCTTGACCTCAAACAGTTATAATACCAAGACATATGGATGCTTGTTTCTGCTAAAATGACAATAAAAGTATCTTAACACATTATAACTTTTGTTATCAGGGTTACTTATTATATAGAGAGATGAATAACCACAGCATGGCAGCCATAAGAATAAGCCCTGAAACACTGGAACAGGATGGTACTGTAATACTACCAGGTATGTTTCAACTACTTACAGTTTTCTTCACAAGTGCTTTTAAACACATGGCATGTTAGGCTTAGACATAAAAATAGTTGTTACCTAAAAATAGGTTGAGATGGATTTTAAATATCTTGACACAAGTTACTGTCTATATAAAGTTAATACGTGTGAGAACAATAGATATCAGAAATCAGTCCAATGAAGTTTAATACTTTATTTCAAAACTTGTCCATCTGTGGGGCCTAAACCTTTACTCTACCAAACATTTATTTATTTATTTAGCTCTAGAATTGAACTCAGGCCTTGTTACTTGCTCTGCTAATTGAGCCATGCTCAAGCCTGGCTGGAAGTATTTGCATTCTGTTGAGTTTTCAAATAAACTTTTTTGCCCAGCCTCAGACCTAACCCGGTACCTCCATCTTCTGTGTAGCTGGCATTACAAGCATGCATAACCATTATGTCTGCTTATTTATTTATTTATTTTTTTGGTCCGGTCGTGGGGCCTGAACTCTGGGCCTGGGCACTGTCCCTCAGCTCTTCAGCTCAAGGCTAGTGCTCTACCACTTGAGCCACAGCCCCACTTCTGGCTTTTTTCTTTTTGCTTATGTGGTGCTGAGGAATCGAACCCAGGGCCTCAGGCATGCAAGGCAAGCGCTCTACCACTGAGCCACCTTCCCAACCCTACCTTTGATTTTTCCTAAAGTTGTTTACATTAAAGTCTTAAATGTTAGCTAGGTGCTGGTGGCTTAAGTGGTAAAGAGGTAGCTGTGAGCACAAACACAGGGAAGTGGATAGGCCCTGAGTTCAAGTCCAGGACCAGCACAAAATGAAACATTTTAAAATGTTAACCAGTGCCAATGGCTGTCACCTGTAATTCTAGCTACTCAGGAGGCTGAGATCTGAGGATTATGGTTCAAAGCCAGCTAAAGCAGGAAAGTTTATGAAACTCTTCAAATTAACCAGCAAAATTCCAGAGAAGTAGTTATGGCTCAAATGGTACAGCCCTAGGTTTGAGCCAAAAACGCTAAGGGATAGCACATAGGACCTGAGTTCAAGCCCCAGAGCAGGTAGGCAGGCAGGAAAGCACACGAATTTGCACAAAGACAAACCAGCTTCAGGAGACCTATGACAAAACCTTTTTTGTGTTCAAATACAGCTACATTTCTTCTTTTCATTATAAGTCCTGTTATATGTTTTTTTAAACAATAAGTAAACATTAAAAACTACTTGAAATAACTTACATACTCCAAACATATATACTTATATGTTAAAGGTACTATTTATTGTGCAAAAATCATATTAACAGTGATCATAAGCTACATATTGCTTTTTAAACTTATCTTTTCTACTTTAACATTCTGGAAACATTTCCAGTTCTTTAAATAGTCTCTTACAGCATCATTTCATTGATAAAAAATATATTCTGTTGATTAATGTATTAGAATGGGAGTCTTCAGTATTTTTATAATTAATACTCACTGTAATGAACATTTTTATTGCTGTGTCTTTGTGCAAGTCACTTTAGGATAATACCATAAAAGCAAAATGCTGAATAGATGAATCTCATACTTTTAAACAGGTAACAGTTATTTCTATCTTACTCATTTAGAGAGATTGTAAATGCGAGGACAATTGGAAGGTATCTACCTAAAGTTGTGTTATTTATTCAGCCATGATAAAAATTACTTGTTAATGTCTTTATTTAGTTTAAAAATTTCCACATCATTTAACCTATGAAATGCAACTTTTAATAATGCAAGTATGGCTTTTTTTGTTTCATAAATGTGTTGTTGGATTCTTGGTGAAGAATGAACCAAACTTTGGGAGCATAGTTCCCTATTGTGTCTTCCAAGCTTGCAGATGTTGCTTCTTACGTTCCTGAAGATACTGTCTTATAATACTACATACCTGAGAAAGGAAGGATGAAGAGAAAACCTTGAAATCCTATGATGGGAAGACCCAGCCTTCATGCCTGAAGAAGCCTATTGCCATTTCTTATTTCTTTGGCCTGGACTGCATTTCTTCAGTAGAGCATTTTGCTTTTGCTTTTGTTTTGTTTTGTGTTCTGTTTTTCTAGATAGGGTCAACACTGCTCTATAGCATTCCCAGCAAGAGAAGCCAATTGTCAGATTTGTGGGTGGTAATGAATACCATATTAGAAATGGACATAAATGGTAGTTCATTGAGCTTCAGGTCAGCTTGAAGTTTATAAAAAAATTATTGTAAACTAGTATGTGTGAACTTAAAAAGCACACCCTCTCCCTCCATAATTGTTTTTTTCTTTTTAAAGAAGTATCTTTGCCTTCCAGATTGTATTTTACATCATTTACTCTCCATGTCTGGGGACAGATCACCTCAGATCATGAGGTGTTTTGCTACTCTTCTTGCGCCGCTTCATCCTCACCCCTGCATTGATCTGAAATTATAATCAGTTTTTCTTCTTTGCTTTTTAGTTTAAAATCTTACTGCTTAGAGCTTGAGAAGCATCTTTCTTGCGCCTCTTTGTATTCTGTACAGTGGACTAGGAACTCTTTCTTTCGATTTCTCCTCTCTTTGATTACCAAGTCTCTTGGGCTACCAGTGGGCCTTGTCTCCCAGTTTCTATTTCCAGTTTGTGATCACTGAATTCTCTATTTGGTAAGGGTCTGCCTGTGTTTTGCATATTTATAATAAGGAAGTATGCTAGTATGAAGCTCCTGGGCAAAGATATATAGAGTAATGTAGCTTATTTGGGTGGGCTCCATTACTGCATTACAAAAAGCACAATATTATGTTTTGTTGATTCAGGTGCAGCTACAAATGAAATTTTGTTTTGTCTTGTTTTGATACTGTGATTAATAGAGAGGTTCATCCTAGTTCTCTACAGTTATTTTGGAAAGTGTGTGTGCTCTTGTGCTTGCTCGCTGAATATTTGTTTTTCCAGAAGGGTACAATTTATCCATAGATGTTGATTTTGCTTGTAGTTTTGTGTTATTCAGTAGCAGTCACTAACTTGTTCCAGTGTCCTTCTGTAATACTGGTATCCTTTGTTACAATGGAGCTTGTATATTATTTTGATCAACATGTATATAGTGCATAGCTCTGTAGATTCATATACATATACTATGTATGTGTATATATAGTAATGACAACATGTGGTATGCTAGTTGTTAAATGACCATTTTAATACAAAGTAAATGAGTGATTTGTTTGTTCAATAGAGGAGAAAAGTTTGAAGAGTATTTTACATACTATTTATGCTGAATCTAGACATTGACTTTCTAAAGTGGGAAATAAATGACTGGTTTTGAATATCAGTTTCATAAAGCAAGGGATATCAGTAGTTGGACACCATAGACTTTAAATACAGAAGCTTTGGGTCTCTCTGTATTTCTCTGTGACACTAATGACTGTGAAGTTTGTCTGATGGCAGTTTTGCCTACATTGCATGTTGTTGTACTGAAACATAACAAACATTACAGTTTGTCATCATGGTGCATGTTTAACTCTCAGACTGTGTCTAATATTAATTCATTTTGAAAATAGATGGATCTCAGGTCCTTGGTTATAGATTTATAAATGTAAGCACAATGTAACCAGTACTTTTAGTTGAATTATTTATTTCTGCTAATTTGTAAGTTTTATTAAGAAGCAAGCAATCTCCTTTTGAGTTTGTCTGTTCTTATTGTATGGAGAATCCCATTCTGACTTCAACAAAGGAGTAAAATCATTTGTGTGAGTTATTTATTTACTTTGTCATACAATTACTTTTTCTTCTTTTTGCACAGATTGCCATACAGAAGGTCAAAATATTTTATTCACTGATGGAGAATATATTAATCAGATAGCTGCTTCAAGAGATGTAAGTACTCTGAATCAGGAGTAGCTGTCATAAATGAAATACTTTGTCTCTCTCTCTTTTTTTTTTTTTGTCAGTCGTGGGGCTTGAACTCTGGGCTTGGGTGCTGTCTGAGCGCTCTACTGCTTGAGCCACAGTGCCACATCCGGTTTTCTAGTGGTTTATTGGAGATAAAAGTCTCGCCGACTTTCCTGCCCCGGCTGGCTTTGAACTGCAGTCCTCAGATCTCTGCCTCCTGATTAGCTAGGATTACAGGCGTGAGCCACCTGCCCCCAGCCTTTTTTTTTTTTTTTGGTCGGTTGTGGGGGCTGAACTTTGGGCCTGGGCTGCTGTCCCTCAGCTCTTCAGCTCAAGGGCTAGCACTCTACCACTTGAGTCACAGCGCCACCTCCGGCTTTTTTCTGTTTATGTGGTGCTGAGGAATCGAACCCAGGACCTCATACATGTGAGGAAAGCACTCTACCACTGACCCAACTTCCCAGCCCCAACACCCAGCTTTTTCTCTTAAATTATTTATTTTTTACTAGAAAGAATACAGCCTTAAAGGGATGATTGATGTATTATAATACTGTGATGTTTTCTTCTTAGGATGGCTTTGTTGTGAGAATATTTGCCACAAGCACGGAGCCTGTGCTACAACAAGAACTGCAACTTAAACTGGCAAGAAAATGTTTACATGCCTGTGGCATCTCACTATTTGATTTGGAAAAAGACTTGCATATTATAAGTAAGATGGCAAAATAAGCCTTGTCCCCTTACTTTAATTTATAGTTTATTATTCTTTTTTTTTTTTTTTTTGTCGGTCATAGGCTTGAACTTTGGGCCTGGGCGCTGTCCCTTAGTTTTTCAACTCAAGGCTAGTGCTCTACCACTTGAGCCACAGTGCCACTTCTGGTTTTCAGATGGCATATTGGAGATAAGAGTCTCAAGGAGGTTCCTGCCTGCTCTGGCTTTGAACCGCGATCGTCAGATCTCAGCCTCCTGAGTAGCTAGGATTACAAACGTGAGCTACCAGCGCCCAGCTAGGTTTTTTAAATTCTTTTAAGAACTTTAATTGTGTCTTCAGCACTTTAGCAGAAGCTGAATTTTAGTGACTATTTTGGGTTTATATTTCTATAAAATAAAATTTTGAGTTAATATGTATAAGTAGTTGGGAACTATGTCCTTTAAACAGTAAAATGTAAGAATGCCATACTCAGGAAATGACTAATATACATTACTTTTTCATTATTATTATTTTTCCCCATTATTATTTTGAATGGAGCTAAAAAAAAACATTTAACAAAATTTTGGATGGACTTTGGTGACATCATCAGTATATAGGTTCCATTCTTTTTGAAAACTTATAAATGCTACTACAACATGTATGCATTTCTCTCATTAAAACTTTCAATTTTTATTTGGACATATTTCAAAATACCTATAAACCAATTCATACAGTCTAACAAATTGATCGGTAATCTTTCTCCTGGGTAGAGAAGTATAGACAATCAGAATTTCTTGAGTTTAATAAACTTACTCTTGTGACAGTAGTTGGATTATGGAAGGAATTGGGTTCACTAGCTCCTGTCAGGGTCTGTTTGCTGTATTCTTAGAATTTAATAGTACTGCTGTTTAACTTGCAGAAATTTTTTGGAAGACCTATTTTTTTATTTTCTCCTGAAATTCTATAACTTCACATTAGTGCATTTTGCATATTTTAATTATTTATAGAGTTCATTGACTAGTTAGTTTGTATGACTGGACAAAATTATAAAATGTTTTATAAAGTTAAGATTACACATAGTTTTGTGATTTGAATATGTTTGTATTAAAATTTGTAAAGAACCTTCTTAAAATGTTCTACTGTATGGGCTGGGAAGGTGGCTCAGTGGTAGAGTGCTTGCCTTGCATGCCTGAGGCCCTGAGTTCGATTCCTCAGCACCACGTAAGCAAAAAGCCGGAAGTGGCGCTGTGGCTCAAGTGATAGAGTGCAAGCCTTGAGCTGAAGATCTGAGGGACTGTGCCCAGGCCCAGAGTTCAGTCCCCACGACCGGACCCCGCCCCCCCCCAAAAAAAAAAAGTTCTACTGTAGGAAAAAGCATAGCACAAAGAATCTGAAATTCTTTAATCTGAATATTTGCATGGCATTGTTCAAGCTCAAATAACTATCTGGATCAGTTTCTATTAGCTTTATATTTGCATATTTGGGTAAAATATGAGGATAAAAACAAGCTACTGTTCTTAAAATATGATGCCTAGTACCTAGTAGATACCTAATAAAAATTTTATAAAAAGTTACTGATAGTGAATTTTTAAGTTTTATTGTAAAGATGCTGTTCAGAGGGGTTATAGTTACATGAGTAAGGCAGTGACTACATTACTTGTCAATCATTGTTAACCTTTCCCTTCCTTTTTTTGATGTATATTAAAAATTAGTACTTTGGGATATACTATGATCATGGTAATTTTTTTGGAGTGGTATATCTATTATCTGTACATCAGAAATGTATTTTGTGTTTGTGTATTATGTTTTGTGTTTTGTTTTATTTAGAAACAAGGTCTTGCTCTGTAGCCCAGTTTGGTCTAATCTCCCTGTCTCAGCCTCTCAAGTGTTGAGATGATATACATGTACCACCATGGCTAGCTCATCTTTGCTTTTGAATGGTATTGATTGAATGGATTTGAATTATTTGAAGGAGTGCATGTTCTACTTGGAACTAATCATATTAGAAATGCAAATGTACTAATCTTGTTGTGTGGTAGGTACGGGATTTGATGAGGAATCAGCCATTCTTGGTGCAGGAAGAGAGTTTGCACTAATGAAAACAGCAAATGGAAAGGTAAATTGCTCTTTAAAATTGAAAATGGACTTTTTCTACTTTAAGAGATAATTGATATAATTGGTGATATCAACTGGTTATAAACATATAGTTTATATGTTTATGTAATCACTTTGTTTCTTTACATGGTCAAAATTCATGTTGAAAATAGTGTTATGAAACAATAGTGACTTATTAAACACAAAATTATAAAATGTTATATTCTTATAAGAATTTAATTTGAGTTATGGAATTGTGTAATTGTTAGAATGAATTTGTATTTTAAGTTTATTTTGATAAGTATTCAGTACAAGTTTCTGTAAATGTATGAGATAATGCAAAGTTGTAGGAAGCAAATATAATTAATAGCTTTTGCAGGTCAGTATATAAAGATGAAATTTTTTTATCTAGTTAATGTGAAGAGAATGTAAAATAATTGAAGGCATTCTGAAAATTGAAATAATTAGGCAATATATAATCATGTGTCAGTTGGTATGGGTGGGTGAGAATGTTGAAAAGTATGACACTGATCAAGATATATGTATTCATAAATTGCTTTGTTAAATGGTGACTCCTTTGTATACCTACTTAAAGCTAATAAAATAGTGAATTTAGAGTGAATTTTCTACTGTGAGTTGGAGAAATAAACTCCAAATTATAATAAATACAAGCATGAAAAATTATAACCTAAGAAATTTCTCATACATAGGCAAAAACTGACTTAAGTTGACTTTTTTGTTTTTACAAAATAAGTTAAGTAAATTTGAATAATACAAAAAAGTTTGGCTTCATATTATTATTTTTTCAATAAAATGTAGAAAAATGTGAAACCTATTACACTATTCCAAAATTCACTGTAATAATTCTTCTTCTTTTTTAAAAAATATACAAATATATAAGATATATTACACTGGCAAATACCAGAGCCTTGGAATCAAGCAAGGTGGTCCTTCAGCAGGAAAATGGGTTGAGCTACCAATTACGAAATCTCCCAAGATAGTACACTTCTCAGTTGGACATGATGGCTCTCATGCCCTTTTAGTTGCAGAAGATGGAAGCATATTCTTTACAGGATCTGCTAGTAAAGGAGAAGATGGAGAATCAAGTAAGTTGAACAGGGAACTGAGTAAAATTTACGCGGAATACATTAATTGTACTAACATTTCACTAACAATAGAAAATTTTACATTGGGATGTATTTGGTCAATATTATGTTTTGTATATTAAAGAGATGTGATAGCTGATTTCTTTTTGGATTCTAACACATGGATTTTTATGTTTTATGGAATCAAGGCTATTCATCTGCAAATGTATACTTACTCTGTTACCTAAAAATTTTATTGATCCAATAGATTATTTTCACAATTCCAAAGCTTTGCAAGGAATATGTATTTCAGAATGGACGTCAACTTTATGCAACCTTGTTTTTTAGAGTTGGTTTGGATTTCTATTCTTGGTATTGTTTACTTGAAGAAATTATGGCTTGACAATGAAAATCTAAATTTAATTTTCTCTCTGTTCAGTGTTTCTCAATGATTTTTTTCCTCTTAATTTCTCATACAGTTTGTATAATAATATATTGTAGCATTCTAAAGGGAGTAGGTTTTGAAGTCAACACATAATATAAAAATTATTAAAAATAAAAGTAACCATGGAAAAACACTTAAATATCTATATAGTATATTTCAACCTGTCATAAACTTCGGCACAACCAGTTTTCCTGTGTAACATTTAGGGAGCAATGTTCTTTCTTGATTGGGCAACCAAGCAAATTACTTACTGTGTATATTTATATGAGTCATGTCATATGAAAAAAAGACTATTTTAAGCTGTAGTGCAACAGCATACCTACTGTGTAAGCATTCTTACTGTGAAAAGGATGAATGAAATGGGCCAATTAGAAGAACAACTAGTTGATGCTTCCCATCTTTTGCTTATTTTTTTCTAAAAAAGATATATTAGCATATATTGATTTTACATGACATTTTAATTAATATATATGGTATATTTGGTTCAAACTCATCCCGTTATCTTTCTCTCTCATCTTCCTTTTCTTTTTTTTAAACAAATTCCAACATTTCATTATTTTTTTATACATGCATGAAAATGCTTTTACCATAGAGTTTTTGAGAACAGAAGCTTTTGAGTCACTCATTTCCCTCCTTCCACACATGTATTTCTCTTCCTAACAGTCTCTCATGACTTGCAGTAGCTACTTAATGAAATATATGTTAAGGGAATAAGAAGCTTAGTTTGACTGAGGTAGTATAAAAGTGCATGTTAATTACCGATTAAGAGAAAAGGTTTTCTTTATACATGATAGTAAAATTGTTTTGGTATTATAAAACAATTCAAAGATAAGGAGTTTGGTGAAAAACTGATGTTTCCCACTGGAACCTTTATTGTGCTACAAAGGAGGAATATCTGACAATAATAGCCTAACTATTAATTGACCAGAAGAGGCTGGTAAGATAACTGATTTTAACAATGGCCATGTCAGGAAGTCTAGGCCTTCCTGAGAATGAAGTATATCATAAATTCAAACATGATATGCTTGTCTTGTTTGGCCTTTGTATATCAACCACTATTGTTATTATTTGTACATAGTTGCCTTAATTTTATTTATTCTTTGTTTTTAAGCTAAGAGCCGACGGCAATCAAAACCCTATAAACCTAAAAAAATAATTAAAATGGAAGGAAAGATTGTGGTGTACACAGCCTGTAATAATGGAAGTAGTTCGGTTATTTCTAAAGATGGAGAATTGTACATGTTTGGAAAAGATGCCATTTACTCTGATAGTTCAAGTAAGTTTTTCTTTAAAAATTTTAATTTTATTGTCAAGGTGATTTACAGAGTGGTTATGGTTACATAAGTAAGGTCGTGGGTACATTTCTTGTCTAACTTGTTACTCTTGCCTTCACTTTCTCCTTCTTTCCCTCTCAAGTAAGTGCTATCATTTTAACTTAAAAGTCATTTTGCTTTGATGTAGTAAAGATTCCATTATAGGAAATTAAGTGTTAAAAAGATATGTCCAAAATTTTAAATTATTGTAGCATATTTCTTTGTATTTTTCACACTTGCTTCCAAATATGAAACCTAAAATTGGGAAGAAATTTTCCATTTTATCTTGTCACCAGGATCTGAATTTCATTTTATGCAGTTAATCCTAGAGCTTGTTAGTAAAGCTTAACATCCATCCATCCATGTCTGTCTGTCTGTCTTTGAACTTGGTGCCTTGGCACTGTCCTTGAGCTTCTTTTGCTCAAGGCTGTCACTCCACCACTTGAGCCACAGTGCCACTTCTAGCTTTTTCTGTTTATGTTGCACTCTTACTAAGCCACATTCCCAGCCCACACTTAACCTCTTAGCAGCTTTTTTTCTGGGAAATTTTTTCTCCACTCAGGTGCTCATGTGACTTGCTCCTGGGGATTGATAGTACCCTGCAGGAAATGACTTTTAAAACAAAGCTGATTTGTAGATGCTGTTTTATTCCTTTTTCTCTTAGGTTCATACAAGGGTTATCTCTTTCTTACTAGCTACTGTATTATATCCTCAGTGCCTTGGACCATGGTACCATGGCACAGAGTAAAGTCTTAAGAATTTCTTGTCATATGATTACATGACCAATGAAATATAAATTTTAAGAAGTAGATATGAGTGATAGAACTAGCTAAGTAGTTTTATATTTATATACTTTAATCTTAAGAACTCATCATATTTGGTTGTTAAATTTTCTTCATGGTGATAACTAATTGGTCATCCCATTTGGGGAAGATTTTACATGATATAAATCTGTAATGCCTTTGAATTTTGTTGTAAAAAAGAAGCAGGAATTAATGAAATTGTGATTAGAAATAGAAGTGATTGTCTCATGGTGGAAAAAAGAAAGAGAACATTTATAGTAGTCTATTATTTAGTTGAACTCCACTGAGGTAATATGTAAGCTGACTAATAACATGGTGACAGCTGGATGATCAGACTTTTGAGGCATTGTATGTACACACAATACATATGTATTTATATATACACACATCCACACATATATGTAACACACATATACATATGTATAGGTACAGAACACATACTTATACACACATAAAAGCTTTTTAAGCATGCTACTACTAAAGGTAGGAATTTTTGAAGTGTATTTAGTGAAAAGACCTAAATTAATATAAGGAACAGGAAAGGCTACCTTAAAGAAAAGATACTGGGCAAAAATACAGGATAATTTTCCCATTGTATGATGCTAGATTGATAGTATTTGCAATTTACATAAAAGAAGTATTTTAATGTTTATAATATTAAAAACTTAACTATCTTTGGTTTTTATTAGTATTACTACTTAATATTAATTGTGCTTTGTCAATTTAAAGATGATATAAGATGCAATAGGTGTAATGAAAGTAAGGAAAGCACTGTGATGTAGAAAAAGCATTGATGTTGAACAGCATTGAAACTTTTTGGAGCCCAGTGATTTCTATAAAAATAATATTTCAGTATAACATTGCAAATATTACTTTGTTTTGCTGAGATAGGTTAAAGCAGGTAAAAGCTTTATGGTATTCTTTATGCCTTTATTTGAAAACAACAGGCTCTTTTTTTTTTTTAATACTTTTGGCATTGGGAAAAGCAGTCAGGAGAAGTAAGCTTGTTTTAATGCAATCTGTACAGTTCTGTCTGAATAATACTTTACAATTCATTGAAACTAAAATTTAAAAATTTGGTCAGCTGATACACAGCCAGTGTTTGGCCTCTCATTTCTCATTTTGATGAATGATTTGCCTCAGAAATGAAAAGCTCTGCACTGAAGTACTTCCTTTACTAGGTTTGAGGGATTTGTTTAGTTTTGTTTTACCAAACTTGTGTTTTCCTACAGGTTTGGTAACTGATTTGAAAGGCCATTTTGTAACTCAGGTAGCTATGGGCAAAGCTCACACTTGTGTTTTAATGAAGAATGGAGAAGTTTGGACATTTGGTGTAAATAATAAAGGACAGTGTGGAAGAGACACAGGTGCCATGAGCCAAGGAGGGAAAGGTAGGTGTTTATTTTGTGTTATTAAGGTTTGTGGAGTTTTCTGGTTTTTTTTGTTTTGTTTTTGTTTTTATGCTGGTCCTGGGGCTTGAACTCTGGGCACTACCCTGATCTTTTTCCTCAAGGCTTACCACTTGAGCCACACTCCACTTCTGGCATTCTGGTAGTTAGCTGCAGATAGGAGTCTCATGGACTTTCCTACCCAAATTGGCTTCAAACTGTGATCTTTAGATCTCAGCATTCTGATTAGCTTGGATTACAGGCATGAGCTACCATTGCCTAGTTTTTTTTCCCCTTCTATTTTTGACACAGAGTTTTATAATATTCCAGACTAGTCCCTTAAAAACTTTTTATCAAAAGGTGATGTACAGAGTTATTACAGTTACATAAGTCATGTAATGAATATATTTCTTTTTACTTCTTCCCTCATTTTCTCTTAGTTTTTTCCTCCTGACTCCTCTCCCTCACAAGTTCTATAGTTCATTTTCAACATAGTGTCTGGTGACACTGATGTATTTGTTCATTTTTTGTCCCATCATTCCAGACTAGTTTTAGATACTAGTATTATTATGAATACTGTTTTCTTGAAAATATGAATTTATATGGACTTATAACTAGAACTGCTAGTTCTCCCATACTTTCTTCCTCTGCTTGTTTTTTCTTTTGAAGTAAAAGTTTATTACAGAAAAGTAGCACAACTAGTTAACCCCTAGGCAGAGAGGAATTATGTTTTTTTAATTTGTATTTTCTTGATTATTAATATGATTGTTGAATATCTCTTCAAGCTTTTCATATTTTGCTTTTTTTTTTGTCTTGTCAGTTGTGGGGCTTATACTGAGGGCCTGAGTGGTTCCCTGAGCTCTTTCACTCAGGACTAGCATTCTACCACTTGAGCCACAGTGCCACTTCTGGTTTTCTGGTGGTTAAGTGGAGATGAGAGTCTCACAGACTTTACTGTCTAGGCTGGCTTTGAACTGTGATCCTAAGATCTTAGCCTCCTGAGTAGCTAGGATTACAGGTGTGAGCTACCAGTGCCCGGTTACTTTGCTTACTTTTAAAAACTGATTTATATATTGAATTTAATTATGTTTTTATATATTCATGTATATGTTGCATATCCCTTTGACTCACCTAGTTTCATTTGTTACATAGGATTTAAAATTTTTGGTGTCAACTTTTTCAGTCTTAAGAAATTTTGCTTTATGTTAGCAGGTTTCATTGGGCTTTACTTTTATTATTAGTCATTTTTTTAAACTTGGTATTGAATTAAATGTATAATTTAATTTGAGCATACTGGTTAAAATACTGCTAATGAAATGAGTAATGCTTTTACAGCCAAGTATAAGCAATTGTTTGGCGCATTTTATCTACTGTTGTTAGTGAAAGTTGCAGTTGAGGTATAAACAGGCTTTAAGGAGTTGGTGACTTGATTGTCTGCAAAAGGTACTAAGTGCTTTGAAGGCTGAAAAAGTTCTTTTGGATAGATAAGGTAGGGAGAAGAAGCATATTGTAAATAAGGAAGGGTGAGTCAGAGGGAAGAAAAATAAAAGTCCCTGAGCTTTTGAAATGATATAGGATCTTCAAAAGCAGAAGGAATTCAGGTTTTGTGGAATGCAATTTGCACGGAAGAAATGAGGTTGAAAAATTAGAGGGCCATATTGGAACTGTTGGTCTCTTGCTCAGGAATTTTGTTTTTTTTGGCTCTTTGACAATATACAATAAAATATGTTTTAAAAAGATGATTTGTGTCAGTTGGAGGGTGTACTAGATTGAAGAGACCTTTTTTTAAAGCATGGTTGAGAGGATCTCTTTGGTTTATTGAATGAAGGTATTGGTAGAGAAGATAGAAAAAAGGACTAGAATCAAGAAACATTAAGAAGAATAACAGCAAGGGATGTGTTTGAGAATAGCCTCCCTGTTTCCATTTGCAGAAAGGAAATGGGGAGAGCATTTTTTTCCTCTAAGTTATAGCTTGTTTTTGTTATATTTTAACATTTCTTGGCATAGTTATTTGTATTAGCAATATATTATATATTTTTAAATTGAGAATTATTATTGACTTTCAAACATGAGACTAAACTACATAAAGTTTTTTACATTGATTTGTCAAATAGGATTTGGAGTTGAAAATATGGCAACAGCAATGGATGAAGACTTGGAAGAAGAAATAGATGAAAAAGATGAGAAATCCATGATGTGCCCTCCAGGCATGCATAAATGGAAGCTGGAGCAGTGTATGGTGTGCACTGTATGTGGAGATTGCACGGGTTATGGAGCCAGCTGTGTCAGCAGTGGACGTCCAGACAGAGTCCCCGGAGGGTGAGACAAGGATTGATAGGGAAGAAAATGTGCCCCAGTTATTCCAGTTATTCTACTGTGTCTTCATTTATAATTCATCATGATGATCATTATTATTATAAGTTATTTTAAATTGCCACACTGAAATCAAAGCCTTGGCTGCATGCATGCTGTACCACCGAGATACACTCTAGCAGTATAATTCTTTTGTTTCCTGTTATACTAATTTCTAATTCAGTATCTTTTTTTTTCATTTGACACATTTAAGCCATTACTTAACTCATGCATCTCTGTAGCTTTATTTATATTCTTTTCTTAGGTGTGTTTAAATCTGAGTCTCTTAGTTTTTGTTGAGCTTGAATCTTTTCCAGTAGAACTGTCAAATACCATACAAAGTACTTGACTAGTAAGTTACTTAAATTTGCTGATTCTAATTTGAAAGATTTTAGATATTCTCACTTATAAAGTTGTATCACACCTCTTTTATTTATCCTTGTATGTTCCTACTAATAGACCTTCCTTTTTTGGGGGGTTCGGTCATGGGGCCTGAACTCTGGGCCTGGGCGCTGTCCCTCAGCTCTTCAACTCAAGGCTAGTGCTCTACCACTTGAGCCACAGCACCACTTCCAGCTTTTTTTCTTTTTGCTTATGTGGTGCTGAGGAATTGAACCCAGGGCCTCATGCATGCAAGGCAATTGCTCTACCACTGAGCCACCTTCCCAGCCCTTTCCTTTTTTAAAGGTTCTATATCATTGTCAATTTAAAGCTAGTATGTGAGTTTAGTAGAATAAAGATGTGTATTTCCTCATAGGATATTGGAGTAATTTTGAATGTAGTTTTTATAGCTAATAGAATGGTATGCCCTTTATAAGATCAAGTTTCTTATAATTGGTTGATTTGGGGAAGAAGTTGAGGAAATTTTGTAAAGAAAAGCCCAAAGTAAGGACAGCTACCCTCATTCTATTTTTTAAACTCTTGTCAAGTACTTTTCCCAAATACTGTCTGGATCTACTGTGAACTTACTTTGAATTTATGCTTTGCATGCTATAGTTATATAATATAAAATAAGCCTTTTCTTTGAAATATGAGGTTTTATTTGCTTGATGTTTTGAAATGCTCTCCCTATGTAGCACAGGCTCCTGGCTGACCTTAAAGGTCTAGGCTCAAGTGGTGTGGAATCTATAATTTTTTTACTTAGGAGATTTTTTTTTTAAACTTCCAGGATGGCAATCTTCATCTAAATTGACTTCTTCCCCCCCTCCCCCCGTACTGGAGATTGAATTCAGGGTCTTACAGTAGCAAGCCCTCTATCACTTGAACCACTCCCCCCATTAATTTTTCAGATGAGGCTTTGTGCTTTTGATTATATCTGCCTTGAACTATCTTTTTTTTAGAGAAGTTCAGTGATTTTCTTTTCTTTTTTATAATTATTATTGTAGAGTTAATACACAGAAGAGTTAGAGTTACATGAATCCAGTAATGAGTAATGAGTACAGCCAAAGAAAGAAACATGGTTTCCCTCATTTGTGGTAACTAGAATGTGCTGATAAATCTACAAGTAAACACATTAAATGACAAAAATAAATAACACTGGGACATGATAAGTTATATAGGACCCTAGTCATAACATACATAGACAAAAGGAGGCTATGCCTAGGAGTGGAGGACAAAGGCTTAATATCTATGTACAGATGATCATATAAAATAATATTCTATGAAATGAACTCCAAGAAAAGAAAAGAAGAGACATTCTTTAGTTGCCATTGTTGCTGTTTTTTTTTTTTCTTTTGTCTTTGTAGTTTGTATTTGGGAGGGGAAGGGAGAACACATAAAAGGTGGAACAAGGGTGAGCAGATACAACAGTAATACTTACTAGACACTATGTGGAAAATGAACTGGATGTTTTATGGATGGGGACAGGAGGGAAAGACTAGGAGAAAGCGAAGGAAGGGGAAACATGGTTCAAAAAGAATTGTGATAATTTTACTTTTCTCATATTTGGATGCCTTTTTTTTTGTTTTTCTTCCCTAATTGCTCTGGAAAGCTTTTCCAGTATAGTATTGAGGTAGTTTTCCTCTATTCTTGGTTGACTGAGTTTGTTTTAAAATCATGAACTGATACTGAGTGTTTTCAGATGCTTTTATAAATTGAGATGATCATGCTTTCCCCTTTATTATCATGTGATATATTGCATTGATTTTTTTCTTTTTTTTGGGGGGGAGTCCGATAGTGGGGCCTGAACTCTGGGCCTGGGCGCTGTCCCTCAGCTCTTCAGCTCAAGGCTAGCTCTCTACCACTTGAGCCACAGCGCCACTTCTGGCTTTTTTCTTTTTATGTGGTACTTAGGAATCGAACCCAGGGCCTCGAGCATGCAAGGCAAGCGCTCTACCACTGAGCCACCTTCCCAGCCCCTGCATTGATTTTTTTTCTATATTGCATTATAATGATGAATCATGCTTTGTTAATTATTACATTTTTTAATCTGCTGATGAATTTATAGCTAGTATTTTTTAATATTTTTGCATCCGTTTTCATAAAGAATATTGGTCTATAGGTTGTAAAAGTTATTCTTTTTAGCATTTTTTTGACTTTGGTATTTGGTAATTCTGATATCATGGAATTGAGTACACTGACAATACAGTAGGGCGTATTATTGTGTCATAGTTTTGAACTGTGTATTAAGTGATCCTTCAAATTGTCAGTAATGCTTGCTTTCAAAGCTAGGAGTTTCCAGATGGTTAATTCTCTTGTATTTTACAAAACTGGATAACCATGGGCTGAGCAAGACTATTGAGGGTTTTTTTTTTCCATTCCTGGAGCTTGAACTTGGGGCCTGGGTGCTGCCCCTGGGCTCCTTTTGTTCAAGGCTAGTGCTCTACCACCTGAGTAGTTAGGATTGTAGGTATGAGTCATCAATGTTCAGCAACTATTGAACGTTTTAAAAGAACCAGTTCAATGTAAACATTAAAGCCATGACTTCTATTTCTACAAAATATGTGATTTAGAAGGTAGTCCTTCACTAACCCTCCAGCCTTCATTTTATTATAAACAAATGCCATATAGTTTGTAATTTATATGGAAAGGAGAAGAAAGAAGGAAAACAACAGGCTATTAGACACAGTGAAAGAGAATGGAAAGGGATGACATCAAGAATGGTGAGGGTAAACACTGTAGGAAGCTGACAAGCTGGCTTACTATCTGAAGACTGCCAACATCTTCCTTAATGTGTCTGGTAGACAGCAGTGTAGCTCATTTGCTAGCTACGAGCCCATACAGGTCATTCAGTGCTAAACCTTTCTGGCATTCATAAGCTGAAAAAGCTTGTAAAAGATAATTTTTGTTTTGTTAATAGTTGCCTTGATAATAACAGAATCCATTTGTGTTTTCTATAGAAAAACCCATTATGCCCATTAAGTATTTAATAAATTCTTGCTTTTAATTATTCATCTATTCATCCTTTAAAATTAATCATGGAAATACAGAAGTTACAGAGAAGATTTTTTAAAAAGAGGTTAGAAGGATTTCAGTTAAACCTATTTTTGTTGTTGTTGTTGTTGTTTTTAACTAGGATCTGTGGTTGTGGTTCTGGGGAATCTGGCTGTGCTGTGTGTGGGTGTTGCAAGGCTTGTGCAAGAGAGTTGGATGGTCAAGAGGCAAGACAAAGAGGGATTCTTGATGCAGTGAAAGAAATGATCCCTTTAGATCTTCTTTTAGGTAATTTAATTTTGTTTTGTCTTCATCTTGGTAATTCTGGTAGTATAAAGAATTTCTGTGAGATACATGTTAAACTTTGTTAACTGATGGTATAACCTTAGTTAAGGTATTTCTAAGAATTCCTATAATAAGCAATAAAAATAATTTTATATGATGTTTATGACAGCTTTTAGTTTCTTGAATTTTGAGTCGTTATAGCTATTATGCATAGTTACGTAGCTAGAGCTATGTTATATGTTATATATCATATTGAACATGTTGTTGTTGTTGTTATTATTATTATTATTTTGGTCAATCATCTAGCTGTCCCAGTACCTGGGGTTAATATTGAAGAACATCTTCAGTTACGGCAAGAAGAAAAACGACAGCGTGTAATCAGAAGACACAGATTAGAAGAAGGACGAGGTAAGATTCAATTACAAAAAAGAGTAAAGGGATACTTAGAAACCAGTGAAAACTGTATGGAGTAAGTTGGTTTAAGTAGAATCATTAAAATGGGTAACATTCTGGTAACTTTGAAAATAATATAAAAATATTTGGTGCATTTATAATTGTATTAATAGCATATATTTAAATCACTACTGTATTTATGGCATTTGTCAACCCATGTTAATAATTGTGCCCTCTGCCAAGTCTATCAACAATGGCAGTTTTATCAAAAATTATGAATTCTAGAATTTGTCCTTCACCCAGACAGTGGACTCTGCTGTTTGACTATGAGCTTCATTGTTCAGTTTAATGTAGTTTTTTCATTCTGTTTTGCTAGCTGCTCAGGCTCTTGTCATTTGGGCATAACCTACCATACTTCCTTTCAGTCCAGTGCATAACTAGTAGTTATACACTGTTACCTTTTATGGAAACGAATGCTGCTGCTTACATAAAAGAAGAGTAAGTTGGGAATTTTGCTGGATTTATTTAGAAAGATAGATTTATTGATTATTTTATCCTCATTGCTTTTGGTAGTTTTTTGCCTGAAAATTGATTTAAACTGGAATACACATAATTATCATTTCAATATACACTGAATAGACAGGTGTTGATATTATATTACTAAAGCAGTTGTTGCATTACAGAATTTTTTCTTTGTCGGAACAAAACTGTCAGAGTTCTGTGATTGTGTTCTTGTTAGGCAAAATCTTGGTATTAAATTTTAATATTTACTAGAAGCATTATGGTACTTGATACATAAGCCTATTACTATATAACCATCATTATGCATTTTGTTAAGTTCTTTTTAATTAAAGAAAATAGGTAGTGAAATATACACTGGCAAATACTTTTATTAAATTTAAATTGTTTACCATATAGCTGGAATATATAGATTTTTTTATTGTAACATCTAATAAGCAATGTTAATTGATCCAATGTTAATTTGTATGTTTGGCTTTATAAGCAGATATTTTGCCTTCAAAATATTTTATTAATGTAAATATTGTTACTATTTATATTATGTAAGTAATATGGGAAAATTGCACATTAAATGTATTTTAGAGGAAAGTTTATGTTTTATGTCTTTACAACATTTTTTTCTTAAGGTTATAACATTATCTCTTTACTACCTGTTTTTTCATTCTTTGGAAATTTTAGGTTGAGTTATAGGAACTGACCTATAAAATCCAATAATTTATTAGGTTTAAACCAAAGTATATAGCAAATCTTTTTGATGACATCTAAATTTTACTAAATGCAATATATATCTTGGTATGCTTTCTTAAAAAGAATAAAATAAACAATCAACCACAAAAACCCTGTTCAATTTTATTGGAAGTGAACATTGAATTATACACTGGTAATTCAAAAGTTGGAGAATGTAGACATTCTTTTGCCATTTATTTTAAATATTATCAATATATAGAATATAACCACCTAAAGGTTATAAAACTCTTTACTAGTTTAATATTTAGGGTTGGAGTGCTTGCCTAGAAAATATAAAGCTCTGAGTTCAAACCCTAGTACCTTCAAATCCAAGTCATTGTATATGATTTTTTACTAACAAAATAGACCTGGTCTTGGACAGTTGGTGAATGTTTGTGACAAATAAGTTTTTTCCTTAGTCTAGAACCTTACATGTAAGCATTTCATTTAGACTAATGATGCTCAAAATTTTTGTTGCTTTTTTGTTTTGTTGAACTTCTTTCTCATATATGTTTTATATATATTATGATATATATATATATAAAATGATATATATATATATATATATATATATATAAACCTATTTAATGTTTCCAGAAGCACAATATGTAGAAAATACCTTTTCTGGGTGTGCTGGAATCTTCATTATGGACATCAGTTATGTCAGTTCTTTGTATGCTACTGACATTGATGCATTTGGAGCTGTACCCTCCTTGTATAAGGTTGCCTCAGTTACCACAGAAACCTGAAAAGGGAGGACAGAGTTTCCACATGTATATTGCCAGTTAACACAGCACCATATAAAATGGTACATGTTTGTGTGTTTTGTTTATTTTAGAAAAATATTTTAGAATTTTAAACATCATTTGTAACTATATCTTTTTTTTCTTTTACGTGATACTGGGGATTCAACTCAGGGCCTTGTACTTGTGGGGTGGGCATTCTACTACTGAAGCCATGTCCCCACCCTTTTTTTTTTTTTTGCTAGTTTTGATTTGGCTTTCTCATTCTCTTCATTGTCATATTCTACTCAGTAGCTAAATTATTTTGTACCACTATTTATGCAACCATCATTTTGTTGCTGGGCATTCAGGCTATTTTTAGATTTTTGGTGGGATTTTCTGTAATAATTAACCTTAAACTTGTGGCTTTGCATAATAGTCCTTTTCTTGGTATAGTAGAATGTTCTAGAAACAAAGTGTGGGTCGAGGAGTGGGTATATTAAATTTTAACAGACATTTGACATTGGTTTTTAAATATAGGAATATATATCCATAAGACTAATGTGTAAGAGTTGTGTTTTCCTCTGGTATCACTTGCTCTTTCAAAATGGCTGTCTTACTGCTAATTTAAATAGCACAAGAGTTTCACATGTAAAAATGCTATTTTTTCTAGGAGGCTGAGATTACTGAATATTCTTCCACTGAATATGTATACTATGGTTTTCTGTTGTTCTCCTAGTTACGGTTTCTTTTATTTTGTGATAAGGAGGTATAGTTATTTGGATGAAGTGGTATGCTCTTGTAATTTTAGTACTTGGGAAGCTGAGGCAGGAGGATGGTGAAATTGAGGCCAGCTGTGGCTATGTAGTGAATTCTGTAGTGAACTATAGTCAGGGCTATAATGGAGATCATATCTCCCTTATACTCCCCTGCCAAAGATATAATTCATAGTAAACATGTTGGAGTTAATACATTAAAAAATATTTTAAGAGTTTAGCATAGATTGGAAGAGGTGCAGTTACTTGTTCAAAAGATAATAATCTTTCAGATCTCAGAAAGTATCACTAATAGCTTATTTTTCACTGACATCAATTCCACATCTTCTTACCTACCTGTGATAGCTCCACATAATATATTGCCTTTGCATGAATGCTAGGTCCTTTAAGACACCTAAACTTGGTCATTTTATACCTATTTTATTTAGTTTTCTCATTGGAATAAATAAATCAAGGTTCATTAAAGCTTCCTAATTCCTTAATAATTCTTAAATATATTCACTTTCCAGAATCTCACTAATTGGGGCTGGGAAGGTGGCTCAGTGGTAGAGCGCTTACCTTGCATGCATGAGGCCCTGGGTTTGATGCCTCAGCACCACATAAGCAAAAAAAAAAAAAGCCGGAAGTGGCACTGTGGCTCAAGTGGTAGAGTGCTGGCCTTGAGCTGAAGAGCTGAGGGACAGCACCCAGGCCCAGCGTTCAGGCCCCACGACTGGACCCCCCCCCAAAAAAAATCTCACTAATATTTCCTTAGCTCAGGCCACTTCTTTTCTTTGCCTGACATACAGCCAAAGCCTTCATAGTTTCTTCTTTAGTTATTAGTAAATCCTCCATCTCCCAATTAGACTATGTGCTTCTTGTAGTAGAGTTTCTGTTTGCTTAACTGTTTCCAGCACATAGTGTGGTGCCTGAATCACAGTGTGTCTTTGCTGACTAGTTGAAAACCATTTGTGGATTTCTCACCATCTCCCAAACAAAGGTTTATGGTATTAAAAGGTTGTACTTACCTTTGTGTTTATGTGGATTTTTGTGTGTATGTGTGGTGTTTGAACTCAGGGTCTTACAGGGCAGATTCTTTAACCAATTGAGCCTTGTATCAGGCCTTGGATTTCTGACCTGGGCAAGCCTAATATACAATCATCCTTCTTTAAGCCAACCTCATAGCTAGAATGAGAGAAATACGCCATCATACTCATTTTTTTTTTCTTTGAGATATGGGCATCTCACTAATTTTTTAACCCTAGCTGGCCTCAAATCACAATTCTCCGACACTATCTGATAGGATTACAAGTGTGAGTCACAGCACTGTGATTTGTACCTCCCCAAACTAATTTTTCAGCACTTTTGTTCCATAACCTATACTGCCTTTATTTTGGTTATTAAATGTCTTTTAAAATAACAGTATAATATTATTTTTTTCATTTTCATGCTTTTGTAAGTCTGCTTTCTTTGAATTGGAATTCCCTCTCTTAACTTTTTTCTCTCTTGTTAAAAGTTTTTCATTCTTTGAAACCTTTCTCACCTCATTTGATTTGGAGACTATCCTTCATGGTACAGACCTCCTTTCTAAGAACATATTACAGTGTTTTGCTTTTATTGCTATTTCCTCTAGTAGGCCAAGATCCTGTGTCTTTATCATTATATGCATGACATCTAGTGTCTACTACATGAAAAGTTAAAAATATCTGATTACTGGGCACTGGTGTTTCATGCCTAAAATCCTAGATAACTCAAAGAGCTGAAATCTGAATGATCAAGATTCAAAGCCAGCTCAGGCAGAAAAGCTAAGCTGGGGCCATGATTCAAGTGGTGAAGCTGAGTTAGCATGAGGACTATAGTTCAAGCTCTGGTACTGACAAAAAAAGTCTGGTGAATAATATAAATAATTTACCTATGTTCATAAAACATTGTTTTGCCAGGCTTATGCCTGTAATCCTATCCACTAAGGAAGCTTAGATCTGAGGATCAGGGTTTGAAGCCAGCTGGGGCAGGAAACTCCATGAGACTCTCCAATAAAGTACTCAAAAAATGCTGGAAGTGATGTTGTGGCTTAAGTAGTAGAGTGCTTGCCTTGAGCAAAAGAAGCTGAAGGACAGCACCCAAACCCGGAGTTCAAGCCTCAGTTGGTCCTGAAGCTTGAATGCAAGGCCTGGACAGTCCCCCTGAGTTTTTTGCTCAGGACTAGCATTCTACTAGGTAAGCCACAACCCCATTTCTGGCTTTTTGGTGGTTATTTGGAGATAAGTCTCACAGACTTTCCTTCCTAACTGGTTTTACATTACAACCCTCAGATCTCAGTCACCTGAGTAGGATTATAGGCATGAGCCACCTGTATTTTTGAAGTTTCTGAAACTCAAGGAAATTATTGTTTTGTTTTATAAGAAGAGAATGAACAAATACTTTTATATATTAAAGTGAATGTGACTTTATTTAAAGTGGTTTATAAGTGAAAATGAGTGTGATTTGGAGGTGTTTTAAAAGTTCAGCGAGGACCATTAGTGTCTCAGAAGTGCTCCTTGAGATATATGTTCCACCTACTATTAGTGTCAAGTTCAGGTTATCCTTACTTCTGCATATATATTCAGCACTCCCACATGTACAGCACCTTATCAGTGAAGTTTTTTGGTTCTGTTTGTGATCATCTGTTTTTCCTATTATCTTTCACAATATGTAGAAAAGTCAATAATATTTTGTCTTGGTTTTGTGTCAAGATTGATATAGACCTGGAAATACCTGGAAGATCTTGTTAATATTTAAGATTTAGTTGAGTTTTTGTATAGCAATACAAAAGATACTTGCTTTAATGAGTATATGACTTACTAATTTTTAAATATGATATTGAAAATATTTTTAGTTAATTTGGTTATTTTAATGAAATTTTGTGATTATCCTTAGATACTACTAGTAGTTACTCAATTTTATAAGAATAAAAATGGGTTATGTACTTTATCAACTCTATTGAAGATACTACTATGTGTGGAATGGTGATAATATTTGTGGGGTTAGGGGTGGAATTGGGGAATTGGGAGACAAGTATGTCCACAAAAGTTAAGAATTAATTTTCATGTATCTAGTTGGAATTAATTTTTATTCATTATAGTGTTTTTCTTTTGTGAGCTTCTCTATGCACATACAAAATGTTTCTCCTCAGGCCCCCTTGTATTTGCTGGTCCTATTTTTATGAACCATCGAGAGCAGGCTCTAGCCAGACTCAGATCCCATCCAGCACAGCTAAAGCATAAACGGGACAAGCACAAAGGTATTTGGTCTTCCTTATCAACCAGGCGGGATGTTCTCCCAATTGCTTCCACTCATTTGAAGTTTGTCTCTGAGAAAATGCACAAGCCTGATTTCTTCTGCTTTGCTTCTGTCATTATTACATAGCCTGAGGAGAAAGAAGGATTAAAAGTGGCACTGTTTGTCTGTGACTCATGCTTCTCCTTTCTTCTTTTCTTTTTATTAACTTTCATAAAGGGATGTTTTATTTCTTTTCAAATTTCACAAAGTTAAGGCCAGGTGGGAACATATCCTTGCTTTCTATTTCTTTTGTTACCTACCTGTTCTTACATGGCTATGATAGAGCATCTTATGGTCCTTTGAAAATTATTGTTCTGTTTTAGAATTAATAAAATTATTAAGTGCAATATATAAATTGATAGACTGCCATTTTATTTTTCTACTGCTCTAAAGGTTTGCAGCATATAAATGCACAAATATTTGAGATTTGCGGGTTAAATACAGGTAGCTACAAACAAAAAGTTAGACAGATCTACATGAGTTCCGAGAATTGGTCAGTAGTAACCAATTAGATTGAAGAATTTGAATCAATTTCTGCATTATTTAAGGTATTCAGAGTTTTGGCTAATTAAAAATATTTCTAAGGCATGTTAATTTTTGTTAGAAAACAACAATTACAGTCATCCAACATTAAGAAAGAGTTTAATGCAGAACATTTTAAATTTATAGATGTATAACTTAAATGCTTTTTTTGTACTTTTTTATTGTAAAAATACTGTACAGAGGGGTTACAGTTAGTTACATGAGCAAGGTAATGAGTACATTTCCTATCGAGCATCACTTAAATTCTTGTATGTGAACCAGAGGCTTTTCATTGGCTAGTCCAATTTACAGATGCTGTTTTCCCAAATGCCTAAGATAAACCCTGACAAATAGAATAGGAAGTTTAAAAACCATTCATATAGGCAAATTATTTAATATTTGTTTTTACTCTTGCTGGAAAACATAAACTCTGAACTTAAAAAAATCGTTTAGTAAGTCCTCAGACATAACTCTTAAGATACATTCTGCAGAAATAAAGTTTGAAAGTGTTTTAAATGTAATGTAGACTGGCATCATGGTACATGCCTATAATCCCAGCTATTTAGAAGGCCAAGATTCGAAGTTAAGTTCAGGGATAGGCTGGGCAAAAGTTAGTGAGAACTCATCTGAACCAAAAAGCCTGATGTGATTAAATGCCTAAAGACAATAACTTTTTTTTTGACTAAAGTAAAAAAAGGGCTGTGGGTTTGACTGATGTGATAGATTGCCTGCCTAACAAATACAAGTATCTTATTTCAAACCTCACAAGTAAATAATAAACAAAAATGAATAACTAAATTAATATAATTAACCATAGTAAGATATATTTTATTGATTGATTTTAATAATATTATAAATACTGTAAATAATATAAGTATTTAAATCTGAGTAACAGTATTTGAAGTATAGTGTTAGTATTGTTAGAATCTTGTATGTCTATGCCACTATTAGAACAGATATTCTCAATGGGTTTTTCCCTCATAAGAAGTAGAATTTATAATACTCTCATTTAATGAAATAGTTGAAAAATATTTGCATGTATGGTCAAGCATCTTCATTTCTTCTGATTTTTTTTAACGTGATGTACTAAATGAACATTAAGATTACAAATTAAAATTTTTTCAATGTGCTTAGTTACTAACCATAGGAACTATTAAATAAACTACTCTTACATCAGTTTTATCTGCCACTAGATTATTTTTATATGAATTGTAGCATCCTCTTTTGACTCTGTAGAATTACAATCAAGGGCTGTGTTGGTATACATACATATATATATATATATATATATACACACACACACACACATATACACTATCATATATACACATGCATACACATATATATATACACACTGTAATATGCTATAAATAATAGCTTATCAAATGTGTGCTATTTACATGAAGCATTCATTTATCACTTACTAATGCCTTACCACCTACTAAACTTTACATTCACTATCCTGTCATTGATTCTTCTCTCCATGCACCTGCCTTTACTACATATTTCATCATATTTGTATGTTTCTTTCTACTGTTTGTTTTTCATTGAGAAGTTTACTATACTAATGGATATTTTCTGTCTTACATTTAATTATGTTAGTAGTACAAATTGTAAGATATAACAATTAAAACTTTCTATACTGTGACATATTTTAGGTGCTAAGAATTAGGAATTTTCTATTAATGGTGATTTCTAAGATAGAAAGCTGAAGAACTTCCAGTTGATTAGAAAGGCATCAGAGAAAGTTGTGATATGGCAAATTTTGACTAGAGGCAAAATAGAATATTTAAAGCTGAATCGAAAAGTAGATTATAAACTGTTTCTAACAGATACCAGGATTAACATACATTCAGCTATTCAGTGTCATGCATCCAAAGATTTCAATATAGTGCACCGTGTATGGAACATCTGAATTGCTCTAGAAATAGTTTTGAAGTCTATATTAAATAGACTAATGTATAATTCGGGAGGAATGCTGCTAAATGTTTGGGTGTATTTTGAACCTTTTTGCTTTTTGGAAATGGCATGGTGTAATGGAAATAGGGCCTTTTGACTAGAATTCAGCTTTAATCCTAAATTTCTCTTTTACTGAAACTTCATGGTTATTCATACTTTCTCTGTCTCTCTCTCTGGGTATGATAATCCTTAACTTGCTTTGAAAGTTAAGATTTACACCACACTATATATAATTTTTACATATAGAAATCCTCTATGAGCACTAGCTTTGATTGAATTATTTGCTTTTTCTTTTAGAATTCTCCTGTAGATACAAAATTTGACTAATTACACATGTAATTTATTTTTACACAGCAATTCAAATGTAAACTATTTCCAAATTCTAAAAATTTGGTCTGCCATTTATGTCTTCGAGGTGGTTATTTAGCCTATAAATAACTTAGCTTAACCCCTTAACCTTTAATAAAATGACAAAACAACACCTATATTCATTGGATTTCTGTGTCTATTAAAGAAAGTAACAATAGTGAATATTGATTGTACACTTTTCAAACACTATTTCACTTAATCCTCCTAAATAACTTATGATGTACATACCATTATGTTTTTCTATAAGAGGGAAAGCTAAGATGTCCTGAGTTTATTTGTCATACCACTAGCTGATTTGTAGAGGAAGATTCCATTCCAAGCCCTCAGGTTCTGTAAGCACTTATCTAATGTGGCATTAAAGTTTTATAGCATTTATCACAGTGCTACTACTTAACAGATTGCAGTTCTATTGCTTTCTTTTTTGTCCCAGGTAATCACTTTGTGCTTCGATAACTTTTTTTGTGGTTTGAATACAAAGATTACTTTTAAAGTAGCTTTATGTTAAACTTAATTCATCATTCTTTAGATGCTGAATCTTTTTACTTTTGTATATGTACACAAATAAGTGTATATGGTATGTATACAGTATTTTATATACATACCAGTTAAAATTTGTAGCATATATGAGCATATATTAGAGAAAATATGTCTGTTTAAACTTCAGTAGCCAATTACAAGATTATTGAGACATGAATTTTTCCTCTAACCTGAGGAAAAGTGAGCTTCAGCAGAATTAATCTTGCTGAATTTTAATTGCTGATTCTTGAATTTGCAGTATTTTTTTGCTGCTTGCTAAGTACATTTTTTCCTTAACAAATTTTTATATATTTCTGAATCATGGAATTGAGTTATACATTAGAACACACACACAAATACAATCAATAAGTAAGAACCTCATCTTTATATTTGTTGCATTTTTACTATCCTTATTAACTGAGAATGTTTCATGTAGATGCAGGTTAACATCACTGTTAAATTCACCCTTTTATATAATATTTATAGCAGAATTTTGATCTCTAAGTAATAGTCATTATTTTAGTCATTATGCTATTATTTAGTAAATTATTAGGCTTTATTTTTCTCCTTCCTTGATGCTGTGTATCTGTTGTGGGATTTGCATCTGTATGTTTCCAATTCGAAGAGGGGACAAAATGCCAAATTCCAAAGGAATTTGCCCATGTGACCACACAGTGGTAAATTATATGAAGTGGAACAATACTTGAAATATTTAATTAAATCTGCAACATCATGTGAACACAATTTACTTTTTGTTAAATCAGACTTAATAATTAAATATTTTATTAGTCAGGAGAAAGTTGTTGAATTTCTCTCCATTTGCTTTCTGATGTCTTATTTAAGTTGTCTTTGGAAGGCATACGTTCCTTTTAATGTGAAGCCTTATATGCATTTAACCATTCCACTGCCTTTCCAAGATGAGAAGGCTCTGAATTAAGATTATATTTCTTTTAAGCCCACCCATTTTTTTGTTTCATTTGGCAAACCCAATTTAGAAAATTTAGCAGAAGAGGAATCACATTCTCATAGTAAAACCTCTCACTGAGTCAGAAGTTATGATACTTTATTAGGTGCAGTGTATATGATCTTTTTTGAATAAAAATGTCAAAGTAATTTCTTCCTCTGAATTTTCAGGGTCATACTTTTAAGGTGAAACCTGTCTAAATCACTAGCTTTTCAAAGCAAGGGCTCAAGAAATGAAGGATTCCATCAATGTGCCTTCAACCTCTGGGTCCAGCAGTTAATTCTGTATGTCAGAGGACTTTCATATATATATATATATATATATATATATATATATATATATATATATATAGTACATTTTAATGTAATATTGGCCTATTTTTCAAATATAATGCAGGTGAACTATTTTATTTTTTGTAGCATTCAGTCTATAGTCTGCATTTGTTAAAAGTAACAAAATTGAATTTTTATTTAAATGTCCTATGATTAGTACTTTCTTGGTAAGTTACATGGATCTACCTATTTTCTGTTATTCCAAATTAGTGAGGTTTTACTGAGATAGTATTATGAATAGTTAGAGCTTTTTGAAATGGCAGTTACTTATATATAGAAACAAGTCATAATTTAAGTCAAGCTTAACTTGCTGGGTCTTGTTGAAACTTAGATTAAAAAGAAAGAATGAAATGAAAATAAAGTGATTTAAGGTTATTCTGTTTAATAGTCCAAAATGGGCAATGAAAATACAAAAAGTAAAGTGTGTGTCTATGAGTTCATGTATGTGTTTACATAGTGTATACACTTGTATAGATTTGTCACATGGCAAGAGACTGGTTTATATTAGTGGAACTGTTGAAATTCCTTCTGTATTTTCATTTATTTTGTGTATAAGGAATTTAATCTTGATTACATAAAGCTTATATTTTAATAGTGAAATATATTATGTTTGATTTAGAATAGGAAGTTGTCTCTCATTTACATATTCTAAAGTAGAAAGTTTTTATTTTGGAATGTGTTTTTTGGTGCTATGGTTAGAATGGCAGAAAATTCTATGTCAAACTAGTCATGGGCTGGGAAGGTGGCTCAGTGGTAGAGTGCTTGCCTTGCATGCCTGAGGCCCTGGGTTCGATTCCTCAGCACCACATAAGCAGAAAAAGCCGGAAGTGGCGCTGTGGCTCAAGTGGTAGGGTGCTAGTCTTGAGCTGAAGAGCTGAGGGACAGTGCTCAGGCCCAGAGTTCAGGCCCCATGACCGACAAAAAAAAAAGAAGAGGGTGGGATAGAAGGATGGTTTGGTTGAGGGTAATATTTGGGATTAGGAATAAGACCACAAAGCAGAATGACTGCGTGGTAGGGAAGGACAGGATAGATGAATGAGAGTAGGTCTTTGAACTACAATGCACTGCATAAAGCTCTTTGGTTTATTTTATTTTTTTTAAAGTTTAGGCAAATTTAGCAATACTGGTGGACAGTATAGCCTTCCTGAGATCTGTTTGGGAAATATGTCACTTGTGAGTCAACTAGGACTTTTTTTTTTAATGGGGAACACTAATAATATTACTAAGTAAAATAATTGCCAAATGACTTTGCATGCAGTAATATTTTTATACAAACTAAACCTTCCCTTATAAAATGTACATTTTATCTCTACAACTTTATTCATGTAACTTAATCATCACATTACAGATTAGCTTAATAGGTTTAATTCATAGCTGTATCTTATCTTTTTTTTTATTGACTTAGTGATATTTGCGAACAAAAATACTGCCAATCTTTGCAAATTTGCTTCTTTGCAGGTAGAGTCTCCATCTGTCACTTCTAACAGCACAGATTCTTCTTGCTTATTCCTTTTAACATTTTTCTCTTGTCCTTCCATAGTAAAGTTATTTAAATTTTTATTTTGAAGATGGATCATAGCTTAATTACAAATTATAACACTTACAGATGGAAGTGGAGAAAGAGGAGAAAAGGATGCAAGCAAAATCACAACATACCCTCCCGGCTCTGTGCGATTTGACTGTGAGCTTCGAGCAGTACAAGTCAGCTGTGGATTTCACCATTCAGGTAGCAGCTGGAACTTTAGGGTATAACTGCATTTTTACAGTTGTGCTAAATAACTTGTTTAGTTTTGATGAACAAAGGATGTTAACTCTGTATCACTGTGGCAATCTCCAATCTATAAGGCATTTGCATTTATCTTTTTTTGTTGTTTGGTCATGAGGTTTGAACTCTGAGCCTGGGCGCTGTCCCTGAACTCTTCAGCTCAAGGCTAGTGCTCTACCATTTGAGCCACAGTGCCACTTCTGGTTTTCTGGTGGTTTATTGGAGATAAGAGTCTCATGGACTTTCCTGCCTGGGCTGGTTTTGAACTGTGATCCTCAGATCTCAACCTCCTGAGTAGCTAGGATTACGGATGTGAGCCACTGTCCTTGCTTGCAACAATCTTTTAGTCTGTCTTCTGATGGATTTATTT
The DNA here is from genome assembly GCF_000151885.1 of Dipodomys ordii. Classification (NCBI taxonomy): domain Eukaryota; kingdom Metazoa; phylum Chordata; class Mammalia; order Rodentia; family Heteromyidae; genus Dipodomys; species Dipodomys ordii. The sequence continues at coordinate 3,287,029 of NW_012267217.1, forward strand.
GATAACTTAATTAGAGAAATTATTAAAGATGAAATAATCTTTGAGATCCCTTTCGATATAAAGTGCTGTGGGTTTTTTTGTTTTGTTTTTTGGTCAGTTGTGGGGCTTGAACTCTGGGCCTGGGTGTTGTCCCTCAGCTCTTCAACTCAAGGCTTTGAGCCACAGTGCCATTTCCAATTTTCTAGTGGTTTTTGGAGATAAGAGTCTCACTGACTTTCTTTGCCCGGGCTGGCTTTGAACCGAGATCCTCAGATCTCAACCTCCTGAGTAGTAGCTAGGATTACAGGCGTGAGCCACTGGTGCCCGGCATTGTGCTGTGGTTTTTAGTAATATGATCCTATATTTTGTTAATGTTCAATAAGAAAGGTGCATTGCCAGATTTTATAATATTCTAAAATATATCAGATCATATAACTTATCAAATTATTGACATTTAGGTTAAATAGTATTTAACATGTAAAATTTACATAAATATTTATTATTTGATAAGACATAAACCTAGCATGCCATTAATGTTATGCATAATTATGTGCAAGTTTTAACCCATCTACTACCTATAATTATTCTAGGTATTAAAGAATATTATTTAATATGTAGTATATCCATGAATAAAATTTTGCTGTTGATTTGAACCAGTTATTAAATAGTAATGCTTTTACCTAGCATTTATGAGATTTAATGAAAATAGTCTGTAACGACTTAAAATATTTTGAGAACTAAAATCAGATTGATTTCCATTAAATATATATTTGTATTGGCTCCCATTACCTATTTTAAAGGTCTTACATTTAAAAATAACTATACTTTCTTATAGTTATGACAGAAATTCAAAGTATATATGATGAAAAAACAACTTTGTTTGCTTTGGTTTCAGTGGTCTTAATGGAAAATGGAGATGTCTATACATTTGGATATGGGCAGCATGGGCAGCTGGGACATGGGGATGTCAATTCCAGGTACCTGCTAACTTTTTGTTTGGAGAAACTGGTACTGCTTTTTTCCTTTTTTTTATTTTTTAAATCCTGGAATCATTCATCTTTCTTCCCTTTCCTTCTTTTCCACTCCCTCCCTCCACCCCCTTCCTTCCTCCCTCCTCTCCTTCCCTGCTCTCCTTTCCTCCCCTCCCTCCCTCTCTTCCTTCCTTCCTCCCTCCTCCCTTCTTCCTTCTTTCTTCTCTCTCCCTCTCTCTCTCTCTTTCTCTCTCCCTCTCTCTCTCTCCCCCTCTCCCTCTCTCCCTCTCCCTCTCTCCCTCTCTCCCTCTCTCCCTCTCTCCCTCTCTTTCTTCCTTCATGAAAGGGAAGGTGGACATCTTCTTTCCCTTTCTGACCTTGCAACTTGCTGGTAGAATGCATGCATGCTAGCAGGAACTGGACATGTCATTATAGACATCAACAATAACCATGTATTAAGAGTGACAAAGCTAAAAGTTTGAAATAGTCCCTTGTACCATGAACTGCCACATTGGTTCTTTACAAGTAATGCTACTCAGCTGAGAAAAATCTTCTATCTATTTATTGGCTTTCATTAGAGCAGTCAAGTTCATATCCTACTTAATGTAATCAAGGTGCTTTGCATCCAAAATAATGGAAAGTTGTCTTTCAAGAAGACAAAAGACAAAGGATAAACCAATGTAACATTGATACTCACAAGATACTTGTGTGTTGGAAATGAACTTCACAACTTGGGGGAGAGGGGAGCCAGGCAGGGGAGAGGGAAAGTGGGAGAAAATGAGGTTCCATAAGAAATGTATTCATTACCTTACTTTTGTAACTAATCCCTCTGTATATCACCTTTACAATAAAATAAATAAAAAGGAGGTGTCAATACAGGATTAGGTATGCAAAGGATTAGAGTTGAGCACAGCTGCATTGGTAAAGTGCTTGCCTAGCAAGTATGAGTCCCTGAGTTCAAACCCCACTTTCATCAAAGGAAAGAAAAAATGACACATTTTTGATATGTGAATGATCTAGTAGAAGAAAATGAAAGAAAACTTAGGATAAGACTAGGCATAGAAAAGAAGAGCTTTCAGATATATTATTATAGTTGTCACTGTCCATGAAAAAGAGGGGAGGCCAGTTTGAGGGGTAATTGTCTAGATTGCAGTGGAGCTTAAGAGTATTTCACCCATGGGGCTGGGAAGGTGGCTCAGTGGCAGAGTGCTTGCCTTGCATGCATGAGGCCCTGGGTTAGATTCCACAGCACCACGTAAGCAGAAAAAGCCTGAGGTGGTGTTGTTGCTCAAGTGGTACAGCACTAGCCTTGAACTGAAGAGCTGAGGGACAGTGCCCAGGCCCAGAGTTCAGGCCAAAAAAAGAAAAGTGTTGCACTCAGGCCTATATACTTGTAGAGATTGTTAGATTATTTTCCAATACAATCAGTCCATCTAAAATGAACAGTAGTGAACTGTCTTAAGGCCTTTTAAGAACCTAATGAAGGGGCTGGGAAGATGGCTCAGTGGTAGAGCACTTGCCTTGCATGCTCGAGGCCCTGGGTTCGATTCCTCAGCACCACATAAGAAAAAAGCCAGAAGTGGCGCTGTGGCTCAAGTGGTAGAGTGCTAGCCTTGAGCTGAAGAGTTGAGGGACAGTGCCGAGGCCCAGAGTTCAGGCCCCACGACCGGACCCCCCCAAAAAAAAGAACCTAATGAAATATATAGGCTCTCTGTTTAGAAAAACACAATATGTATTCTATAATATCAAAGATAAATGTGTGCTTAGAAATTTAGAGTTTTGAGATCTTCTGAAACTCATAAACTTCATAGAAGTCCTTTTCAATCTATCTTAAAAATCAATCTTTTCAACTCTGATGTAGGTATTTATCTGTTTGTTTTTTTTAACAGCCAAATGATTAAATGAACAGAATTTTTTTTTCTTTTTTGGTGGGGGGCAGTTTTGGGGCTTGAACTCATGGCCTCTCAATTCCTTTTTTGTTTGTTTGTTTGTTTGTGTTTCTTGCTCTGCTGCTTGAGCTACAGCTCCATCTCAACTTTTTACTGGTAATTGGACATAAGAATCTTTCAGATTTGTGTGCTTGGACTGGCTTTGAACCACAATCCTCTGATCTCAGCTTTCAGAGTAACTAGGATTATAGGTATGAGCCACTGGCGCTGGCTGAGCTGATTGTTTTTAATGTTGAAGGCTATTCACCCATTTTTCTCAGCACAGAATCTCTGTTCACATAACAAAAATAAAAATGGTTAGAAATTCTTCAGCACACCAATCTTGCAAATCTACTTGTACCCAATACCCTTTCCATTCCATTCTTCATGTTCCAGTGAGAGACAGGCCTCCCTTGTCCTTGGCAGGGACTCTCTGCCTTTTTCTTAGACTCTCCATTTCCTTAGAGTTTTTTTTCTTATCTTCTTTCCGACTTCCTGTCCTTAACTTGATCTTTGCTCATGCTTTAAACTTTAGTTCTCTTATCTTTAAAAAAAAAAAAAAAGCTGGGTGCCAGTGGGTCATGCCTATAATCCTAAGTACTCAGGAGGCTGAGATCTGAGGATCATAATTCAAACCCAGCACGGGCTGGAAAGTTTGTGACTTATCTCCAGTAAGCTACTCAGAAAAACCTGGAAGTGGTATTGTGGCTCAAGTGGTAGAGAGCTATCCTTGAGTGCAAAGAAAGCTAAGGGACAGGGCCCATGCTCAGATTTGAGGTCCCAGGACTGGCAAAAAAAAAAAAAAAAAACCAAGCTGGTTTCCTTTTTCCCTTTGTCCCCTTGTTTTTGTTTTTTTATCTTTTGACTCCACTGTTTGCTCCTGTCTGCTACAATATAGTGTCCGAATTCCACCAAAGACACTTGGTTCTGCTAATTGAATGTTCAGTTCTCTGGAGCATTTGGTATGTGTCTTGAAACTTTTTCCAGTGACTCCTCATGCCACATTTTCTTAGAAGATGTCTGAGTTTCCTTTCCATGCACAAAGTGTTAAAAAAGTCTCACAAGGAAAATGAAGATGTCTTTTCTCTCTAATAACCTTCCTAGCTCTCATTCCTTCTTACAGTGAAGTGGTTGTTACCATCACCTTGAGGCTGTTTAAATAAAAAAGCCTTCCTGCCTTATAACCATTCCTCTGCAGAGCCTCATCAGCTCTGTTTCCTACCAGGCTGTCAGATCATCCATTACTTTCCATTGGACACTCCTAGTTCCAGCCTTCTGGTTTCACTCACATTTTTGTGAAAATTTCTTTATTACACATCTAGCTGTTATTTTTGCCCCTTTGCAACTCATTTTTCATTCTACTCTTAAAACACATTAAAAATGTAATTTTAAAAAGCTCAAAGGATCACAGTTTCATTGGTCTCCTGTTTTGTGTGTGGATGATTTTTGTAGTGGTTATTCTAACAAAAATGGTTACTGAAGATGGTTGATAAAATCATAAAAGTAGGAAAAGCTACTAAGCTGTCATTTTCCATAATTGTTATGATGTATTAACTGTTTCCATATGCCAGATACCAATCTGAGCACTTGTCATAGATGAACTTCTTCATTGTCCACAGGAACCTTATGAGTTCTATACTGCTTGTTATTATTTTCTATGTAATAGAAGAAAAAATTGAAACACAAAGTGAATGAAGTCTTACTTTTACAAAATAGTAAAGAAGGAATCATACCCATGTTGTCTAGCTCCACTTGAGTACCTGAGCCTATAGTTGCTGCTGTTAATGCCTTGCTCATTAACTACTGTGCTGTCATCTAAGATGACAGCCTAGAGAGGAAAATTCAAAAAGGGGAGTATAAAATTAATTCATCTAATTCCTGTGTTGAATTCCTGTTTAGGCATCACATGATTTTAATATTGTTCAACAGATATTTATAGATATCCTTAATAAGCTCTCCAGTGTACAAAATCAACCAATTGAAAAAACAAAGGTAGCATTAATATTTCAGGAAAGTTAAAAATACATGCCCACTATTAGACTAGTAAGTTCCAAACATGTCTTAAATAATCTTCAAGTCAGTGCCTGTGTCATGTCTACTCGGAACCTGGCATGTGCCAAAATAATTACTGAATGTTCTTACTAGTGCCTTTTAACTTTTCTACTCCTTATTTTATTCTTTTAAAAAAATTTCAGTTAAGTATTGTAAGAAATTGACTTAATTTTTTGTTTGTTTAAATCTAGGGGATGCCCCACTCTTGTTCAAGCCTTGCCAGGCCCTAGCACACAAGTCACTGCAGGCAGCAACCACACGGCAGTTCTTTTAATGGATGGACAAGTCTTCACATTTGGAAGTTTTTCTGTAAGAAATTTTGTAAACATTAATACTGCTTTAATACTCTTGCCTCATAATTTGTCTACATTAGCTCTTTTTTCTGGTTACAATGAAATACATTATAATTATGTATGTATATTTCTTCTAACTCTTAACATACAAAATCTGAATGACTTTCAGATAATTTTTCTTTTCTAGCTCAGCATTACATTTTAGAATTTTATAGCTGTGTTAGAATTGGACATGCTTATTCCAGATCAAAGCCCTTTAACCATTCAGTGGAACTAATTCTTTGAAAGGTTGTTTCTTATCTGAATTCTTAAAGCCTACTTCAGAAAAGTTAGATTTGGTTAAATTTGTACTTTCCTTTTGTCCTTTTCTTCAGTGTCTAATTTTTTTTTCTTCTTCCAAATCTTGAATAGAATGAGAATGTTCTATGAATTTTGTATAATTTGGCACAAGGAAGCCAAGGAAAATATACCTATGTTTGTGCAATTAAACTTAAACTATCTTTAAATAAGTGGGTAACTTCAGAATTCTAGAGGGCTTTAGGATATAATTTACAACTCTTGATTAAAAAAAACACAAACTTTAGAAATACGTTTCATTTGGACATAATTTCAGGAACTTTTAAACAGTGGCAAAAATAAGCATCTATAGCATACTTACACATTTAGCCATATTTACTTGTTAGTGTTTCGACCTGTTTATATTTCCCATATTTGCACATACTCTTTTTTACTCTGGATGTACATGTACATGCTCAAGTGTGTTTGTATTTGTGAATGTACAACATTTTCTCTTGCAACCTTTAAGAAAAATTTATATGTTCTCTAGTCCTTTACTAATGAATTCCTTAGTTTGTTTTTTGTCAATTGATTCAGCAATAATTTTTTAGAAATTTCTTCTCTCCATTGTAGGATCAGACATTGCATTTGCTTATTCTGTCTGTTTTGTCTCTTTTCATTGGTAACATTGCCACAGCTCTTCTCTGTCCATTATTATATTGAAAATTATTATATTGAAGATTATATAGTATTTTAATTAACATTATATGACACAAAAAATAGAAAATTCTTTATTTTTATGTCTTTGGTATGGTACAGAAGTAATGAACCAAGGCAAATTTACCCCTCTCATTTCTGTACTTAAGCCATATCTACTTCCCCAAGCTCTTTACAGTTGTAGGTGAATGCTTTGCCCTGCTTGTTATTCCTTTTTATAAGCATAAATAAGTGCACACACATATCTTACATAGTGTGTGCATAGTGTTCCTCATCTTTTTCTTAGAAGTTCATATTCTGTATATCCTCTTTTTACTTCAATGTATCTCCTAGGAATTACTCTATATGTTTTTTTTAACATTCTATAGTAGTCCATGGAAATTTTTGTCAGTAGACACATAATAAGTAATATGAATGCTTAAGATTTTTTTATACTTAGACACTCTTTTACAAAGTGCTTTCCAGCATTTTTTTGAGGTAGTTACTTTCTGCTATATCTTTGAGGTTAATTCCAATAAGTAAGATTGCTGGGTTAAAAATGAATATTTTTGTGTTTTGGTGAAATGCCAACAGTTTTTCTACTTTCCTTTATACCAACTGTGTTTGAGAGTGCCAGCAGAATGTGCTGTCATGCCTTTTAATGTGGTTCAGTCTGATGGGTAAGAGTGGGTCCTGCTCATTTCTAATTCCCTCACCCATAGCTTCTGCTGTGAATTGCCCCATTTATTATTTAACTGACTCATGTAGTATTTTACATTAAAGGTAAGACTTTCTCCCTTGAAATTGTGCTGAACTCAAGATCCTATGCTAGGCAGGTATAGGCAGATACTCTGCCACTTGTGCCACCCTTCCAGTCCTGGGACTTCCCTTCTAGAAAATAATTCTGTACTTCTTTTCTCTTCTCTTTTCTTCTTTCTCTTTCTTTCTTTCCTTTCTCTCTTTCTCTTTCTGTCTCTCTCTTTCTCTGTTTCTCTTTCTCCTGCCGTCCTCCCTCCCTCCCTCCTTTCCTTTCCTTTCCTTTCCTTTCCTTTCCTTTCCTTTCCTTTCCTTTCCTTTCCTTTCCTTTCCTTTCCTTTCCCTCCCTCCCTCTCTCTCCCTCTCCTACCCCCCTCTTACCCCCTCTCCCTCCCTCTTCCTCTCCTCCACTCCCTCCCTCTTCCTCTCCTCTCTCTTTTTCTCTCTCTTCCACCCCTCCCCCCTCCTCTCTTCCTTCTTTCTTGTTGTTGATACTGGTTGTGGGGCCTGGGCACTGTCCCTGAACATTTATGATCAAACCTAGCACTCTACCACTTTAGCCGTAGGACCACTTCTGATTTTTCAGTGGTTAGTTTGAGGTAAGAGTATCATAGGGACTGTTTTGCCGGGGATGGTTTCAAATTGCTATCCTTAGATCTCAGCCTCTTGAGTAACTTGGATTACAGGCATGAACCACCACTGCCCTGCTCTGTACTTTTCTTAAGTCTTCTGTACTCATTTATTCTTCCTCATCTCCTCCTTCATTCCTTCCACATTCTCATCTTATAGGGTCAGATGGGTAAAGAGAACTCTGGTAATTTGATTTCTTCCTTAAGTTACAAACTTCTTAAGTGTCATGGTGTCCAATACTCTTAATACTGCTAAAGTTTTAAATCATATGTGAGTCTCTCTACTTACTATATTTGTTTTTAATTTTTTGAGTAGGAGTGTAAGTGGAAGGTATGAATCAGTTAATTATTATTGTTCCCCAGTCTTAGAAATTCTAATTATAAACTTTTATAGATTTAAGAATGGCTGACTTGTAAATACATTCTGTGTCCCTGCATCTAAATTTCAGAATCTTCAGAATCTCATATATATATAGTAACTATATATATAGTAACTATATATGCATATACACACATATATATAGTTACTATATATATATATAGTTACTTTATAAGTTTTGGATACAGATTTCATGTGTATTAAAAATATGGGGCCAGGCACCAGTAGCTTATACCTGTAATCCTAGCTGCTTAGGAGGTTGAGATCTGAGGGTAGTGGCTTGAAGCCAGTCTGGGTACCAAAATCTGTGAGACTCTTTATCTTCAATAAACTACTCAGAAAAAGCTGGAAGTAGCACTGGTTCAAGTAGTATAGTGCTAGCGTTGAGCAAAGAAAGCTCAGGGATAGCACCCAGGCTTAGAGTTCAAGCCCCCAGATAGACAAAAACAAAAACACCCCCCCCCAAAAAAAACAGAAAGTAAATAACAGGTAACATTTGATCAAGATGTGTTGTACTTATAAACTGATTTGCTGAATGTAACTCCTCTGTACATATACTTAATAAAAGTACAATTATAAAAGAATAACAAACTAAAACTTAAGTTGAATAAGATCTCATATCTAATTTTGTTTACGGTTTCCTTATAAAATTATAGATTACTTATTAAACAATATTGTTAATATTATTTATTAACTTTTTAGAAAGGACAACTGGGCCGACCAATTTTGGATGTGCCATATTGGAATGCAAAGCCAGCTTCCATGCCTAACATTGGATCAAAATATGGAAGAAAAGCCACTTGGATAGGTGCAAGTGGGGACCAGACTTTTTTACGAATTGATGAAGCACTTATTAATTCACATGTACTTGCTACATCAGAAATTTTTGCCAGTAAACACATAATAGGTAATGCCAACAAGAAACAGATGTCCTCTCCCAATCCTTGACTGGTACTGCCTGGATTGTTTTTCACTATAAAGAGATGTGGTCTTACAGGGTTTTTATTTCTTTCATTTGGCAGAAATTTAAATGAGTACTCTTAAATATCAGCATTTATGTATGCTTATGTGCTATAAGAATGGAAGAATTAAAAGATCTACTAACCAAGCTGTTAATGTGATAGATAGTTGTAGAATTATGAGCTAAATTATAATAGGATAAAATTTATTTTTTGAGCAATGGATTTCTCTGTGTTGTTCTTTTAAATAAATTAAATTTTATGATGGATTATGATCAAAATTGGAAGTTTCCTTTCCAAAATATTCCTCTATACTTTTGTCCCTGGTATAAGGAATAATTACATAGTAAAGTGGTATAGCATACGCATTAGGAACATGTGTTATGGCTTTAGACAGCTAGAAGTTTTGGTTTTAATTCTGCCACTTGAAGATTTTACTTAAGCTGTTTAGATGTTTCAGCTTCTTTGTCTGTGAAATGGTAGTACTACTTACATTTTGGGTTTTGGGGAATATGAATTGGTAAAGCATAGTAAAATTATATGTATGTATGTCTTTGTTAGGACTGGTACCTGCTTCTATATCAGAACCTCCTCCATTTAAATGTCTTCTGATAAATAAAGTGGATGGAAGCTGTAAAACTTTCAATGACTCTGAACAAGAAGATCTTCAAGGATTTGGTGTATGTCTTGATCCTGTGTATGATGTAATTTGGAGGTAAGCATATTTGTTATTTGTTAAACAAAATTAGAAACAATTAGCAGTATAAAATTTGTTTCTGAATAAAATCACAGATTACTGAATAACTGAGTTCTAGTTATGTAACATATTTGAATTTGATCCCTTTTATGGTTTTTTTCACAGAGGTCAGATGTATAATATTCAGCTTGTTCAACTGTGTGTTTGTCACATATGTGTTAATAGTGAATGAGCCAGATGACCTCAAGTACTTTGAGAGCTCCTTCATTTTTTTCCATTATTCTAAAAGATATTAAAAGATGAAAGGCAGTCTGTTCCTACTTTTTGGTAAATCAGATGGGAGGTGCTTTTCTTATTTCTTTCCATGGTCTGGACCTCTGGCTGCTTTGTATCCTCTGTTATCTCAGTAGTGTCCTTGTATTTTGCAGCTAACAAAGGCATTGCAGATCAGTATTAGCTTCCTTTGACCTTTTTTGACATACATCTGCTTCTTTGTATTCTTTAGGAGCTAACTTCTCAATAATTAAAACAACATGTCAAAAGCAGATAAGAATTTTACTTACTGCTCCAGAAATTTACAACAATATTATATAGGTTTATGTTAATTTTTCATAAAGCAAAGAAAAAACATAGGAAAATAGCTTAGTGATGTTTCAGATATCTTAGCCTGATACAAAATTCTACTAACTTAACTAAAAGTATTATGCTGATTTATATTCTTCGACATCTTTTTAAATGAACATGTAGCTTTTGGTATATGAGCACAATTATTTAAAAAGTTTGACAGTTCTTGATAATTATAATACTCTATTATTAACATAGAATTCTGTGCTGAGACAAGTATACTTAGCTGTTTGCCCATCAATGAACATTTTAGATTGTATATTAAAGATAGAATATTACCTTTGATGTTACAAAGAACACAAAACACACGCTAAGCATTCATGTACACACACATACACACTCAAAGTTTTGTATGTGTGAAAGATTATTTTCCCAAGAGTTTAAGAAGTGGGATTGGTGAATTCAGGGTAGGTAATAGAATGTTGTGATATATCTTTACTCTCACTGGATATGTATTTATCTTCAGCATTAATAAACAATGAACACTAGTTTTTCATATTTACTATTTTAATTGAAGTACTCAATAATTACTGTGTAGTACATGTACTTTATATGTAATGATATAAAATAACAATCTCTTTGTCCTTTTTAAAATTTTTCCTTGCATCTTGATTTATAGAGCCCTAGCAACCTTGAACTCAAAATCTTTTGCTGTCTATCAGATTGAGTCTTATTGGATTATGAATCACTTTTATATTTTAGGTTTTTTCATGCATGTTTTCATATTTTCTTTCAATTTGTCTTTCTAACTGAATTTTTAATGGTTTTTTTTTGCTTTTTAAAAAAAATTTATTGTGTTCGTTTTTCAACATTACGACTTGTACATTGTGCTTTTTAAAGTCACTGCACATTGCTGAGAGATCAAAGAAAGAATATTCCTAATGCCTGAGTTGCTTTTAATGGGTTTTTGTTGTTTAAAAGCTTCATATTTACATGTATGCATCAAATTTTCAAGTATACATTTGTTATATTTCTTAAGAAGTATGTTATTCTGTATTACTATTTTGTTCAAATTATTTTCTGGTAATGATATAAATTGCTTTTGTTACATATTTAGCCTAGGTGTGGAAAATAATATGCTATGTTCTTTTCCTGCTTAAGCTGATTGTATTATTTAGTCTCCTTGTATAATAATCTAGAAAATTTTCAAACAAAACTCCAGGCTGAGTTGCTATAATTATTTTTTCTTGCAAGGTTTCGGCCAAATACCAGAGAATTGTGGTGTTACAATGCAGTGGTTGCTGATGCTAGACTTCCCTCTGCAACAGATATGCAGTCCAGATGTAGCATACTGAGTCCGGAACTTGCTCTACCAACAGGATCCAGGGCCCTTACCACCCGATCTCATGCAGCCTTGCATATTCTAGGTAGGGTTACTATTTGATTTGCAACTAATTTGCAATAATGTGTACTGTGCTAAGGGTTAAGTTTTTTTTAAGAGTATGTAAATTTGTATCTCTGTTGTTTTTTAAACAATAACATACTAGATTTAAAACAAATTAAATCTGCTACCAAGCTTGTCTGACAAAGAATACTATACATCATCTCTATTAACACTGAAAGATTGTTGTATACCCAAATATAAATGACTACTGAATATATAATTTTCATAAAAGATTGCTCTTTAAGTAATATTTTTGTTTAACTTCAATAAATATTTAGAGACATTGATTAAGCACTAAAATATGTAATTATTGTATTTAATTTACAAATATTTTAAATTTCTGTAAAATATTAAATTGTACAGACTGTTTATATCACATTAACCTTAGTCATTTATTTTAATATACAGCATTTTTACAGTTAAATATATAATTATATATGTATGTATGCATATATATATATGTTGCTAGAAATTATAGTTCCTAGAAATTATATAGCTCCATATCTTCATATTGTACTGCTTTAAAAAACTCATCCTCTTAAAAGCCCATTTATGTTTATATCATAAGTATATACCATAAGTATATTCCTTATTTGTTATTTTCCCTTAAATTTCCTCCTCGTCCTCCTCCTCCTCCTCCTCCTCTTCCTCCTCTTCTTCTTCTTCTTTCTTTTTTGTATTTAGGGCCTGGATGCTATCCCTGAGCTTTTTTACTCAATCTAACTCTCTCCCACTTTGAGCCATAGTTTTTCTGGATGTTAATTGGAATCTCAGAGACTTTCCTGTCCTGGCTGGCCTTGAACAGTGATCCTCAGATCTCAGCCTCCTGAGTAACTAGTATTATAGGCGTGAGCCATGGACACCTGGCTTCAAATTTCTTCAGATTTCTTTTGATAACCATTGTAATTATACAAATTTGACTTTAGTTATAATTACTTTAGGTGAATTTGACTTCCTCAAATAGTATCTGATAGGAATAAAACTAATTTGGAAAATTTCCAAAGAAAATTTGAAAAGGAAAACTAGTAAAGACTCAAATGTTAAGCGATTCCAAGTTGTCAGAGATTCAGTTTGATGTAAAACATTTAAATGTAATCATCATTCTATATATTCCTATGAAGTAAAATTTAAAGCATGGAATAAATTTGTGAAACACATTCCAAGTTTACTTACTTATTTTCATTTGTCTTTAGTAACAAATATCAACACTATGTCAAGGATGTGAATTCTACTTGTTTGTTGTTTTAGGTTGTCTTGACACCTTGGCGGCTATGCAGGACTTAAAAATGGGCATTGCAAGTACAGAAGAGGAGACTCAAGCAGTAATGAAGGTTTATTCCAAGGAAGACTATAGTATAGTAAACAGGTTTGAAAGTATGTATACTTAAACTTAGGAAATATTACCTTATAACTGAAATATATATGGATATTTTAGCACAGATTGTTGTTTTTATTTTTTAGGTCACGGAGGGGGTTGGGGTTACTCTGCTCATTCAGTAGAAGCCATCCGTTTTAGTGCTGACACTGATATTTTGCTTGGTGGTCTTGGTCTGTTTGGAGGTAGAGGAGAATATACTGCTAAAATTAAGGTAAAATTCATTGATACCATTGTTTTGTTTGAAGATATTTTGTTTGACTTAGCTTATTATTATTTGATGCTTCATTTTCTTTTTGCTTAGTTTATTTGTTGTTTTTAATGCCATGTTTAGAGATAGAGGAAACATTATTAAAATCTTATACAATAAAAACAGGGCTCTGGTGGCTCACCCCTGTAATCATAGCTAATTGAGGCTGAGATCTGCGGATTTTGGTTCGAATCCAGCCCAGACAGGGATGTTTTTGAGACTCTTATATCCAGTTAACCAACAAAATGCTAGAAGTGGAGCTATAGGTTGTTGTAAAGTGCTAGTCTTGAGAGATAAAGCTATAGGAAAAGTGCCCAGGTCCTGAGTTCAAGCTCCAGTACCAGTAACTCCCCCCCCCCCCAAATCTGTCTGTCTAGCTAGCTCTCTTATAATATAATAATTAGTCATTCAGTTAAAAAGGAAGTCAGTAAGAAGATCAAAAATGAAAGGAAAATTAATTTTGAGTAATTAAAGACTGAAGACTGGTAGTTGCTCTCAGTCATTTGTGCTGAACTTTCATGTAACCTAGAAATACAGCCCCCTCACATATGGCTACTTTATTTTATCTATTTTAACAGTAGAAGACAAAACTATTTTGATGTGGGGACATTTTGGTATGTTTAAGAAACCTTAATATCAGTTTTGATACCAAATATTATATAATCAGACATCAAATGCAGGGTGACTATAAGAAATGGATTTCATTTGATTGACAAACAATAATTAAGAATCATAAATTTAGGCTGAGTGTGATGGTGTACACTTAAAAATCTCAATTCTTTGACTTTGGAAACATAGATGAGTTCATGGTGGTTACCCATACAAAAATGAGAGACCTTGTCTTAAAAGCAGGCAGACCTTGATGACAAATGTGTATCTGTGGTTCTAGTTACTCTGGAGGTGAAGATAGAAGGACCGGGGTCTAAGGCCAGCATGGACAAAGTTAGTGCAAGACCCTCTCTGATAAACTAACATCAAAAGATGTGGGAGCAAGGCCACAAGTGATAGATAGAGAGCTTTCGTGGCAAGCACCAGATTCAACATTCAACCCCTAGTACTGCAAACGAGAAAAAAAATTACAGATTGACCACACCTATTTGTTTCCAAAAGAGCCAGCAGTTATTCTATTCATTATGTTTATTTTTTCAAAATTCACAAAGTTGAATATTTCACTTCTCAACTTACCCATTTTTGCTCTTAAACAGTTGGTGCCTTAATTTCAAGCAGGCTTCACAAATTATTTTCTTGTATGACAGTGTAAAATTTAATAAAAGACTTCCACATATTGAATGGAATGATACATATCTCATATACAAAATGAAAAGCAACTGAAATTTTTCCTTTGTAAATTTAAGAACACAGTGTTTTAAGTTGGGTGTTTAGGATTAATGAAAGAAAGATCAACTATGCACCCTTCAAGCAGCATTTTTTTTTAAACCAAAGGTGGATTAAACATTGGGAATTAAGCTAATTCTTTTTGTGTTTCTTTTCATGCATTTTTTTTCTTTTGTTATTTTTTTTTTTTGGGTCCGGTCATGGGGCCTGAACTCTGAGCCTGGGCACTGTCCCTCAGCTCTTCAAGCTCAAGGCTAGTGCTCTACCACTTGAGCCACAGCGCCACTTCCAGCTTTTTTTCTTTTTGCTTATGTGGTGCTGAGGAATTGAACTGTGGGCCTCATGCATGCAAGGCAAGCACTCTACCACTGAGCCACCTTCCCAGCCCTTTATGCATTTTTTTTATTGTTATGGTAAAGGTGGTGTACAGAAGGGTTAGAAAAATAAGATAAAGAATGTATTTCTTTGTGATCAATGTCACCCTTTCCTTCCTTCACTACTGGTTTTTCTCTCCTTCACAAGTTGCACATCTGCTTATATACAATAATGTTTATTGAAATGAACTCTAGGAAATGGAAACAATAAGTATTTTTTCTTTACTACTGTTTTTTTGTTTTCTTTTTTCTTGTTCATTTATCTGTCTTTGGGATGGTAAGGGGGTCACAGAAATGGTGGGAAAAAGGGTGAATAAACGCAGCAGTAGTTCTCACTAGACACTATGTTAACAAAAGATTTTCAATTAAACCTTTTCTGTTGAGATATTTTCTTAGTTTTTCAACAGTATCTAAAACTCATATTAATAGATTGAAGCTCTATAAAAACCAATCTCTTAATTGAAAAACCTTTTCTAAAGAATGTTTATTATAGTATGCATATTTAAAAAACTCAGGTAGAAATTAGAATTAATAAATTATAGATTATAGGACTAGACTAGTGATTAAGGGCACCTATAGCACACCTATGTTGATATTAAGATAAATAGTAATTTTAGTCTGGCTTATCTCAGTGTAGCTCATTCAGAGTGTTGTTGTTTTTTTTTTTCCAGCATCATTTGATTTATCTTTAAGCCAGAGAAGCAGCCTTAATGAGCAATGTAGTTTTAGTTGTAATGCCTAGTAAGCTCTTTGAGAAGATACATACTGGCTCTGAGAAATTTTTTTGATAGTTTTGATTATCACAGTGAATAGAGTTATCTTCATTGTTCAGTAGTTATGTCATAGAGTTATAGAACATTTCCATATCTATTATTTTATATTGGACCATTCTCTAGGATTAATCTTGCCTATGTAATATATAGACTAAGGACTTCCTGCAGTCTTTTTTTCTTCCTTAAACTTTCTAAGGTAGATATATTTTTTTCTAGCTCTTCCTTTTTTTTTATATTGTTCTGTTTTTATACTTTTGTATGTTTCTTCAGTATTTACATATTGTATCCTATTCTCCTTGGCCACTGAAGATTAGAATTCCACTAGACCCAGCCAAAGGCCTGCCTTCTTCACACATTTTCTCCACAACTTTTTTTTTTTTTTTTGCCAGTCCTGGTGCTTGAACTCATGGCCTGAGCACTGTCCCTGAGCTTCTTTTTACTCAAGGCTAGCGCTGTACCACTTGAGCCACAGCGCCACATTTAGCTGTGGAATGGAACCCAGGGCTTCGTGCATGCTAGGCAAGCACTCTACCACTACATTCCCAGCCCATCCACAACTATCTCTTGTAAGTCCCAATTTCAGTAGTAATCAGCATTCCATAATACCAAAATTTATATCTCAACTTAGATTTTTTTGTCCCATTTTCATGTGTTTTTGTTTGTTTGTTTGTGCCAGTACTGGAGCTGGAACTCCAGGGTGCTGTTCCTGAGCTCTTCAGCTCAAGGCTAGCGCTTTACCACTTGAGCCACAGTTTTTTGTTTTGTTTTGTTTTTGGTCTTGGGGCTTGAACTCTGTGCCTGGGTGCTGTCCCTCAGCTCTTCAGCTCAAGGCAAGTGCTTGAGTCACAGCACCACTTCCAGTTTTCTGGTGGTTATTTGGAGATAAGAGTCTCATGGACTTTACTGCTCGGGCTGACTTTGAACTGTGATCCTCAGAACTCAGCCTTCTGAGTAGCTAGGATTACAGGTGTGAGCCACCGGTGCCTGGCTCACTTCTGGTTCTTTTGAGGATAATTAGAGATAAGTCTTACAGCCATTTCCTGCCCAGGCTGACTTTGAACTACCATCTCAGCCTCCTGAGTAGCTATGATTATAGGAGTAAGCCAGCAGTGCCCAGCATTTCATGTAAATGTTTTAAAATCACATCAGTTATCCATTAGTCATTATTTCTCCACTGATTTAATGTTCTTCCCTTAAGACGTGGTTGTCTTTCAGGAATCCCTCCCTCATAAATAGTTGGACAAGCCAGAAACTATCTCTTATTGAACACGCCAAATCTCCCCCCTTTTACCACAAAGTTAGTGTTATAAATACAGTGTGTTAGTCATCTATCTGGTCTCTTGATTTTTATGTTTCAAACTAGATTTCTTATTCTATTACTACTACTACTACTACTGTCTTTAAGTAGTTGTACACAGGGATTTCAATTCAACATGTCAGTTTATGACATCTTGATCAATGTCATTTGGAAAATTTTATCAGAATCACTAGGTGACTGAAGGTGCCATGATCAGAACAAGAAAGGCAAGAAGAGAAAGAGATTAATCATTTCAGAGCTAATAACATTGAGCTGTCTGGAGGCGTCAGTGACTGTTGACAATAACATTCATGCTGGAGACAGGTGTCCAATCATGAGACATATTCAAAAAATTATACATCTAGCTTAATACATGCCCTGGAAATTTTAATGCATTGCAATGTTTTATCTGCTCTTGTTGCAGCTCCCCTACAGTCCTCTCTAGGGAGAGAGGAAAAAATGTTTTGTTTTATATGTATTAGTAATTTTTTTTTAATTTTTTATAATTATTTTTATTTTATTTTATTTGTGAAGATACTGTACAGAGGGGTTACAATTACATGGGCAGGATAATGCATATATTTCTTACCAAGCATTGCAGCCTCCTCCTTTTGTTTACCCTTCACATCCCTTCCCAGCCTCCCCCCTCCCCCCCAATCCCAATCTTTCTCCTTCCCCCCTTCCCCCCCCATTAGTAAATTTTTTAAAAAAACCTCTTCCCTCATAATCCTTTTACCCCTTGTTTAGACTCTTTTTCCCTCCATGTTCTTTCTCTCTTCTTGTTTGCCATATTAATTTTAACTGTTTTTGGTAAGGGTTCTTTTGTTGCTTCTCTTTCTTCACAGCTAATATTTTTCTAGTCATTTTGCTAGTCATTTTCTAAGTATTTCATAGGATTACTTTAATTTCACAACTATTATGAAATAGTAAATTATTTATATGGATGAAGATACTAGGTCCTAGGATCTTGTATCTAGAAAATGATGAAACAAAATTCTATCATATGAAAATTCTTTTAGATAAAGTGCTGGATTGAATTGTCTCACCATTCTTTTTATGTTTATAGTCCCACTTCATTATATTGGATACAACATTTTGTAGAATAGAGCTATCCTAGTATTTGACCTAATAGATAAATTAGAAAGTCTGAAATTAATGTAGTCCTTAAAACATTGTCTATTTCTAAATTTAAATATCTGTGTGATTCACTTAGCAATTAAAAAATTTAAAAAGCACATGCTCAGATTTTTCATATTCGATATAGCAGTGTCTAATGGAAATGATAAACATATGATTGAGACTTATACAACTAAAAGATCTGGGAAGATATATTTTTCCTTTTCTTCAGCTGTTTGAATTGGGTCCTGATGGAGGAGATCATGAAACTGATGGAGACCTTCTTGCAGAGACTGATGTGTTGGCTTATGACTGTGCTGCTAGGTAAATGTTTTGCGTATTCATTGTAGTATTTATGTACTTAAATTAAAATTCATTATGAGGGGCTGGAAGGGAAAAACAGGGAGAACATGAAGGAAAAGGTGGCAGTGTCCAAAAAGAAATGTACTCATTACTTGACTTATGTAACTGTAACCCCTCTGTACCATCACCTTTACAATAAAAATAAATACATAAATAATAAACAATTATTACAAATAATATACATATAGCATTAAAAGGAAGGTTTTAATAATCTGCTATTTTTAAAATTTTTTATTTTTTGGTTATTTGGTACTGAGGAATTGAACCTATGGCCTTATGTGGCCTAAGCAATCACTCTACCACTAAGCTACCACTCTACCCATAATCTGCTATTTATAGACTTGAGAAATTAAGTTATATACATTGTACCTCCCTTAGTGAAGATGAGAATGTATTCTAAGAGACATATTATACAATGTTGTTCTTGTGCAGATTTCATGCAGTGCATTTACACAATCCTAGATGACATACCTATTAGATACTTTGGGTGTATGGTAGAAACATCACCCACATATGTGACTTATCAAAACATTAGATGGCATATGGTTGAATTAGGAAATTTATTGCTTTTAGGAAATGCTACATTAACAAATGTTCTCCGTGATTTTATTTCACAAGAAAAATTAAGTGATTAAAACTAAAGATAAAATGGAAATACATATTTTTGTGAATCAGAAAAAGGAAACCTAGTTTTCTAGTGTTCTCATGACTGATAGCATTTATTACCTGTAACTTTTTTTTTTTTTTTGGGTCCGGTCCTGGGGCCTGAACTCTGGGCCTGGGCGCTGTCCCTTAGCACTTCAGCTCAAGGCTAGCGCTCTACCACTTGAGCCACAGCGCCACTTCCGGCTTTTCTTTTTGCTTATGTGGTGCTGAGGAATAGAACCCAGGGCTTCAGGCATGCAAGGCAAGCTCTCTACCACTGAGCCAACTTCCCAGCCCCCTACCTGTAACATTTTTATATGCAGGGTCAAGTAGACCACAATTAAATCACTTTTGTCCTCTGACATCATTTCTATGGTAATGTTTGATAATGCACTTTAGGAGGGGACCAGCTCTGGGAGCTTACTAAAGTCAGTATATCTATGAAAGCTTATTATGTAAGAGGAGAACTATCAGCCCTCAACACTGCACATGACAAATTAGCATTTTGAGCCACAAAATGTTAGGAGGAAAAATATAAACTGATATTTTCTAATAATATTAGTAACTGTGCTGGGCATCAGTGGCTCATGCCTGTAATCCTAGCTGCTCAGGAGTCTGAGATCTAAAGATTGCAGTTCGAAGCCAGCCTGAGGGGAAACTCCTGAAGACTCTTTATCTTCAATAAACTGTTCAGAAAATCTGGACGTGGTGCTGTGGCTCAAGTGGTAGAGTGCTAGTCTTGATCATGAAGAAGCTTAGTTAAGGACAATGCCCAGGCCCTGAGTTCAAGACCCAGGACAAGCAAAAAAAAGTAAAACATTAAGAGTGGTAAGAAATCTTGTGAAGTGTACATAGACCTCTCCTTAGTGAAAATGTATATTTTCTGAACTAAGGATTTTGTTTTTACCAGTTACATACTTTTCAGAATTTAAGAGTGGATCTAAAGACAAACTTGGTAAATTTTTTAAGCATTCATTAATATTAATATATTTTTTATACAATTAATATATTTTATATACAAATGCTCCTGAGGGGAAATTTCAATAACTTTTATTAATTTTCACCAAGGTGTATATACCATTGTCATTTAGTATTTTTTAGCATATAATTATGAGTCAAGGAAATAATATATGAATTTCTTAATTAGCATAAAGCAGGACCAGACTCTGTTTTTCTTCTTTTGTTTAGTACTGATGTTTTGAATTCAAAATCTTGTGCTTAATATTAGTAGTCAGACATCATACTACTTGAAAAATACTCAAGGACATTTTGCTTTTAGTTATTTTTCAGACCGATTGTTAGGTTTTTATCCAGGTTGCCCTCAGACCACCATGCTCCTATGTTCAGTACCTATGTAGCTAGGATTACAGGCATGCAGCAACATGCCTAGCTTATTCTTGAGAAAGATATATTCTAATGTGGTGTGGTGGGGATAGAAAGCTGGGCTGTGTTAAGCTGTGATCCTCCTATTGCCTCCTCCCATAGAGCTGGGATTGCATCTTTTTTTTTTCTTTTTCAGACCCAGATTTTAAAAGATAGAATTAGAATTTTTTTTTTTTTTTGTCGGTCGTGGGGCTTGAACTCTGGGCCTGGGCGCTGTCCCTCAGCTCTTCAGCTCAAGGCGAGCGCTCTACCACTTGAGCTATAGCGCCACTTCCGGTTTTCTGGTGGTTTATTGGAGATAGGAGTCTCATGGTCTCTCCTGCCCGGGCTGGCTTTGAACCGCGATCCTCAGATCCCAGCCTCCTGAGTAGCTAGGATTACAGGCATGAGCCACCAGCGCCCGGCTAGAATTAGAATTTTTACATGTTCTACATATTATTATTCTCCATCTACTACACTGCCATTTTCTGATCTTCTCTTGTGCTTTCTTAGCTCCATAGAATGTTTACAATCATTTTATCCTCTCCTTAAATTCTCTTTATTTTTCTCTCAGTAACACCTACAACCGATTGCTTAAACTCTGTCACGTAGATTTCTGCAATTTGATTGGGCCTTTAGCAAGTATCTTTGTGTAGATACAAGTCTTTACTCTCCCCCCAAATTAATAAAATTTGTTGTGTAGTTACTTTAAGAGGCTCCATTCCTGGCATGTTATCTAAATTCACTTATTTTAAGAACAACTCAGTGTTACAGACATTATTTGTATCCTAGTTTTCAGATAAAGATCTGAGATATAAGGGGTCTTACAGTCAACAAGTGACAAAGCTAGGCATTAACTAGGACACTTTACTCCAGAGCAATTTTTCTAACGTATTTTAATTATCTCAGGAAGAAGAATTTAATTAAATAAATGAACTTTAAAACTAATGCTTAAATTTCCATTATCAGTAAAATGTTTGTACTTATTTTTTAAAGTAATCTAAAATTTTTGTTTTTTTAAAATATGACTGTTTATAAGATTTAAGCATGTAGAGTTTTAAAAGGTAAAAAAGAAGTTATTTCAAACACCCTAACACAAGGAACTATTATGTTTGTGTTCCTCTCCAGAATTTTTAAAACAAGTTTTAATATTGTCTAAAAAGTCTTATTTCAGATTTTTATTACAAGGGATTTAAAAATGAATATATATGACAAATAAGTACAGAGAAATTAAAATTTTTTTTTTTGGTCGGTCATGGGACTTGAACTCTGGGCCTGGGTGTTGTCACTAAGCTCCTCAGCATAAGGCACACACTCTACAAGTATAGAGGAATTGACTTTGACTCTCAAATTAATTTTTTTCTCAGAGAAAAATATGCTATGATGTTTGATGAACCAGTTCTCCTGCAAGCTGGATGGTGGTACGTTGCATGGGCTCGAGTGTCAGGACCCAGTAGTGACTGTGGGTCTCACGGGCAAGCTTCTATTACCACAGATGATGGGTAAGCAGATTGTGGAAGATTTACTTCTATTACTCACATTTTTGATTCAGGAATATTGTTCTGAAGGCTCTAAAAACTTCTAGTAAGATGAAAAGTTTAATTGGCATGTAGAGCATAATAAAATTCTAATGATGAAATTTAGGTGTAACCTCACATGCGAGTTGGCCAAGGTTGCCAAGTGAAGGTCTAGCTAGAGCATCTTTTCAGGTAACATTTCTGTGTATTCCTGGGTTTTGTTTAAAAGCCCTTTCTTTAACCAAATTAGAAGTTACATAGAGGAAGATGACAAGGGTAGTGAGGAATTTGGAGCTATAATAAAAATGAAGATACTTAAAATTTTTATTTGGTAATGCATATATAAACAGTTTATAAATTACAAAGCTTCTTTGTATGGCATAATATTTTCATGCTGTACGTAAAAAAAATTTTTACCACCTAAAAATAACTTAAAAAAATTTTTTTTGTTGTTGGTGGGGCTTGAACTTGGCCTGACCACTGTCCCTTCCCTCTTCAGTTCAAGGCTAGCGCTCTGCCACTTGAGCCACAGCACCACTTCCGGTTTTCTAGTGGTTTATTGGAGATAAGAGTTTCATGGCTTTTCCTGCCTGGGCTGGCTTTGAACCTCGATCCTCAGATCTCAGCCTCCTGAGTGGCTAGGATTACAGGTTGAAGCCACCGGTGCCCAGCTAAAATAACTTTCTTGTGTAGAGTGATTTTCATTCTATGAAATACTTTTTAAAAAATTATTGTAAAGGTGATGAACAGGGTGTAAAATGCTTTAATATGCATTGTCTCTTTTGCTTTCTTTAATAATTCTGTGAAAGGATATTAGCTCCAGTTTTTACTTAAGGAACTAAATAACAAACCATGAACTGGTTTGCTCAGTGATTTGACTATTACCATGTGGCTGAACCAAATCTAGATCCAGAATCTATTGACTCTAATCCTACTATTCTTTATACTTATTGTTCTGGTACATGTGTTTGGAAGGACAAAGAATTTCAACTTACTTGTTATTTCTCTTGAATGAAATAAACTTTGAAATAGATAGGATTAATAGTATATTTCTATTTAATTCAACTCAGAACAGCTGACCAAAGAAAGAACAAACTGATTTATGAGATGAAGTTTAGTCTCAAGGAGATTGCTATAGTAAAATTATATCAGTTGTATGTGTCTCTTTTAATTTACTCTAAGATTGTTCACTAGAACTGAGGAAACTTCTGTGGCCCTGAACTTTTTGATCCCTATATACAATTCATTTGCACATGGTACTTAGATGCTAAAGCCTGAAATGCACCTAGTGAAACAGATTATATACTTTATGAGTGAAAATCTTTTGTTAACACTTTTCTTCTAAATAAGGGAAGGGGTGGTTTGAAGCATGGTGAAGATGTTGAAGGGATGACACAGATTTAAGATGCATTTATAAGTGAACTGTTTGTTAATTGGCAAAAAAAAATACATACCTATAAATTAAGAAAAGTAAGGGAAGGGTTAGGTTGGGAGAAATGGGTGAGAATGTTGAAGGGGGTGACATTGATTAAGAGGCACTGTATCATAGATGGCTTTATTAAATAGCAACTGTTTTGTGTAACTACTTAAAGATTATAAAAATACACAACAAAATCCACCTTCTCTTCTGAGATAAAAATTAAGCTGTAAGACTGAGAGAGACTAGGAAAGCTACTCATTTTATTACGTTACTCAGTTAAAATCAGGGCAGTTTCTTTTTGCTTTTGCTTTTCTCTTTAAAAAATGAGTAGTTTTCATTGATTTAGGATTTGAAAACATGATTGCTAAATTTATTGTTTCTTTTCATGAATCTTAGATAATACCATTTTGGTATCATTGTTATTTTTTCTCTTTATAGAGTTGTTTTCCAGTTTAAGAGTTCAAAGAAATCAAATAATGGTACAGATGTTAATGCTGGTCAGATACCCCAATTATTATACAGGTATTTAACATGTTTCTAGTTCATAGATGTTTTATATTTTATTATATTGAAGTATAATCATTTAAAATATATGACATAGTAAGAGATTTTACTGAAGCATCTAATAAAGTTAAATATATTGACATAAGTGTAGCTAATTTCACAAAAATATTTAGCTCAGTTTGCATTTTGTAATTTAGTTTGTATCATGCTTATGTTATTTATCTGGTGATAGAATGAATTGGAAAATCCCTTATCAGTGATGAATTTCTCACTTTATTGAAATATTGAAAAATAACTTCCTCATTTGATATTTATTACCTTTTAAACATTAGTTAGTATTTTTATCCGTTCACTGTAATTTGGACACACATATAGAGGCCTATGCAAGTATGTGTGTATGCCTACTTCTTGACTATTACAATATTAGAATAAAGAATTCAAATGCATATAAACTTATTCTCAGTAGTGTAATTTTTTACTCTAAGTGATAAAAATCAGAAAAAAAGACCTGTTTCCTTATCTTTCCACTAAAAGAACCTGAAAGTTAAAAACCTCAGTTTTCCCAAGAAAGAATTTTTAAAATGTAACCTATTACTGTTTTTGTTTATAACGTGTAGTATTATGAACATAACAAGTTTTGTTGTGCTACTTATAGGAACTTTTGAAAAATAACTTTTTAATAGCAGCATTAGTAGAGTATGTAACTTTTATGCTTTTATCTTTTTATGTTTTTTATATTTTTAACTTTACTAGCTATACATCTGACAAAAGCCCAAAATCCAAATTATACAAGGTGCTCAAGAAACTAACCCCCGTTCCCCCAATAAACTTATCAATAAATGGCAAAGGAACTAAAAGAAACTTCTCATAAGAAAAAGTAAGATTAGCCATGCGCTGGTGGCTCACGCCTGTAATCCTAGCTACTCAGGAGGCTGAGATCTGAGGATCGCTGTTCAAAGCCAGCATGGGCAGGAGAGACCATGAGACTCCTATCTCCAATAAAACCACCAGAAAACCAGAAGTGGCGCTGTAGCTCAAGTGGTAGAGCGCTCGCCTTGAGCTGAAGAGCTGGGGGAGAGCGCCCAAGCCCAGAGTTCAAGCCCCACGACCAACAAAAAAAAAAAAAAAGAAAAAGTAAGATTGGCCAATAAACACATAAGGAAATATTCAACGTCCCTGGCCATAAAGGAAATGCAAATCAAAACAACATTGAGATTCTATCTCACCCCAGTCAAATTAGTCAACCTTCAGAATTTGAACAATAGCAAATATTAAAGGAACCCTGTTGCATTGTTGGTGGGAATGTATACTAGTACAAACAGTTTGGATGGTGATTTGGAGATTCCTAAAAAAAAAAAAAAAACCCAAAAAACCCTAAACATAAAACTATCCTGTGATCCAGTATCTCTCTTGGGCATCTACTTAGAACATTACAAGCCAGGATATGGTAAAGACACTTGTACATCTTGTTCAGTGCTGCACTATATGTATTATTCACAATAGACAAGTTATGAAAATAGCCTAGATGCCCTACAATAGATGAGTGGATCAGAAAATGTACTATATGCAATACCATTGTACTCGCCCATCAGAAGAATATTATGTCATTTTCAGAGAAATGGATGGATCTAGAACAAATCATGTTAAGTTCAGTAAGTCAAGTTCCAAAAGACAGAGGGCACATATTTTCTGTCATATGTAGAAGCTAGGTCTAAACTTAATCTAAACATGATAAATTATTTAGAGCTTTATGCGTTTACATACGAAGGGGAGGAATCCAAAGTTGTAACTTACTCCTCTTAGCATTTAAACGAATTCCAAGAAGTAGAAAAATGTTTTTGGTTGTTCTTTTGTTTTTTGTCCTTTTTTCTTTGGCGGGGAGTGAGTAAAGGGTGGGACAAAGAAATGGAGGAAAGAAGGGTAAGCAAATGCAGTCACTGTATTCCGTGTAGTCTATGTAAAAAAATAAACTAACTTGTAGGTAGGGATGGGAAGTAGAAAATGGGGGAAAGTGAAGGAAGCTGTGCTGTACTCACAACCTGGCTTACAAAATTGTAACCTTTTTGCACAACTCTTTAAAAATAACAAAAATTATACAGAAAGTATTCATGTGATAAAAACTTTGTATAGCATTGGAAAATGTTTAAGAAAAGATTCATATTGGTATTTTACCAGACAAAAGTTGTAATTATTTCATTATTACCAAATGTATATGTCATTAGTGTCTTCATCATAACTTTATATGCCTATCTATTGCCTTCAGACTTCCCACCAGTGATGGCAGTGCTTCCAAAGGCAAACAACAAACCAGTGAGCCTGTACACATTTTAAAGAGATCTTTTGCAAGAACTGTCTCAGTGGTAAGCAATTAAAAATTTTTCAGATCTGTTCAATTCTGAGTGTCAGTCTAACAGTTTCTCATCAGAGCTTTATAAACTCAGGTATGCTTTTGTACTACTATTTGTATTATAGACAACAATAATGTGTACTTAAGTAATGTAAATTGGAGGTTTCGATTATGGCTTTAACATACTAAACTATGTAAATATAAAATAACTGGTAGATTTTCTAGTATGCATATGCAGAAGGCATTAGAAAATGAAGGACTAGTACAAGATATAATTGTTACTGTAATTGTTAGGAAACTAAGGAGAGTTGTGTATGTGAGAACATGCTGAACTATTGGTCCTCCCCATTATATAATTAAAGATGCACAGTGCTATTTAGGTTATAAGTGCAGAACTGTGATGTAACTGACCAGTAAGTCTGAGCTAATTGCTCTTTCATGTAAATTCTTATGTAATTTATCTAAGTTATATTGTCATTATTATGAATTTCTAATAAAATAAGTCATCTAAAATGCTTTTGAACTGTAAGGCAGGCACTACATGAATATGTAGCTAGTAGACTCCCATGTTGGTTAAATGGAATTTTTTCACCAATCCTCCCACTTTTTTATAGGCAGTTTGCTTCTCGCCCTGCTTGTTGCTGTTTATTTGGACATGAAGTATAGTGAACTTTTTTTTTTTGCCAATTCTGGCCTTGAGCTGTAATACTCCATATGTCAGCCGCTATGATTATTGAATTGGAGCCACCACTGCTCAGCTTTTTTCACCCTTTTAACATTTAAATCATAGAATTAATATATCTGACTTATAGAAATGGGATAAAGTAAAGATAGAGCTATACTCACAATGTTAAAAGATTTTCCCTCTAATTTCTATTTTTTCTTACCACCATACTGACCTAGTACATGTATACTTTTATATATACAGAGGTTATGTATGTATTTATACATCATGTTAGACAACATTTGTTTGTATAACAGTTTTTATCTTTAAACTTTTCCTGGACATACAGCTTTCTCTGTTAGTATTTTTGACTCGATCTTTGTTTACATGTGATCCTGTAATCATATTATTTTTCAGTTTTTCCTTTTACTCGTTTATTTTTCATTTTCTTATTCTTACATTTTTATAAGAACTTATTAAATTAACGATAATTCTAAAACTGTGTCCATTTAAAATTAGATTTAACTTTGTCAAAATGACTTTCCAAAAGAGCTATGGTAATTTTCACACTATTCTTTGAATAATATACTCCTTGATACCTTTGTTCAATTTTAGTATGAGTTAAATATCTTTTCATGTAAATAAGAATTTTTTGTATTCTTTTAAGTACCTTTTTTCTGTTCTTACTAATTTGTTTGTATTTATACCCAAATGGCTTTAAGGTTATTAGGTAATTATAACTTTTCATATAAGAAACTTACGCTCTCATTTCTTTAATTCATTTTCTTTCTTTTTTGTGTGTTATTGAGGTTTGAACTCAAGACCTTGGGCTTATTATGTAGATGATCTGCCACTTGAGATATGCTCCTATCCCTATTTTCTTTTTAGTTTATTGTTCACATAGGGTCTTGCTTTTGTCCAGGCCAGTCTAGGACCTTGATCCTCTTTTCTATGCCTCTCACAGAGCAGAAATTACAGGCATGTGTCCTTATTTCCAGCTAACTTTTTGCCCATGCTGGCCTTAAATCATCCTTCAAATCTCTGCCTCCTGAGCAGCTAAGATTAGAGATATGAGCCACCATGCCTGACTATAAATTCTCTATTTGATTTACTGTTCCCAGAAGTCTGTGATTTAATGGAAATGAGTGAGCAAAGTTCTCTGCTTTGAGATTCAGATTCATACAGTATCTATAATAATGTAAGTAGGATAAAACCTTCAGGCTAACTAGAATTGTGAGAAAAGTTCACCTCTAAACTCACATTGTAGCATTAAGTAAACCTAAATACGATTTTCTTTAGTATTTTTTTTCTTTTCTAGGCTCTTTTCTTTCTTTCTTTCCTTCCTTCTTTCTTTCTTTCTTTCCTTCTTTCTTTCTTTCTTTCCTTCCTTCCTTCTTCCTTGCTTCCTTGCTTCCTTGCTTCCTTCCTTCCTTCCTTCCTTCCTTTCTTTCCTTCTTTCTTTTCTTTCTTATTGTAAAGATACTGTACAGAGGGGTTGCAGTTACATGAGTAAGGTAAATGAGTACATTTCCTGTTGAGCATTGTTATCCCCTCCTTTGTTTTTCCCCTACTAACCCTTCCCTCCCCATCTCCCCAACTCCTCCACCTCCCCCCAAGTTGTAAAGTTCATTTTCAACATAGTGCCTTCTACATCTCATTGTTACAGTCGGTCAACCTGTATCTTGTTTCAACATTTTATTTCCATTCCTCTCCCCAAATTAGAAAAATGTATATACAAGATGCAGGGCACAAAATTCTTCAGTATTTTCTACATGATTTTTGTATACTATTAATTTGCTTGTCCAAAATTGGCTATATTTTCTATTATAAATTTTGATATGTAGACATGAAACAACTTATTTGATACTGTCACTGATGCTAATACTAAAATATTTCTGTTTTAATCATTTTGCTATACTGACTAAATAGAGTTTAATTTTTCTTTCAAATAAATTTGCATTTGTAAGTGCCTCTTTTCTTAAAAATGTCCTGGTGTATCTGATAAGTTAGAAGACTGGTGGCAAGAAAACTATCTTTGTCACTGTTGTTTTTAATGTATTATGTGATTTTTTTTTTGTTTCTTCCCCCATGGTGTAACCCCTGTTTTCACTGTATTTGATTCTGGTACCCTGCATCTTGTATATACATTTTTCTAATTTGGGGAGGGGAAGGGAATTAAGAAAATGCTGAAAACAAGGATACAGGCTGACCCATTGTAACAATGAGATGTAAAAGACACTGTGTTGAAAAAAATCTTTACAACTTGGGGAGGGGGTGGAGGGGAGTTGGGGAGGTGGGAACGGAAGGGTTGGTAAAAAACAAAGGAGGGGATAACAATGCTCCTTACTCATGTAACTGTAACCCCTCTGTACAGTATCTTTACAATAAAAAAAATTAAAAAGTCTTTTAAGAAGGTAAATGTTGGCTAGGTGCTGGTATCTCACTTTTGTAATCCAGGCTACTCAGGAGGCTGAGATCTGAGGATCATGGTTCAAAGTCAGCTGGGGCAGGAAAGTCTGTGAGACAAAGACAGAAATGGTGCTGTGACTCAAGTGATAGAGCACTGATCTTGAGCACAGACAAGCTCAGGGACAGAGCCCAGGCCCTGAGTTCAAGCCCCAAGACTGGCAATAAACAGACAAACAAATAGATAAATAAAAAGAAGGTCAGTGTTGAAGAACATTGTTTTTGTAAATGCCAACCTCTATTCTTAATGGTAACTTAGTAAATGAACTTTAAGACTATCTGTTATTTGGGCTATAAAAATTCTTGATGTAAAGTGATTCTGAGATTACCTTTCATTTGGCTCAATTGTATGTATGTTGTCATTTGAACTCAGTATTATCTTGTTTTTCTCTTCTGTATTAGGAGTGTTTTGAATCATTGCTGAGTATTCTTCACTGGAGCTGGACCACGTTAGTCTTAGGGGTTGAAGAACTTAGAGGATTAAAAGGATTCCAATTCACAGCTACACTTCTAGATTTAGAGAGACTGCGCTTTGTGGGTACCTGTTGTCTGAGGTTATTGCGTGTCTATACCTGTGAAATTTACCCAGTATCAGGTATGATGAATTTTTAAAATTCCTTTAGAACAAAACATATGATACATTGAAAAAGTTTAAATACAGATAACCAAGAGTTTAATTAAAATCCAGCCAATGCCTCTGAGCCACCTTGCTGAGTATATTGTGTTAACAAATGTATTGTGTTAAATAAATTCTGCCTAGAAGAAATGTTTTCAGAAAGTAATTTGGACTTAATTCCTGAATCACTTTTTTTTCATTTGGATTTTTAAAAGAAATAATTCTGGTACACATCTTAAAATTACGTTATTTGTAGGTTATGAGTTTTTGTGATTTTTAGCTGTGTAGTAAATTGCTGATTTGTATAGTTTTCATACATACATAATATTTTACTTAGCATTTTCTTTTTTCCACCTTTTTCTCTTAAAGCTGCAGGAAAAGCAGTTGTAGAAGAAACAAGCAAACTAGCAGACTGTATTGGAAAAACTAGAACTTTGTTAAGAAAAATCTTGTCAGAAGGAGTTGATCACTGCATGGTGAAGTTGGATAATGACCCTCAAGGATATCTTAGCCAACCCCTGAGTCTCCTTGAAGCTGTTCTTCAAGAGTGTCATAATACTTTTACTGCCTGCTTTCATTCCTTCTACCCAACTCCTGCATTACAATGGGCTTGCCTTTGTGATCTGCTGAATTGTTTGGATCAGGTAATTTAAGGTTGTCAAGTGTTTGCTGAGAGACCAATATAATAGTTAATCCTTTTCACAAGAAATATTGCAGTTACATCTCTTTAACCTTCAAGAGATCAGTTAAGAAATTTGGTATGTATGCCATATGATCTGACTCTAAAAGTTTATTTTCTGTTTTGTTATATTTTAGTTATAACTGACAGATGCATACATAGAGCTCCTGATTTGCGCTTTGAACCTATAGGTCTGTGTGAGACAGAAAGGGGGACACTATAGTAGTTTGTGAGAACAAGGAGAGCAGACCCTGGACCTTGATGCTTCTACATCTGCAAGAACAGAAAGGAGGGACGTGGGAGGGAATCATTACCAAACAAAATCTACAAATAATTTAGCAGGACCAAGTGGGGTCTATTTTAGGAAGTACAAGTTAATTTAACTTTCAGAAATCAGAATTTTCCACATTTTTACTGAATAAAGAGCAATTTGATCTTCTTAATTGAGAAAAAAATTGACAATTGTTATATGATGATTGAAAGTTAGCAAATGTAACAAAACTAAGATATAATGAAACTTCATCAGTCTGATAAAGAATGTTTATTTAAAAAATCTTCAAGCCAGGGGCCAGTGGCTCATGCCTGTAGTCCCAGCCATTCAGGAGGCTGAGATCTTAGGATTGTGGTTTGAATCCATCCCAGGCAGAATGGGACTTATCTTCAACTGACCACTCAAAACCCAGAAGTGGTACTGTGGCTCAAGTGGTAGAGGCTCTAGGATAGCCTAGACCCTGAGTTCAAGCCCCACATTCAACCAAAAGAAAAAATAAATCTTCAGCTACCATGCTACTACCTAATGTTGAAATATTGACTGTAACTCTGGAAAGAGAGAATGTGCTCTCACCACTTCAATTTAGCATTTTACTAGAAATCCTAGCTTTACCTCAGCAAGCTACTCCCTCCAATTCATTGTCACTACCAAGCTATCCCAGACAACATTAGATCCATGTACCATGATAGTGTGTTTTGCTACTTGATTTTCTGGGGTGAGATCATTTCCTTCATTAGTGTATAACTTAATTTTGCTCTTATTCTCAGCCTTGCCAGCCTGATAAGATTATTTTCTTCCTTGGCTACTATAGACTGGTTTTAGCAGCTTTGATTCCCCATATTGAATGTTGCTCTGCATTTAATGATTAACTTTGTAATGCAGATATTTGAACTATGTTATGTATCTATATATATCTATATGTATATGATTTCTATGAATTAGAAAAAAATTTTAAGTATTTTGTTGTAAAATATGTAAGTGCTACTACATACTACTTTTTGTAAGAAAATTCTTGAATGTTGGTAGAATGCTTTTACTTTTATGAAATGTTATAGCATAGAATTACAGTTTTCATCATTTATTATTTGAGAAATAAAGGTTATAGTGTTTCTTGGAAGTCACCTTTTGATCTCTCCCACTGAAAATAGTGCCAGAAGAGGATTGTGCAAAAGCTTTTCATTTATTGGAAGACTGGAATCTGATTTTTATTGATGATACTTCTATTTACTTATCTTCATTGTGTAGTTATGAAGTAACACATAATCCTATAATTATATTTTAAAGTATTGGTGTAATTATTTCTATAACAAAACAATTTGAGTGAGTGCTAAGATAATTTTTTTATGTATCCAAAATTTTAGATTATATTTATACAGTATTTCTTGGTGGTGGGGTATCTTGCTTTGTTTTTCAAAGGATATCCAGGAAGCGAACTTCAAGACATCAAGTAGCCGACTCCTTGCAGCTGTGATGTCAGCTCTGTGTCACACTTCTGTTAAGCTGACTTCTATTTTCCCTATTGCATATGATGGAGAAGTACTGCTGAGATCTGTTGTTAAGCAAGTTAGTACAGAGAACGACTCAACACTAGTTCATCGTTTTCCTCTTTTGGTGGCACATATGGAAAAGCTTAGCCAGGTAAGTTTTTCTTAAAATCTATCTAAACTGAATTTATATCTCTAGGATGAAAGAAATGGAGAACTTTAGAAAAAGTGTAAAGTAAGCAGAGCTAAAACAACAGACATAGATAACATTCTTCAGTAATTGCTTCTGGTTTATTAGAAAGTTCTACAGGGAAAACTAACTAACATGAAACCATATATACTTACTACTTAGTTGATAAGAACTTATCTGAAAGTGAAAGTGAAAGAAGTAGAAAATAGTGATTATAATTATTGTACAGCAACAATTTATGTTGCAAGAAGAAAAATGTGAAAAAAAATTTCAATGACATAAAAACCAAAAGTGATAATGACACAATGGGAAGAAAATTCAGAGAGTAAACATAATATCTTTGTAGAAATAATAAAAAATAATATTAACATGGAAAACATTTTGGCCTTTAGTTAGTAATAAAATATTAATGAAACAGATATCAAAGCATTTCTAGAAAATTATGAAAAATTAATTTTTCCTTGTAAGTTTCTATGCGGTGAGACTATAAAAATGCAGCCTGACTATAAAAAAATAAAGCCTGAGCAATTTCTTGGGTGTTCTTAAGAGTGAACATGATAATTTTAATCATTTGACTTCATGATTTTCTAGGGTTTACCTTGGGCTACTTACTGGAACTCTTTTCTAAAATTCTAATAGCTAGTGTGTGCTGTTTTGGATTTCTATGAATCATATCAACAGACTATTAACATGATATTTTTGGGGAACCTTCTTATAATCTTGGCAGCTACTAATTAGAAATTAAAAAGGTGTGAATAAAAATAAACACACCAATACTTTTTTTCCTTTATCTTCCTTCATACCCAGTAAAGCAGCACAGAATTCTTTATTATAGAGTATAAATGGGGACTGACTGTTATCAAAATCTAACATATCTCTATTCTAGACAAGGGAAAGATATGAGATAAAATAATTGGAGTTTCAGTTAATCAATAACTGATTAATTTATATCCAAATAAACTATATATATTAGAATTTAATCAAAATGGTATAGGGATCTTATTCAAATGCTAATAGAAATAATTTAAATTTGAGAGATTATTTCAAAGTGATTTTTGTTTGTTTGTTTGAGCCAAAGATTATATGTTAGGAATAAGAGTGTCCTACAACAATGCTCACAATGGTATGAATGAAAGTTGAAATAGAAAACTTCCAAATGAATTGAAAGTGTATTTTTTGTTTTTTTCATATACTCTAATTTGGTAGTATATCTATTTATGATACTATGCATGTTACATCCAGATTATATTTACTTATGACACATATTTTGTTTTTTGTTTTGTTTTTGTCCATTCTGAGGCTTAAACTTTGGGTCTGAGCCCTGTTCCTGAGCTTCTTTTGCTCAAGGTTAGCACTCTACCACTTGAGCCACAGTGCCACTTCTGACTTTTCTGTGATTTAATTGGAGATAAGAGTTTCACAGAATTTTCTGCGTGGGCTAATTTCAAACCTCAATCTTCAGATCTCCTGAGTAGCTGGAACTATAGGCATAAAACACCAATTCCTGGCTTAAAAGTGTGTTATTTATATAAACGATTTGCCTTCATAACAGACTGGCTTAACTTTGAGGTCCCTTTTTATCCAGAATTTTTTTTGATTTCCTGAAGTCTGTACTGTATATTATAAAGCAATAAGGAATGTAATTGTTGTGGCAAAACTTTGCCAGAGGGTAAAACAATGTTTTTTTTTTGTTGTTGTTGTTTTGAGCTATTGTAAGTAGTACCTTTAATTTCATACTCAAATTGGTTGTTAACTTTCCTTTTAATTTTTTTTTTAGAGAAAGTGAAAAGGTTTATTGGTTATTGTGGCCTCCTAATAAAATTGAGTGCATTTATTCTGTGTCTCCTGTGAGTTTATATAGATATACATATGTATGTATATATGTATATATATTGTAAAGGTGGTAAAGAATTTCTGTGTGGCCATCAACTAAATTAATATTTTCCAGTATTCTGAAAAATACTTTTTGTTTTAACATAGACTTATATTTTCTTATAATTTTTTTATTGGCAAAGATTGAATGTTTATATTTTCTCAGAAATTGAATACAATAATAATTGTAAAAGCTGCCTTGGATTATGTATATGTACAATAGAATTTAGTGCTGGTTGCTTATGCCTGTAATCCTAGCTACTCAGGAGGCTGAGATATCATGATAGTGGTTCAAAACCAGCCTGGACAGGAAAGTGTATGAGATTCTTATCTGCAGTTAAACACCAAAAAGCCAGAAGTGGAGGTATAGTTCAAGTGGTAGAGCACTACTCTTAAGCAAAAAAGCTTAGCTTCAGTGCCCAGGCCTGAGGAGCAATGTGTGCATGCATACACACACACACACACACACACATACACACATACACACACACACACACAATTAACATTTTAAATAAATGATTTTCATAGACTGTTTAGGATAGCTGTGTCTCTATACATATTTCAGAAATAATTGAAGTATACTATAGGAAAAAGAATTTAAATGGAAAGAGTAGTTTTACATCTGTGACACAAGATTATTACTGAGAAGACCAAAAATGAACTCAGTACTGGTAGTTGACCCCTGTAATCCTAGCCACTTAGGTGGCCTAGAGTTGAAAGATCTTGGTTCAAGCCAGGCTGGGAATAAAAACTTCTAAGACTTCATATCTAAAAATAACAAGCCAAATCCCAGCTGGAGGCTGGCTCAACCGATGGGTACCAGCTGAGCGATAAAGCAAGCAAAATAAGTACAAGGCTTTTGAGTTCAAGCCCCAGTATCCCTCCCTCCCTAAAGAAGAATAAAGACTCAAAGCTAATTAAAAAAACAAACATCATGTTAAAAAATGGTACTATTAGATTACACAAGAGCCTAACAAAAAAGCCAGAATCTGGCTTTTAAGGGCTTAGGTAAAAAGAGAAAAATTTTCAACTGAATGCTCACATGAAGGAAAACAAAGCAATACTATAACACTTTTTCTTCTCCTGTCATGAAGAGTGAAGAAAATATCTCAGGGATGACAAGTTTCCGTGAAGTTCTAGAGAAAATGCTGGTTATTGTTGTACTGCCAGTCAGGAACAGCCTGAGGAGAGAAAATGAGCTTTTCTCCTCCCACCTAGTCTCTAACACGTGTGGATTGTTGGCCAGCATCGTCAGTGAACTGACAGCATCTGCCTTGGGATCTGAGGTAATGAGTTATATTTTGAGATTAAGCAAGTAACACATGTTTAAATTTTGTTTCCTTTTTCGTATACTTTGGCATTTTAGAAACAAATTTCAAACTAGAATAGCAATAGAACTACACAGTTAAAAAATTTCCTTTGAATTCAACATTTTCTTGCCTCTTTGATACCCCTTGTCTGTTTCTTTATTATTAGAATCATTCTCATATGTATTGTTCAGTTACAGCAAGTACATTCACCTTATATAACTGCTGTTCAAAGTTCTAAATGTTATTGTTTGAGAATATCCCTATGAAATAATTTTAATTTTAAATGCCTTTTATATATCTGTAAATTATTTTCTTCAATATATAGTATATATGATATAGTATATATAGATTCATAGTGATATTTAGGTTTCAGAATTTCTGAATGCGTCAACTGGAGAAAAATTTTAATGTTTTTCTCTGGAAAGAATTTCGTAGGTTTATTGGTTAGGTTAGACCTTGAACTAAGAGGCTGTTGACAACCTGGGCAGAAAATGTTTATTTTAAATCTTCACTCAGTCTATAATATATCTCACTTCTTATTAAGCTCTTTTAATGAGTACTGAAGGATTATCCTCGGTGAACTTGGTTTTTTAATCAAAATGAATGATAAAAATTATAGGACACCCAATATTATATAACCTTAAGAGTTAGCTACCAAAGTCCTGGTGTAGATTTCTATATTTCTTTGTCAGATCAGTTTCTAAATCTTGCTATATTCATAAATATCAGTCATTTCTTCTCTTTTATCATAAAAATGTCACTGTTTACCTTAGTGCTATTCAAACTTTGGAAACAGTCTCTATTCTGTAAATCTTAACTGGAAATTAATAGACCAGAGAGATGGTCTAGATGAAGAATGAAAGTGTGAATATATATCTCCAAACCTAGCTGCAGAATTCTGGAACTCTGTGTAATATAGGTAGAAAACTGCTGGCCTGTAGAATGCTAAATTTTTGGTACCAAAATGAGTTGCTATTGCTATTAGTATGTTGCTACTGTGATAACATTTGGACCTTGTAAGTTAAATGTTTGACTGAGAAAATACTCTCATGGGATATTAATTTGTGACTTGGGAATGATCAAATCTTGCATTAATATGGGTTAATAGCCTAATAAAATACTTCTTTAGGAAGACGTAAACCCATTGTATTATTTTATCAGACTAGATAGTTTTGTCACAGATGTTATTAGTAACACTCAAAAACAAACTACTCATGTGATTGTGTGTGTTTTTCATAGGTTGATGGGCTTAATTCTCTCCATTCTGTAAAAGCCAGTGCTAACCGATTCACCAAAACAAGCCAAGGAAGAAGTTGGAACACAGGGAATGGGTCCCCTGATGCCATCTGTTTTTCAGTAGACAAGCCTGGAATAGTTGTGGTTGGGTTCTCTGTTTATGGAGGAGGTGGGATTCATGAATATGAATTAGAGGTGTTGGTTGATGATGTAAGTATCATAGCATTCATTCTGCTATATGGGCTATATGTCAGAGCTGGTGGGTTCAGAGCAAGCTATACATAGATGGACAACATTAAATTCAGAGTGAAAGGGAAAGATTTTAATTGTAATTGAAAACTAGAAAGTATATAGCTAAGCCTCTAATCATAAGTCTGAATACTTTCGTTTTTGCTGTTGTCATTTTCCATGAAATGAGGTTAGCATTCAGGTGACTTATTACCTCTGTTAGTGATAAAGCTGTTTTGTCAGAGTGCTAATGAATATTCTTAGTGAATATAACTTATTGATTGATTTAGATATTGTTAATATATTCTCAAAATCAATGTGTCTGGGTTTTATAGTTGTATTATAATAAGACAGTTACTATGTAAATTATTTTCTAATAAATAGCGATCTATCTGTAACTTGATATTTTGAGCAATTAATTTGAACTAATTCTCTAATTCATTAAGCTCTGTAAGTACTCTTCTTATGAAGGAGTTATAATAGTTTAAGACCTCATGTGCTAATCTCTTCAGGAAATAAGAGAAAATGAACAGTTTAAAGTACCCGGAATTTTTCTTTAATGTATATGGGGAAATATTAATGATAAATTTCATATACAAGAAAGTTAACTGCTAGCTAGGCATAGTGGTAAGCCTAGCTATTTGGGAAACAAGGCAGGAGGAAGGCAAAAAGAGGGGTAAAAAAAGTAGGGAGGGGAAAGGAGGGTAGAGGAGGAGGATACCCTAGGTTAAATTTCTAGCACTTAAGAAAAAAGGAGGGAGGAAAAGAGGGAGACAGGAAAGAGGTAGAGATAGAAACTGCTTAAAAAGCTAACTGTTAAGTCAAGATTGTTCATACAATAAAATTAAGAGTTTGGTGGCTTTTGTTTTGATGTCTTCGTTAGAGTGAGCATGCAGGAGATTCCACTCATTCCCACAGGTGGACATCTCTAGAACTAGTCAAAGGAACTTACACAACAGATGATTCACCCAGTGACATAGCTGAAATCAGACTTGATAAAGTTGTTCCCTTAAAGGTAATTTTTAAAAGTTTTGTTTCTTTTGTATGCAAGAGATACTATGTACTTCAAAATACTGAGAAGTATTCCATGAATTTTCATAGTTAGATAGGGCTTTTCCTAAGTTATTATTTATGTGTTTCTTCACATATTTATGGAGTTACTTATGGGACAATATTCCTGATGCACTATATTATATTCTATTTTTGCATAATGTCTGTTAATGTCTGATATAGTAGGAAGAATTGTTTGGTGAAACTTAGGTCAAGTAACTCTAGTGTCAGAAGCCTGTTCTTATACATGTCCTCTTTAACACACTAGGAAGTTATTATTTTACCATTTTGAGCCTTATCTATACACCGGGAAATATCTGCATTGTAAATTCATGCCAATTAAATTTGAAGCTCAGCTGCCTCTGTTTCTAACACAATATGGAAAATAAGAAGAATGAACCTTTATCTTTCTTATTCTTATTGTGGGAAAATTCCTTAAAATAAAGAGTTCTTAACAGTATTAATTATTAAAGTTAATAATTTGTAAAACTTAATAATTAAAAAAATAGCAATATAGGGAAATTTTACCAAATTGAAATAATTATTAAGGGAAAGTAATATCATTATTATGGTTATTAAATGTTTTATTAAAAAAAGAATTTTAGATAAAGTAGGCTCATCAGTGACTTTACAAGGCTACAAAGGTTTTATTATGAAAATGAAATCATAGATCATAATTCCTGAGTGTCTGTAGCTTTATGTATTATGTATAAGGAATCATACTCAAGAGAACTATTTTCTTTTTTCTTTAATTTTTTAAATTCCTGGAGATTATTGTAATAAATATTATTTTGTATGACCAGATGAGAATTATTTTCTTATGGATATTTCCTTCCTGTTTATCAACCTTTCCATTTTTATCTCTGACTGAATGTCTCACCAATAAAAAATGTAATGGATTCATAAATTTTTAATATTTAAAATTATTTCACAAGACAAGTACTGGTGGCTTATACCTATAATCCTAGCTTCTCAGGAAGCTGAGAATCAAACTCATCCTGGGCAGAAAAGGCTGTGAATAGCTGGAAGTAGTGCTCAACTGGTAAAGTGCTAGCCTTGAATAAAAGGAATTTTGAACAATGCCAAGGCCAAAATTTATGGCCCAGGACTAGCAGAAAAAAAATATAATAAAATTGCTTCAAGTTCTAAATTCATGAAGGAAAAGTATTAGTTTATATTCTTAAAATCTTTTCTATGGTTGATATTGTAACAGTGGACAGAAGCTAGATATACTAGTATTCAAATTCTATTTCCCTACTAGCCAATTATTTCTTTAAGGAGTAATATAATTAAGCCATATATTTAAATAGCATTTATCATATTTGATTCATTGAAAACTCAACAATATCATCTATAAATAGAACAGAGTTCAATATAATTGCCCAGTTTTACTTATAGAATTCTTTTTATCTCCTGTACATTACAAATAAATATAAACATCTGTTTACATCTTTCTCTTAAAGGAAAGTATTAAATATGCTGTGCGCTTGAGGAACTATGGAAGCCGTACAGCCAATGGCGATGGAGGAATGACCACAGTTCAGTGCCCTGATGGTGTGACCTTTACATTCAGCACATGCAGCTTGAGCAGTAATGGCACAAACCAAACTAGAGGACAGATTCCACAGATACTCTACTATAGGTAGGTGCATCTACAGAGAGATATGGTAAAATATTCTAAAGTCCTGTAACATACAATATACTACCAAGGTAAAAATTACTGACTGGATAGTTGAAATTAAGTGTATATGCTTTTTTTTTCTGGCACATATCTGTGCTAATTCAGATTAAAAAGCTTTAATTTAAAATGCAAAATTAGTGTTCAATGTAGAGATAAATGCTTTAAATTTTTTGTTATTATTCCTTTAATACTATTAAAATTTTGTAGACTGGATGTATGTGCTATGTATTATCACTTTATAATTTTTTATATACTATTCCAGCTTAAAATGGAACTTATTTCTTTTTATAAATACCTAAAATGAATGATCAGATCAGGTGTTCTAGGACGGTAGTGTTGCTTTGATCCTTTTACAGAATACTTCTGTAAATATTTATGAATCTTATGTCTGGTCCAGCAAGTCCCAGGTACCCTAGAACATAAAATTATATTGTTCTTACAATACTTTTAACAAAAACCATTCAACATGTAAACAAGCAAAAGACTGATAACAATCCTTGGGTTAAAAAGCCTTTAAAATGCATTTTTCACTGTGGTTTTAGTTTTTGTTTTGTGTCCAAACTGGTTATAGAACTCAGAGTCTGGGTGATATCCCTGAGCAATTTTGCATTCTACCTCTTGAGCCAAAGTTCCCCTTCCAGCTTTCTTTCTGGTTAATTAGAAATAAGAATTTCATGGACTTTTTCTGCCCAGTCTGGGTTCAAATAACAATCATCGGATCTCAGCCTCTTGAGGAGCTAGGGTTACGAGTATGAGCCACCAGTTGGCTGGCTGGCTGAATTTTTGTTATGTAACTTAATTAGAGCCTTAGATAACAACAAATATCATTTACCACACTTAACCATGGTCTCACTTAACATCAAATGCACACCACTTTTAGAGGCTTGCTGCTTTCTGTTTTCTTACTAAACAATCTGGGGCACGCTGCCTAGATAGTTAATAAAAAATATCCTAAATATTTTCCTTTTCTTTTCCAAATGAATTAAAATACTCATAGCAGGCAGCGAATAAGCTATATAGCACAATGTTGTTGAAGTATGTAAGATGTCTAGTTCTTATAAACCAATAATGAAAACAAAATTTATTACATAGTAGATTTTTCTTTTATCAATTAAAAGTTGTTACATGCACAAAAGAAGAATTTTACATTTCAGTAGGCCAGACAGCTGCTAAGTGTATATATAGCCAGGTGCTGGTGGTTCATACCTATAATCCTAGCTATTCAAGAGGCTGAGATCTGAGGATCCTGGCAGAAAAGTACGTGAAACTCTTATCTCAGATAACCAACAACAAAGGCATATGTGGAGTTGTGACTCAAACAGAAATATCTATGCAAGAACATGATGGCCTGAGTTCAAGCCTCAGTACTGGCACACAAAGAGTATGCTGGC
This sequence comes from Dipodomys ordii, assembly GCF_000151885.1. Lineage (NCBI taxonomy): Eukaryota > Metazoa > Chordata > Mammalia > Rodentia > Heteromyidae > Dipodomys > Dipodomys ordii. The sequence continues at coordinate 3,328,468 of NW_012267217.1, forward strand.
ATGCACACAAAAAAGAGGGTACCACCCAAACTTTAGATAATTTGTGTTCACCAAGAAATTTTAAATACCTTAAGCTTTATATTTAAAAATTAAGTTAAAGACGATTAAAGTCTTTTAGCTTCAAACAACATTATAATGTTTCCCAAGGTCACATCTATAGCCTTTCTGTCCCCTGAGATGTAGACTAAGTACATAAGTCCATCTTTAACATCTTTATTCATATGATACTAATAGTGATAATGCTGGCTGTTATGTACTAAATAGTTAAATTGTGTGCTAGGCTGGGTTCTAGTGCTGTGCCTGTGGTTGCCTTGCCTAGTCATGAGGAAGGCCCGATTCCTATGCCTACTTCACAAAACAGGAATCTGAGGTACTATTTAAACATCTTGCCCAAATCATACTTAGGGTAAATTATTGTAGAGAGATTCGTAGGCAGGAAGTTGGATTCTAGATGACACTCTAGGATCAACAAGCCATATAATCCTACTTAACAATATTTTCTGTAGTTGACTCATACATATTTTAGGGTAAACACATTTATAGTACTCTTCTCCTATCAAGTTACAACCAAACATGTTCTCGTTCTTGATGTTTCTTTTCCCCTCACATTCTACATCTAATTTATCAAAAAACCTGACAATTATACTTTCAACATTTTAATGTCCTCTTTCTATACCTCTCTCCTTTCTTGTCCTTTGTAGTCACTTCTCCCCAGGCAGCCACAGTTCTGCTGAAAATACAAATATTTTTCACATTCTGTCTCATGCCCCATGACCTTCTCTTTGTATACAGGTATGAAGTATAAAGTCCTTACTTTGGGGCCTGTATTTCACATGGTCTGATTCCTGTTTTACGTTCTAACTCATCCACCTTCACCTTTTCTTCTTTCATTATAGCAATACTTGTCTTCATTCTCCTCCTTGACCTCTCTATTCTTTTTCCTTTGTTCCTGGTACTTTTCTCTAAGACCTTTTATGGGTCATTTTTATTGTTGTTGTTGAAATATAATTCAGGTATTTGTTAAATGTTTGTCAAAGAGGAACTTGGTCTTATTTAAAGTAGCATCTTCTGATACCAAAGCTTTGTTTTCCTTAAAGGCCCTTCTCAATTTGTGAAGCTAAATAATTACTGACAACTATAAATGAGAGAATTACTTATTAAACTTAACAATAGAATAAAGTTCAGAATCATATACAGGTTCTACTGTAAGATCTCCTTTATGATTTCTATGATGAGATAATGTTTCGCTTACCATTGTCAACTACTCTTATCTTTCCTAATGTTACAGGAGTGAATTTGATGGAGATTTACAATCCCAGCTTCTGAGTAAAGCCAATGAAGAAGATAAAAATTGTAGCAGAGCTCTCTCTGTGGTAAGCACTGTTGTTCGAGCTGCTAAGGACCTGTTGCACAGAGCTCTTGCTGTGGATGGTAAGACTGTCTTTTTTTATCCCCTCCACCCCAAATGTCCTCCTTTACTTGTGTGCAGTTACTGAATTGAAGGCATTTTATAGAATCTTGACTATTTTGGTTATCACAGAGTGATAAGCACATTAAATTTGGATCACTCATGCTCTTTGTACTCTAAAGTATAGATGGTATCCTTATTTTCTTAATTAACCCTGTAAGAGAAAAATTTTGCCTTGATAAACCTATTCTTTTAAGTAGTCAAAAGAACTTTTCTTTTGATAATCTGTTTTCGTTAAGGTATCACCATTCACCAAAAGATCTGTCAAATCTCTATTGAAATTCTATGAAATTCACTAGAACCGCACCAGCTTGTGTTCCCCTATTTGTTCTGTATTGCCTACCTCAGACTGCCATGGTTCAAGTGTGTGCTTTTTTCACAGATAGATACTAGCCTTACAATCTCACTACTACTACTTTTCCCATATTTTCCATCTAGTTATGTAGTCATCAGAGTTATCAGTGTAAAAACATTCACTCATATACTCCACCCATTAATAACATTTGTTAAACAAACTAGTTGTACATGGCAAGCCTGGTAAAAATAGGGAATGTTTGGTTGATCCCAGAGGTTTAGATTATGCTAAGAAACTGTTTCCTTCCCAACCTGTTATGATTCAGTAGCTGATCTATGAGTCAATATTTGGAAGGAATAATTGGCCTATAACATAAACAAATTTAGAATCTACTCAACTTGTCTATCCAGCACCATGTTCATGAATCAGTGACTAAAATGTCTATTAGCAAAGTGATTTCCTTGGTTAAGTAAGAGCATAGCTCAAAATCAGCGAAGATTTTTGTAGTGCTTTCTGTCTATAAGCATTTTTTACATGCATTAAGTCATTAATCTTCACAGCATTCTTTGAGGAAATATTATTACTCTTTCATTTTTGGTACCAGAGTAGTAGTTGAAAATCATGGCTATTACCCTAGTTTTCAGTACTGGCTCTATTAATTTAGAGGTACTTAATATACATTAAGCATTTGGGATAAGATATTTACACACTATATACCTTGGTTTTTCCAAGATTTTAGAGAATAATAAAAGTTTTAGTGGGGATAATGAAATTGTGAAGATTAATTGAGCTAACACATACAAGTGCTTAAAATAGTGCTAGATACTATATAAACAGTAATGTCAACCATAATTTTGCTCAAAAAGAATACAGGTTAGTATAGTATGTATATGATACAGTTAAACTACCTTCTAACTATAGTTTTAATGCCTTTTTTAGCTGATGACATTCCAGAACTGCTTAGTTCTTCCAGTCTGTTTTCCATGCTGCTTCCCCTTATTATAGCCTACATAGGACCAGTAGCTGCTGCTATTCCCAAGGTGTGTAATTCTATAACTTTGCATCTTCTTTTAGATAGTCACAGTTTTACTTTGTATCCTTCCTATAAAAATACTTTAATCTCTGAGGTACTGTATGTATATACATACATATTGACTTTACTTGAAGAATTTGAGAATGGGAAGTATATTTTAGAACTATATAAAGACTTAACTGACTTTTTTGTGTTTTTTGTAAATTTATGAGCCTAATATCAAATCTCCATAGCATTAGGAAAGATCTTATCTAGAAGAAATCATAATCTATTGATCCTGGAATTATTATTACATAAAACCTAATTTACCATAGATCTCAGGAAAGCAAAAATGTTTAAAATTTTAGACTAGGTTATTTTACTATAACATCTAAAATAAAAATCTCTTTTTGGTGGGAAGTAGTTCTGGGGTTTGAATTCATGGCTGTACCACTGGAGCCATGCTTCTAGTCCTGATTTTTGCTGGCTATTTTGGAGATGAAGCCTGCTATACTTTCTGCTTGGTCTGGCTTTGCACTGTGATCCTTCAGGTCTCAGCGTCCTCAGTATTTAGGCTTGTAGATGTGATCCTCTGATAACCAATAAAATGAATAATAGGGTTAACAGTAATTTATTGTTTAAAATGGTTTTCATATTTATTATCTCATTTAGTATTTTTTAAAAAAATATTTACTAGGTGGCTGTAGAAGTCTTTGGCCTTGTCCAACAATTGCTTCCTTCAGTTGCTATTTTGAATCAGAAGTATGCTCCCCCTGCATTTAATCCCAACCAGTCAACAGACAGCACCACAGGAAACCAGCCTGAGCAGGGTCTCTCAGCTTGTACAACCTCTAATCACTATGCTGTAATAGAGAGTGAACACCCATACAAGCCTGCCTGTGTAATGCACTACAAGGTAAGTGTCCTTCTTAATGAAAACTAGTTTAAAATTTGATCGTTTTTTTTGGTGATATCTAAAAGAATGCTTTGCTTGTGTTCAGAAATATAACTTTTTGGCTGGGGATGTAGCTTAGATGGGTGCTTGAGAAGCATACACATTGAGATTGATTTCCAACACTGAAAAATGAAAGAAGGAGCTACAGGCCTGCCTCAAGTGGTGGAAGGTCTGCCTAGCAAGTAAAAAGCTCTAAAGTGTACATTGTATTATACTATCTGCAGATTGTTTGACACTGTTATACAGAAGACTGCAGGAAAGAATTTTTACCTGAAAGAGTGTAGATTGGTCGGCTTATGAAAGTTCTTCTCAAATCTTTTTACAACTGTAGTGCAGCATATAATGCTAAACTCTGCTGTATGTTATGACTAATATTTTGTAATGTCATATTTGCACTATAATCTCAGCTTTGAAAAGTGGCATACACAATGTAGGGATTAGTTTACCATGCTTAGTGCAAAAAAGTACTTTATAAATTTAATGCTATCCTTCTAGACTGTTTTAAAATCTTTACTTTCAAACAATATATGCAAATCAATGAGAAGTATTCATCTACTTCATCAGTGCAAATACAAATTAACACATTGTTTAACTGTGAAATGGTCAACTTTTAAGTGTAGAAAATATGTAAATGTATAAAAGTTGGTAGAAGATATGCCATTTATCCATCTCCCTAGGTTCAAGTCTTCTATTTCATTTATCCTCCAGCATAAACTTCATTTATATATTTATATAGATACTTAAAATAATAATTCCTTAATATCACCAAATGTGTAAATTTTACTAGTTAAAATCAGAACACAGTATGCAGCATACATATCTTGCATCTTTTAAGTTCTTTTTAATTTCTAATCCCTCTTTTTGTTTCTTTGAATTTTGTTTTTGGAAATTTCATGTAGCTGTAGTTTTTAAAAGAGAAAATGCCTCATTGAATTCAAAAGAAGGACATGAGGTTACTTGAATTCCCTTTTGCATACATCTGGAATCTTTGTGTTCATTGACACTGAACATATTGTTCTGGATGTGAAGGATAGTATAGATAGGTGTTTTATCCTTTGATTATATCCCAACTAATATTTATAATTAAATATTGTGTCTTGAGGTAAATTAGAATGATCAATTACTGTATTTAAAGTTGAGATACTCTCTTTGATTATACACTATTTTGGCATCATTTATTTTATTTTTAGTATCTAGGAATTGTTTTTATATTTTACTTTTATGATTATTTAAATAATTATATAGTCCTATGTCAAATCTAAGAAGCATTTAACTTTTATACCTATTCCTTTTATTCTGTTCCCTTCATCTCTTTCATAGGTAACATTTAGTTTTCTTTTAATTTAATAGTTAGTCATTGTATTGTGTCTTTTAAGTCTTTTAATAAAAATGTAAGCACATAGGTAGATGTGTGGCTGTGTGTACATTCATGTCCACTTGCCTATTGCCAGGTGACATTCCCAGAATGTGTCAGATGGATGACAATTGAATTTGACCCTCAGTGTGGTACTGCACAGTCAGAAGATGTCCTCCGTTTGTTGATTCCAGTCAGAATTTTTCAGAATGCAGGATATGGACCAAAATTGACATCTGTCCATGAAAATCTTAATTCATGGATAGAATTGAAGAAATTTTCAGGCTCCTCTGGGTGGCCTACTATGGTTTTAGTGTTGCCAGGTAAGTGTTTTTCTTCTAGTTTTTTATTTTTTATTTATTTATTTTTTTGTTTTCTTGGTTATGGTGCTTGAACTCAAGACCTGGGCACTATTCCTGAGTTCTTTTGTTCAAGGCTTGTGTTCTATCACTTTGCGCCACAGCATTACTTCCAGTTTTCTAGTGGCTAATTGGAGATCAGATTCTCAAGGATTTTCTTTCCTGGGATGCCTTTGAACCACAGTCCTCAGATCTCAGCCTCCTGAGCAGCTAGAATTTCAGGTGTGAGCCACTAATACCCAGCTTCTTTTCTGTTTTATTGGGGGAGAATATATGTACATATGTTCATTTTATAGGGGAAAATATATGTATTTATGTGCATTTAGTAAGGATGCATTATTGAAAATGTTTACTTTTAAAGGAAATTATTAAAGATTTATTATGTGCCTTGGTTTGTTTAGTTAAGGATTAGTGAAGGTGGCCCTAGGCAAGATGCATAGCATGGTATGAATTTTGGAGAAAAGATTGTTTTAGAGGTTTTTTCTGGGGGGGGGGTCATGTATTAATACTGAGGAATGGCCAGTTTTGTAGATGGTGTCAAAGAGTAAGTAACAAAATGGTTTAGATCTTTTTTCTCTTGATAAGTACTAAAATTTCAGAACTTACCTAAAGATCTCAAGTCATTTCTTTGAAAAGAATTTGTGAATTCTTTCTGAGGGGTGCATGGATGTGTATGTGTGAGTATGTGTGTGAGAAAAAGAGAGAAAGACATATGCACGTACTTTTTCTTCAGTACTAGAGATTCAGTGTGGACTTTGGGCCTCCAGACTTGATAAGCAAGCCCCAGCCCTTCTTTTGTTTGTGTTTTTAGATAGGGTCTTGTGCTTTTTCCCAGGATCATTTGAAACTACTATCTTCCTACCTCTACCTCTCAGGTAGCTGGTACAATAGACTTATCCTACCGTGATTGTTATTTTTTGTTGTTGTTGTTTTGTTGTTTTTGTTTTTTGGTAGGGCCTCAACAACGTTGCCCTGGTAGACTTCAAACTGTTGTTATTCTGTCTGTGCTCACTGAGTAGCTGGGATGGTAGGCATGTGACACCAGGCTGAATGGCTGTGTACTCACTTCTTTTTGCTGATTTTTAAAACTTTTAATTAATTGTAATTTCTTTTTGCTAATGTTTTACATTTAAAAAGTGATGTGTAATCGATTGTATTTGTTTAACAAATAAGCCATAACTGACTTGTGAGCTTTTAAAGTCATTTCACAAACTTCTTCTTTCAACTCTGAATTGACTTTGAGTATGAAGAATTCAGCAAAGCCAGAGTAAAATACCAGAGTAGAGGATTGCCCAACTAAATAGAAATGGCTAGTCTAATTCATCCTAGAAATATGTTTATCTGTCTATCCAGTCTTCCATGTGATAGCTGGTCAAAGAAATGCCCACATAAGTTAAAGTTTAGAGATGTCAATGAACAATCATGTACCACTGGTGGTTCTGTTGTTAGTGTTGCATTTAGCAGTTTACTCAAATGGATGGAGGAAATCTCTCTCCCTCAAAAAAACTCTTCAGAATCTAACTGATATAGCTACTTATCTTGAGATGGATAAAAGATAGGGAATTTTTAATTATGTTTTTTATAGGTTTGGATCCAAATTATGCCTTTTTTTTATTTTGGTAAGGAAACGAGGCCCTTTTTTCATTGGAAACTGCTTCAGATTATGTGAAAGATGACAAAGCTTCCTTCTATGGTTTCAAATGTTTTGCAATTGGATATGAATTTAGCCCTGGACCTGATGAGGTAAAAGCAAATTATCTTTTTATTTTGTTAAAGAAGATTCTATTTCTAAGAATCTGTTGATTTAAATTGCATAGTTATCAATTTTAAGCAGAACTGAAATTTATTTTAAGTTATGGCTAGGTAATTTAAAATAATTTATAGTTTTATTGTGTGCAGTAGTCTTTTGTTACTTCTAATATGTTAAGAAAATAGAATTTGTAAAAAAATAGAATTTATGCAACATGTTGCAATATTGAAGAGTATATTTAAAATTGTAATTAATATTTTTTTCTAAATATTCTACTATGTTTTTTGGGGGGGAAAAGTGGTCCTGGTTTTTGTACTCAGTGCCTGGGTACTGTCCCTGAGCCTTTTTGCCCTAAGCTAGTACTCTTAACATTTGTGCCACAGTTCATCTTTCAACATTTTTGGTAATCATTTGGAGTCTCAGGACTGGATTCCAACTTTGATCCTTAGATCTCAGGCTCCTGAGTAGCTAGGTTTAAAGTATGAGGTGCCCATTTAGATTTTTTTTTTAACACCAGTACTGGGATTTGAACTCAAAGCTTTATGCTCTAGTGTGGCTTTTTTACTCAAGGCTGGTACTCTAACACATGAGCCATACCTTCACTTTCAAAATTTTCTAAATATTTTAAATCATATACCAAACACCAAAGTCAAAGTTAACTGATTTCCTTTTAAGTAATAAAAAAACACTATATAATGAAGCTGTAATCTGAAACCTTAAAACTGGAATGAGGCACATTCAATCTCTTCCACTGACAGTTTAACCAATAGCTCAGACATATTCTTTTCAGTTTCAAAGGTAATGAATGAGTTTGAGTAACATTTTTTGCAATAAATGTTATCTTCAAAACATTTTTTGTAAAACTAAATTTTATTCAATATTCTAGGGAGTCATTCAGTTGGAAAAAGAATTGGCAAATCTTGGTGGGGTGTGTGCAGCAGCTTTGATGAAAAAGGATCTAGCACTTCCTATTGGTAAGTCTGATTAAAAACTACATATTTGTTAACAATTAAAATTATTCAGAGTTTGTTATAGAACATCTGAAAATTGGTAAAATGATTTCTATAACTTCATATACTCATGAACAGTAAACTGCTTAGTATGTGTGACTCAACTCTGTTTAAATGGAGACAGAAGGGAATTCCCTCCTTAAATGTATAAATGCTATGTGTCAGGCCATGGGTTAATCTTGGTTAACCAGGCTAATCTCAAATTAGAGGTAGCCTAAGCCGGTTCCCAGTCCTCTAATTCTAGCTAGTCAGGAGGCTGAGATTTTAGGGTTGCAGTTTGAAGACAGCTTGGGAAGGAAAGTCTGAGACTGTTATCTCCAGTTACTCAGCAAAAAAAGCCATAAGTAGAACTGTGGTTCAGGTAGAGCTCCAGCCTTGAGGAGAAAACTAAGGGATGTATACAGACCCTGAGTTCAAGCCCAATTCTGGCACAAAAAAAACAACAAAAACATACCAACAAAAAAAACTGAGCCTACTCAAATATTAAAAATAAGCAGAACTGGAAGAAGAGGTTGTCACTAAGATTGTTAAGGTGAACTGTCAATGAAAACTAGGTGAAAGATAATTATTATCAGTCCAAATGTCCATCTATACTATGTTAGTTAGGGTTTTTATTTTTATCAATGTGACAAAAAATTTGAAGTAACTATGTGAGGATGAAAGGTTTATTTCATGATGGCATTCATTTCAGCGCATCATAGTTGGGAAGGTATGAAGGAGCAGCACAACTCACATCATGCCAGCCAGGAAGCAGAGAGAAATCCTGTGGCAGAATTCCCCCCCCCCC
>NW_012267217.1:3338532-3449376 GCF_000151885.1 Dipodomys ordii
TTCCTAACATCACATTATCTGACCTTTTCCGCTTGACTCATAGATATACTAGATATTGCAAATAAGGGAAACCATGGGGCCTATGTTTCTTTGGGCCTGGCTTACTTCATTTAATATAATTTTTTCCAAGTCTTTCCATTTCCTAACAAATGGGGCAATGTCATTCTTTCTGATGGAGGCATAGAATTCCATTGTGTATATATGTATGTGTTTGTTTACATATATGTATATATACATATATACATTAATATAGTGGTAATAGTAGTATATATATATATACACACACAGTAATATAGTAGTGCTTATGATTGTAAAACCTAGAAACAACCAAAATATTTGTCAGTTGGAACCTAGTTAAGTAAGTGTTACTCATCTGTACAGTGGACATCTGTGCAGCAGGTGAAGAAGGCAGATCTGGGTGACCTGACAACAAAAGATGCCCAAATTATATTGAGAAAAGCAGATTGCAGAAAAGGTCCCATTTTCATATTTATTTTGTTATATATTTGCAAGTGTGTGTATGTATGTGTCCATGTGTGTATTGACACACATGCAATTGGGATTTACTTGTAGAACAATAACACATATGAAACTGTTCACACTGGATATCACTTAAAGAATTGCTAAACTTCTAAAGAAGTAGAATTACTTATTTCAAACTTCAGTACAATTTGAATATTTCTCCTTGAATTTTATTATAATAAGTAAAAGAATAAATGATTAGGCTGGGTGCTGGTGGCTTATGCCTGTAATCCTAGTTGATCAGGAGGTAGAGATCTGAGGATCATGGGTCAAAGCCAACCCAGGCAGGAAAGTCCATGAGATTCTTATCTCCAATGAACCACCAGAAAACCAGAAGTGGTGCTGTGGCTCAAGTAGTAAACCACTTGCCTTGAGCTAAAGAGCTGAGGGACAGCATCCAGGCCCAGAGATCAAGCCCCACAACTGACATAAAAGAAAGAAAAAGAAAAAATGATTAGAGGATACTGTCACTAATTTATCTTTTTCTGTAACCCATCATTGTTTTATTAAAATGTGTAGCTCTTCTTGAGTCAATGAAATAAAAAGGTCCAGATTCAGCATAATCAGTGAATAAACTAATAATTTACTTTTGACCCAAAAGTAAATATACATTGTTCAAGAACTAAACATCTATACAAACATATATCTACTTGTATATGCATATCTTTTTTCATATCACTCTAGGATGCATCCTAAATATTGGCTTGATATTCACACTAAAAATACCTTACATTTTCAAGTGTAAACCCCTGGGATTTGTCCAGAATGTTAAATCTTTTCAATCTATTGTAGCAGACTTGTTAAAAGATGTAATGAATAAAAAAGACCAGAAAGGTCAACTATTAGTATATTTTAGTAAAACTTTCTTTATTCGTGCAACAGGTAATGAATTGGAAGAAGATCTTGAAATTCTTGAAGAAGCTGCTTTGCAGGTATTGTCTCAAACACTCTTAAGATAAATTTTGTGCATTAATTTAGACCCATTTTCACAAAATCAGTCTCTTTAAAATACATATTGTTTGTTCCTTTAAGTACTTTATTCCATTCTTTGATCATTTCAGACATACATAAGTTATAACTGCTCCTCTTGAGGAGAAAAATCTATATGGTCTTTTACTATAGCATGGTCGGTATTGACTCCAGTTAAAAGTCCTGGGTGGGAAGGTGGCTCAGTGGTAAAGTGCTTGCCTTGCATGCATGAGGCCCTTGGTTCGATTTCTCAGTACCACATAAGCAGAAAAAGCCTGAAGTGGCACTGTGGCTCAAGTGGTAGAGTGCTAGCCTTCAGCTGAAGAGCTGAGGGACAGCGCCCAGGCCCAGAGTTCAGGCCCCACAACAAAAAAAGAAAAAAAGAAAAGTCCTAAGGAGAAAGAAGAGCATTTTATCTTGAAATAGTTTTACTACCTAGAAAAAGAAATAAGGCTTTTCACAAAGGAACTCAAGTTGTATTGATGTGTTACTCATTTTGATAAGAAATAACAAAAAGTGAAGAAGGTACTGTTGCCTGTTAGAAGCACTGGTCAGATGGTGGTAGACCTATGTATCATTGTAAAAGGTAGAACTAGTCAGTGAAATGCAGATGAGAATCATCAGTTTGTCATTACTATACTTTTTGCTTTTATAAATATTGAAGTACCCATTTGTCCTTAAGGGAAACATATGGGTAGTATATTTCAGTTGAAATCCTATTTTTCTGTCTATATTAATCTGAAATCCTTTGGTACTCAAATTTACTAAGAGACTGGTATGCCACTCTCTTAACTTCAGTGGTCTGATTTTATCTAGTTGTCACTAATGGATGGAACAATCAAACTATTCAAGCAGTATTTTTTCAGGTTATAATGCTTTCTTCTTAGTGTAGGCCAGAAATAATCATTTGTTTATAATGTCAATAGGTACTACATACTGAAACTATCAAGGATGGGTGAATTTTGCATAATGAAATAGCATGAAGGGAGAAGATAGGTTGGGAATCTTATGTTCATTTGAACCCATGGCATTCAGACTGTAAGCTTGCATGAGTATGGAAGATTGTCCAAAAGTATTTTTCTAGCTGGGCACCTATCTACACAGGACACAGATCTTAGCATCATGGTTCAAAGCCAGTGTGGGCAGGAAAATCATGAGATTCTTATCTCCAATTAAACACACACACACACAGACACACACACACACACACACACACGGAAGTGGAGCTGTGGCACAAATGGTAGAGCACTAGTTTTGAGCACAAAATTCAGACATCACTCAGCCCCAGAGCAAACCTCAAGACCAGCACACATGCACACACAAAATCCAAAGTTGGGTTGATTTTTATTAGATTAATAAAAAACGTTTAAAAAGCTTTACTATTTAATATCAGCCAAATCATTAAAAAGAGCACTGCTATAGTTAAAAAATACAAAAGTTATATTTTTAGGATGAAGGAGGGCTCACTATGTTCTTTTTAAAAAAATTTTGCCATGCACTATAAAGTTTGGAGCTAGGTATATGTAATTTACAAAACATCTATTTAGCATTTTCTAGTTGACAGTGTAATTATACTCTGAAGTCACTATTGTTTTTTTGCACTTTATAACTGAAGTTTAGAGAAGCTTTGTGACTTATTTAAAAAGTAGCTTAGTTGAAAAATAAAGGAAAATTGTGTTCAGGTTCAGATTCATACTTTATATTTTATTTCCTAAGTGGATCAAAGCACATTTCATTTAATTTATCCAACACTATTTCTAAACATTGTGTGTATTTATAGCTTACTTAGTTCTTATAGCAAACCTGTTAAGTGGAGAATGTTATCTCCATTGTGGAAAACTGAAGCCCAAAAACCTTACATGACTTCAGTCAGGATCAAACAGCTAGTAATAGTAAGCATACCTGCATTGGGATCTGACCTTTGACAGTTAAGTGACAATAGCTGTGATTTTGGCTGCTCTTGCTTAGCTGTGTATTCTTGGCAATGTTAGGAGGCTCACAATTTTAAAAAGTCAGTTTTGTGTTTAAAAGAGAAAAAGCTCAGATGTTTACAATTCAGGATACAAAAATGACAAACATTTAATATTATATGTCAGACAAAAATCCAAGTTTTATAAGAGCCATTGAAAGATTATTATGCTATGTAACTGTTATTGAAGCTTAAAAAAGAAATATTATGCTACTAATTAAGAAAAACAAAGCTGTTCCAAATTTCCTATCTTTTTGGCATGCAGTTATGATATAATGTGAACCAAATACCTTCTCTTTCTCAAACAGGTTCTTATGTATGTTCTTAAATTTAAATGTTATAATTATCATATAAAAGAGACTATTTGTTCAACAATTGACTCATTTTTAGATTCAAGGGTAATTTGTTAATTAACAATAAATAGATAAACTTGCCTAGAGTCAGAATTTGAACTCAAGTTTCTCTGACTCTCAAGTCACAGTTTTGAAGTGGTATATTTTGTAGAATGTAAAGCTTACTATTATATAAATTTGGTAGTCCTGGAAAGCTAATTCTTTTATGAAAAATATTTAATGAAATTTATTCTCAAAAAGTTTCTAGTTGGGCACTGGTGGCTCAAACCTGTAATCCTAGCTACACAGGAGGCTGAAATCTGAGGATTGTGGTTCAAAGCCAGCCCGGGCAGGAAAGTCTGTGAGACTCTTATCTCCAATTAACCACTAGAAAACTGGAAGTAGCGCTGTAGCTCATGTGGTAGCGCTCTAGCCTTGAGCTGAAGAGCTGAGGGACAGCACCCAGGTCCAGAGCTCAAATCCCATGACTGGACCCCTCTTCCCCTCAAAAAATGTATATATGTCAGGAATAATGATGCAGATCCATCATCTTACCACTACAGAGGTTGAGGCAAGAAAATAAAAAGTTAAACACTACTCTGGGCTACTTAGCAAGAGCTTGTCTCAAAAAAGAAAAAAGTTAATGAAATAATTAATGAAAATTAAAAGTAAAATAGATTTTTTTTAACCCAACAGGTGTGCAAAACCCATTCTGGTATTCTTGGAAAGGGTTTAGCGCTTTCTCATTCACCAACTATTTTAGAGGCACTTGAAGGAAACTTACCACTTCAAATCCAAAGCAATGAGCAGTCCTTTCTGGATGACTTTATTGCTTGTGTTCCAGGATCAAGTGGTGGAAGGCTTGCAAGGTACTTTAAATACTATGGTTACTTTCTTTAAGGCTTCATTCTGAAGAGAAATGAAAAGGGGATCATTAAGTGTCAAATGTCAAAATGCTTATAAAACAGTCTGATTTGTGTGCTTTTGTACTTTGTAAAGTATAAAATAATATCTTGAGATATCTGATAATAATTGATTATTTTGTTACCATTTGCTCTTTTTGTAGGATGAACATGAAAAAATAGTCTTGCTTATATCATTTTACTAATAAAAACAACTCTTTCTGGGCTGGGCGCTAGTGGCTCACGCCTGTAATCCTAGCTACTCAGGAGGCTGAGATCTGAGGATCGCGTTTCAAAGCCAGCCCGGGCAGGAGAGACCGTGAGACTCCTATCTCCAATAAACCACCAGAAAAACAGAAGTGGTGCTGTAGCTCAAGTGGTAGAGCGCTTGCCTTGAGCTGAAGAGCTGAGGGACAGCGCCCAGGCCCAGAGTTCAAGCCCCATGACTGACAAAAAAAAAACAACCTCTTTCTGGTTTTTTTTTTTTTTATTACAGTATAGTCTTTAGCTTTTAAAACCCAAAGGGTGGCCAGAATATGATAGCAGATCTTTTAGCTTCATTGCTATGTTTATAATTGTTTCTACATAATGCATGATAGAATTACTTAGACTCATCTCATCATGGAATGAACTCAGGAGTGGATATTGTAAATAATAGGAAATTGACAAATTTTACATGGAAGGGAAGGTATGAATTGTGTGTTAAGGGATATTAAAGCTGAGTACCATGACTCAAATCTGTAATTTCATCTACTCCAGAGGAGGAGATTGAGAGAATTGCTTTTAGAGACAAATATGGGAAAGACTTCTTTTTCAATAAGTTGGGAGTTGTGGAGCCTGGATATGGTCCCAATTATGAAGAAGTCCTAGATAAGAGAATCACTGTGTGAGGCAGTCCCAAGGCAAAAACACAAGACTCTACCTGAAAATTAATTAAAGCAAAAAAGAGGTGAGGACATGACTCAAGTAGTCAAACTCCTATATAGCAAGTATGAGGCCCTGAGTTCAAAATCCCTCCCCACCAAAAAACAGTACACAAATCACACTGCCCTCAAGCAATGAGAATGTATTCAGGGCCTTCGTTTAGGTATATTAAATTAGCCATGGTTAAAATTTCAGATTTTCTGACTTTAAATTGTCTATATAATTTAAATATCAGAAATGGTGTGTGTGTTGACCTGTTGTTCTTTTTTTTAATGAACTATTGTTTAAGATTTCCAAGGGATACAAATGTGATTATCACTGAATGTGAAATGAAGATAGTGTTTTAGCATTTTGACAGTACAAGCTTTTTTTATTTGACCCAATTTCATGTTAATTATCAGTGATAGTGACGAATATTGTTTGTTTCTTTTCAATACTTTTAGGTGGCTTCAACCAGATTCCTATGCTGATCCTCAGAAAACATCCTTGATCCTAAATAAGGATGATATTCGTTGTGGTTGGCCTACTACCATAACTGTACAAACAAAAGACCAGTATGGAGATGTGGTACATGTTCCTAATATGAAGGTAATTCTGTCTGAAAGAAATTTAGACATGTCTGTTCTCTGACTTCTGTAACTGGTAAGGTTAGGTTTGGCAAGTGCTCAGGTTCCATCTGTTCAATTCTTTGTTTCTGTAATGGAGAACTCTAAAAAATTGTGTAAATGATTTTTTTATATTACTTTCCAGTTTTCCAAGCTACATATTAGGTGTTAGGGTACTTCAAAGAAATTTTAAGAAAGTTGACTATATAAAGAGTGTTAAGAACATAAAAGAAAAACCCTCAATATACAGTATGAATGAATAAATGAATGAGAGTACAATTGTGTGTGTGTGTGTGTGTGTACGTGTACGTGTGCATGTTCATGCACGCACACACATGCTTGACCTTAGACTTGAAATCAGGTCCTGGGCTTTTTGCTCTAAGTGCTCTACCAACTTGAGCAACATCCCCATTTTCAGCTTTTTTTAGTGATTAATTGGAGATAAGAAATTCATGTACTTTCCTGGACTTAGGCTTGCTTTGAGCCTTGATCCTGAGATCTCAGCCTGAGTTGCTAGGATTATAGGTCTGAGACACCAACACACCAGCCTGTAATACTATTTGGGGGATTAGCATAACATTTCATTTAGTTTTAATGTTCATGTTATACTTACAGTATTACTTTAGTTGTATTTTAAAAATATTTTCTCCTTTGCTGCTTTTGTTGCTCTGTTTTGATGGCTAGATTGTTTTGTTTTTTGTATATTTCTTTTTGAAGTCAGACTTTGTTTTATCTTTTGGTCATGTTGAGTTCTTTTTATAAGCACATGATGGATATTTCTTTGGTTTTTTTTTTAATCTCTTCTTTCCTTTCCTCTCTTCTACATATTTGCTTCTTCTAAGCTGTGTCCGTTGCATTTATACCAATTTTTTTTTTGGGTCCAGTCGTGGGGCCTGAACTCTGGTCCTGGGCGCTGTCCCTCAGCTCTTCAGCTCAAGGCTAGTGCTCTACCACTTGAGCCACAGCGCCACCTCCGGCTTTTTTCTTTTTGCATGCAAGGCAAGTGCTCTACCACTGAGCCACCTTCCCAGCCCCTAAACCGACTATTCACTGGGCTCAAATCCATCCTTACATTCATCTGTAATTTAGAAACTGTATCTAGAAAACTCTTAAGTAGTACTTAGGAAAAGATTTGTATAAGTATGTTGATTCTTAAGTTAGTTAATATAACATCACTGTATTAATTACAAATCAAATTAAGTTACTTTCAGCCTTATAGACAGTATATGAATAGCTAGGATTACAGGTGTATCTTACCAAAACTATCCTTAGTGTTTACAACTTATGGTAAATTTTTATGAGATAAAAAATTGTACTATACTATAAAATCACTATTTTCAAATTATAAGACTGGTTGTTTTGAGTTGTCTTAGGCTTTTGTGTTTGTTTTGTGTTTAGCATTCTCGGTGAAATAGTGATCTCATAACCCCAACTGAAGATGTGGTTTTTCAATGGAACATAATTGTTGGCTGTACTAGATATTATGTAGACAAGGACTGCCAATGAAGTATCAATTTCATAGAATGATTATAGATAAACAGGGCTAGGGATATAACTTAGTGGCAGGGCACTTGTCTAGCATGCACAAGGTCCTGCGATTTACCCCAAATATCATAAACAAGACGAAACTAATCACCTATTTCATTTATGCTACCTTTTCTACTTTTTTGTTTGTTTGTTTTTGCCAGTCCCGGGGCTCAAATTCAGGGCCTAGGCACTGTGCCTGAGCTTCTTTTGCTCAAGGCTAGCACTCCACCAGTTAAGCCTCAATACCACTTCCACCTTTTTCTGTTTATGTGGTACTGAGGAATCTAACTCAGGGCTTCATGCATGGTAGGCAAGTACCACTGAGACACATTCCAGCCCTACCTTTCTACTTCTCCAAAATCCTGTTGTTTCAATTGCCTCTTCTTGCCAACCTCACAGTTAGCATCCATAAGAATAACACAATTTAATGAAGAGCTAGTAATATGATATCCAAATTTATATAAACCTGTGATTATGTATGAGGTTAGATTAAGTGGGGTTTTTTGTTGGTTGATTGTTTATGGGGTCAAGTGGATTTGTGTATGTGTGTGTGTGTGTGTGTGTGTTGTGGAGCTTGAAGTCGGGCCTACCACTTGAGCCACTACTATACTTCTGGCTTTTTGGTTATTAATTGGAAATGAAAGTCTTATAGGCTTTCTTGCCCCAATGGGCTTTTGAACTGTGATCCTTGATCTCAGCCTCCTGAGTAGCTAGGATTATATGTATGAGACATCAGTGCTGGCTTCAAGTGAATTTTTTTTTTTGCCAGTGCATAAGCAAACAAACAACATATAGAATGAAATATTTATTGTAATTCCTGGAAAGTATTTCTTTTTTTTCTTTTACTCAAGCATACTAAGCATACAACCTGCCTCTAAGCAGTTTTACCAAATGCCCTTGAAAGTATTACTGAATAGCATTTTTTAAAGGACAGCTTGCATTTAAGAATATTTCTTTAACAGTATGTTTGTATTTAGGTAGTACAGTAAGTAGATAAAAAATAGTTCTTGGGTAGGAAGTATGGCTCATTTGGTAGAACCCTAGCCAATGAGCAACAGTATCAGGTACTAAGTTCGAATTCTGGTCTTGGAGTTTAAAAAAACTAGTTCTGTTTTATGGTTGAAGAAATTAAATTGAAAATTTTATAGTTTAAATCAAAGTCTTAAGTCTGTGACAGAGCTATCTAATGTTTCTTCTCTTGCTAAAATAAAGAAACATCATTTGGCTAAGAATATTTTTTCTATGTGTCAAGTTTTAAGGCGTATCAATGAAGCCAGTTTTCATCTGTAGAATAGTACAGTTGGAATTGATTAATGATTTTTTTATATTCTGAGATTATGGGAAAGTATATTTGAATTATGTGGTAAAAATCAATTGTTCTTGCAAGAATTCTGAATAGATTCACTCTATTAACCTTTCCTGAACTTTTTTAATGGTGAATTTTTTGTGTGTTGAAATCTGATAATTTATCCCAAAGTAGTGGGTCCTTGCCTTCCACGGTGTTTATAGTCATCTTATAGTCAAAAGATGAGAGCCTTTGCAGGAAATGACCAAGATAGACCAACGCTAACATAATTTATAAATAAACGTGAACTTGAATTCTTTTTCAGTATATCAAAACTCATTACATAATAATAACATTTAGCTTTTGTGATGTGGTCAGGTGGAGGTGAAAGCCGTGCCTGTTTCTCAGAAGAAAACATCTTTACAACAAGAGCAAATGAAAAAACCTCAAAGGATTCCTGGCAGCCCTGCAGTAACAGCTACATCTGCTAATACTGACTTGACTTTTGGCGGGCTGGCCTCACCCAAACTGGATGTTTCATATGAACCAATGATAGTGAAGGAGGCTCGATATATTGCCATTACAATGATGAAGGTAATTTACTGTTATTTACTAGAAAAAATTCACTATTCATTTATTTAGCAAACACTTCAGTGAGTCAGGCCGACAAAATTACAAATAAAAAGTGCTGCTGATAGTAAACTTGCAGCATATTTTTTAGAGGATGTGATTTTTCTCGAGATGATTTTCTTTGGTTTCTGGAAGATATGTCTAGGGTAATCACCAGTTGTAGACCAATTTAATAAAGTTAGAGATGGAGGTGGTTTAAATCTGGATTTCATGTACTGTCAGTTTACTGCTGCTACAAGAATGTAGCTCTAGAATGGTTCAGAGTTTACCTCATCAACTTTTAGGTTCTCCCAAATGCCAATGCATCTCTTTGGGGTTCCGAGTTCTTTAGGCTTTATAGCTCTTAAAAGCATTTGGACAGAATTTTAAAAATATTTTGTCTATCTCTTTTACTTACCTTCAAGAACAATGAAGCTGAAGTTAGAAATTTTAACATTTTCAAAAAGCAGTAATAATCCATTGAAGGCTTCCTTTAATGTGTTGTCAGAATAGTTTAAGAGATACTTAGGCTACTAAATCAGCAGACCTGGGTAGCTAATGGAGCTTGGGGGTGTGGGGGAAGGGGAGGAAAAAAAGATAAAGTTTAAAACAGAGGAAGAGGCAATAATGCTTGATAAGAAATGTACTCATTACCTTGCCCATGTAATTGTAAACTCTCTGTAAGGTATTTTCACAATAAAAAAATTTTAAAAATAAAGTTTAGAAATAGACCTTGAATAGTAGGAAGAAGAGGCAGGTTTGGGCTAAAAAGGGAAATAGACTCAGTTTTGGATACAGTGGGTTTCAGATATTCTCTATGAAGATACATGAAAGGAAGTTAAATGAACAGACCAGAAGTAATTACAGTTCAACTTAAAGAAAAGGATTTGGGAGTCAATGATAATTGGATCATTGATAATTAGGAACTCAACTAAGAGATACTATCTTCCATGGTGAATGAAGAGGGAAATTCCAGTTCTCACTCTGTCAGGAAAATTCGTATGCTCAAGATCACATAAATGAAAGAGTCTGACTCCAGTTTTCAATCTACTCACTTTGTCCCCAGTTGCCTTATCCTCACATGCCTTAAAAGTCAAGACAAATGTTAGAATTACAAATGTTCTGCTGCAGAAATTAAGTTTTGAAGAAGGCTTAGCAAGCATTTATCAATTAACAGAAGTTTTAGGAGTATAGTGGGTTGATGAATGAATAAATGGGAAATAAATAATAAAGCTAGAGACAAAAACAAGTGTCAGTATGTTTGGTTGTGAAAAAAAAGAATGACAGGAAATGTAACTAAGTGAAGGCACTGAGGTATGGGTCTAATAAACAGAGACTTAGAGGTTTGGGTACTGCTGAGATATTTGAGAGAAAGGATGTAGTAAAGGCATATTTACATTTCAGGCAGGGAGATTTTCTTATATCAGAAGACACTTCTTGTCACTCATTAATGAGTCAAGTACTGTAGAAGATGGAAAAAATGAAATATTGTTTATTAATGGATGAAAGACTATATATAGTACCTTAGCTGTGTAGGAAAGGGCCGGGTATTTCTCATTAACTGGATGTCAGCAATATGATTATATTGTTGTCTAGTTTACATTTTCCTGATTGCCAGGTTACTTAAATCATTTCTGTATTTATTGGTCTTTTATATTTTTGTTCACTTTTCTTGGTGTGCTTTCTCTTTTTTATTGGTATGGATTTTATGTGTTATCGATACATATTGCATTTATGAATTTCCAGCATGCTTCTCCCAGGTGATGGCTTGTCTTTATAGTCTTTGCCTAAAGAAATTTAAAATGTTTTCGTTTTGAACATGTATGATCTGAGATTTTTTTTTTTCGTCTAAATTACAATAAATTGTTTTTAACATTTGGGCCTTTAGTCCAATCAGAATTTATTTTTACAAATGGTCTTATAAAGGCAATTGAAGTTTTCTTTTTCTTTGATATTGATAACCGGTTTTCTTAACACTGTTTATTAATTAATTTATCATTCTATTAATTGAGAATGATTCTACTGATTTTACAATTGTTGGTCTCTCTCTTAAAGGTTTATGAAAATTACTCATTTGAAGAACTGCGTTTTGCATCACCAACTCCTAAGAGGTGAAGATTACTTTTTTCAAAGCACAGTTAAACATGGACAGTCAGTTGCTTACCACTAAAAGTCATCCTATCTTCCAACTTTACTTTTTATAAATGAATTCTTTATAAATTTTTTGAGTAGAGATTTCTCACATATAATAATATTTAGATTTAATTGTTTGCATGTATAAAAATATAATTGAAGTCTGTTGAAACTATTTCAGAAAGGCGGAAATGGAAATCCAAATCTTGAGGCATTTTATAAATTATCATAGTTAAAGGAGTTCAAGCTAATGAAACAGTGCTAATGGGGTTAAAGAAAGCCATAATGAAATCACAGAGAAAGAAGAAGGAAATATTTCAAGAAAGTTAGCTGGGATTCAGTTGTTCATATCTTACAGTTATTCAAGAGGCTGAGATTCAAAAGTTGTCATTCATGGTTAGCTCAAGAACACAGATCCTGGAGACTTATCTCTGTCTAAAAACTAGAAGTGGCTATGTGGCTCAAGTGGTAGATTACCATCCTTGAATAAGCAAGAGCACTAGGTTGAGTTCGAGCCTCAGTATGAGGAAAGGAGAGAGAATAAATTGTAACTACCAGATGTGACTGACATTACCAAGGCTAATGAAATGACTTTAAATTTGGGACATAGAGATTATTTATTTATATTTATATATAACTATTGGGAGCAGAATCTTATAAACAACTCATTATGAAAAAAATGGAAATAAAAAATGGAAAGGTTGACTAGTTCTTTAGTTCTTTTGTTACAGTTTGATGTAATGGGGAAAAGAGATGTAAGATCTTAATAGAACCTAAGTTTTATAATGAAGAAGATGGAGGCAGATAGCCAATGTGACAGATATGGGTTAAACTACTGTCTTTACTATGACATGTCTATGCCACATACTTTATTTTCTCTGCTATATTTTTTTTTCCTAATAAACTTCCCATCATCAAAAAAAGTCATCTTGGAAAGACTGATCACTGGTCACACCAGTAATCCTAGCTATGCAGGAGGCTGAGATCTAAGGATCTCAGTTTACAACCAGCCCAGGCAGGAAAGTCTGTGAGCCTCTTATCTCCAATTAATCATTAGAAAACCTGAAGTGGAGCTGTGGCTCAAAGTGGTAGAGCACTAAGCCTTGAGCCAAAGAGCTTAGTAATAGTGCTGAGGCCCTTAGTTCAAAACCAACCAAAAGAGGTCTGGACTATCAAGGGAGATAGGAGATTCTAAAGTTTGTATGTTAAAGAAATGATCTAGTAAAGTAAACGAAACCTAGTAAAGTAAGTGAAAGCAAGGGAATGGTAGCATCCATGTACTAAGAGAAGAATCATTGCCCAAGCAGTAGGGCTGGTTTATAATGTTATCCAGGATGCATCTTCTGTTGTAAAAGAAGAAAAGGTAAGAGAAAATAGGCTTAGTAATTTAACCTGGAAGTTATAGCTCATGATTTCTATTTCCTTACTGAAGAAAAAAGGTTAGTTCATGATAAACTGACAGGAAAAGGAGTGTTTTGATTACAGCTGTTAAGTGAATACCCATACAGAGGTTTAGTACAAACAGGAACAGGTTTTGTCTTCCAAAGTTTTGCCTTTCTAGATGGGCAGAGGCTTCCTGTTCAGTAACTCTGCAAGTCTAAACATAGGGCTTAAGGGAGTAATGATTCTATCTCATGGCTTTCATGAAATAACATAGCTAAATATATTTCTGCCTCTGCCTTTGCAACTTTTACTACATTTACTGGTGAAGAAATTAAATCCATTTGTTTTGGACTAGGGAAGTATAGTACAGCATGGTAGTAGGATTGTCAGGCAGTATGATAATAAAATAAATATTTGCTAGAAATATGAAGTTTTTTATAAAAAGTAACCTTTCTCATAGCTCTCTCCTTTCTTTGCAGGCCCAGTGAGAATATGCTGATCCGGGTCAATAATGATGGGACTTACTGTGCAAACTGGACCCCAGGGGCTATTGGGCTCTACACTATTCATGTTACTATTGATGGCATTGAAATAGGTATATAAAACACAATAAGTCACTTAGTACAAAGAAACTTAATACAATAGGATCAAAACTTTCATTCCATGGTAATTTTGCCCCTGGTTCCACATGTGGATAAGTAACTTCTTTATGACTTCATTTCCTCCCTTAATATATGATTAATTCAATCCTAAGATCTTAATGTTTTGTAGTAATTCCTGGTGTCTGCTCTGGCATTACAGCCCTCGGGACCTCTTCTTCACTTAATTCCCTGATATGTCAGTCAAGTATGCTTTCCTCTAAATTCTTCTATTTCCCTGTGCTTTCTCTGACTTCACCTTTTGGTTTATCTGTCTTTCTCTCTTGGCTGGGAACAGAGATTATCTCATTCATCTGTGAATTTTCCAGACAAGATGAGTACCTGGCATAGAGTGGCTGCTCAGTATATAAACTCTGTGCAACAGGATAAAACTAGACTTAAAAAAAAAGTTTATCAGCATGAATTTCTTATAACCCTGTCCCTTCCTAGTAATACAGAGGAACTTGAATTCCTATAATCAGGCAGATTTGGAAAACATGAGAAATTCATATAGTTTAATATACTAAGAGAAGTTGTGCAACTAAAAATACTGCTTTTGTTAAACTTTATGAGACCTCTCAATTCTGGAAAAGAAGGACACAGGTAGACATAGTAGTGTGTTCAGTTTTCTGTGAGTTCCATATCTATGAGATCAGTCAATTGTTCATCAAAAGCACCATAAAAACAATAATAATTCTAAAATACAAACAATTTATATATTTTTTAAAATTATTTTAAATAGCTTATGAATGTGTACAAAATTAGGTTTCAGAATCTTTTTCTTCTGTGACTTTTATAATTGTTACTTTTTTGACAGATGCTGCTCTTGAAGTAAAAGTAAAAGACCCACCAAAGGGGATGATTCCACCTGGAACTCAGCTGGTCAAGCCAAAAACTGAAGCTCAACCAAATAAGGTTAGACATGAATTAGTCAAAGACTTTAAATTAACCAAAGATTTTTAAACTTTTTTATTAATGTTTAAAAATGTTCATCACACATCTAATATTTTATGTGATTGATTTTCTACTTGTTTTCTTAATTTTCCTAGAAAAGTTTGGAGAGTATTGCATGGTAATTTTAATTATTTCATATGATAGAAACTGTACTTTGTTTCTTTGTATAGTACTGTAGTAATTTATAAGTAATTGTGTGTACTTTATGTTATTCAAAATTTTCAATTAAGAAAAAGTCTACCGAAATTAAGTATAAAGTTTGCAAAGTTAAAATATCTTGTGCTATTAAAAGAAATAATAATTTTCTAACTTCTAAAAAGTAATAGCATCAGTGATTCATAGCTATAACCTTAGCTACTCAGAAAGCTGATATCAAGAGGACTGAGGTTCAAAGCCAATCTGGAAAAAAAGGGAGACTTCCATTTCCAAAATAACCAGCAAAAAATTTGACTAGAAGCATGACTCAGTTCCCTCTGAGCAAACAATAACTCAAAACAACAAAAACCACTACTACCACAACAACTGAAGAGATTTCATTTTAGAAAGGAAATATTTAATCTGATATGGTGGTGAATGTTAGTAATTTCAACTACTTGGGGGGCAGAGTCAGGAAAATTAAAGTTGAAGATCAGTGCTCGGAAAGCTAATAGACCGTATCTCAAAAAACAAACTACAGCCGGGCGCTGGTGGCTCACGCCTGTAATCCTAGCTACTCAGGAGGCTGAGATCTGAGGATCGCGGTTCAAAGCCAGCCCAGGCAGGAAAAACCGTGAGACTCCTATCTCCAATAAACCACCAGAAAACCGGAAGTGGCGCTGTAGCTCAAGTGGTAGAGCGCTCGCCTTGAGCTGAAGAGCTGAGGGACAGCGCCGAGGACCAGAGTTCAAGCCCCACGACCGACAAAAAAAAAAAACAAACAAACTACAAAGCTGGGCACCGGAAGCTCACGCCTGTAATTCTAGCTACTCAGGAGGCTGAGATCTGAGGATT
Source organism: Dipodomys ordii (assembly GCF_000151885.1). Lineage (NCBI taxonomy): Eukaryota > Metazoa > Chordata > Mammalia > Rodentia > Heteromyidae > Dipodomys > Dipodomys ordii. Next base: position 3,354,275 of record NW_012267217.1, read on the forward strand.
GCGGTTCAAAGCCAGCCCAGACAGGAAAGTCCGTGTGACTCTTATCTCCAAGAAACCACTAGAAAACCGGAAGTGGCGCTGTGGCCCAAGCGGTAGAGTGCTCGCCTTGAGCTGAAGAGCTGAGGGACAGCGCCCAAGCCCAGAGTTCAAGCCCCACGACTGACAACAAACAAACTACAAATGGTGGCTCAAATGGTAGAGCACTTGAGACCCAAGGTTCAGTCTCTAGTACAGACAAAGGAAAAAATTGGTGATGCAATTCATATCACACTTTGCTAAAAGGTAGTGAGTGACACCATTATCCTTTATATTGTATGTCTTCAGAATTTAGACAAAAATTTACAAATGTAAGATAAGTTTCTTAAATTTCCTCCAGTAATATACATTTCAATACTTAATTATATTTCTGTCATTGTTACAAATAAATTACTATTATTTACAGAACAAAACAACCCAGAAATGACTTTAGGAACATTTTCATATTTACATTGCTTTCAGATGTGTTTAATTTTGTCTTTTACTACTTTTGAGTTTTTAATCCATGTTTTTCTTTTTTTTATGCCTTTCGCAGGTTCGAAAATTTGTGGCCAAAGACAGTGCAGGGCTCCGTATTAGGAGCCACCCTTCCCTTCAGAGTGAGCAGATAGGCATAGTGAAAGTGAATGGAACTATCACTTTTATTGATGAGGTAATTTACAATGAAACAATCAATAATATATTTTTGAATTTTTTTGCCTTATTTGTACATTAAAACTGGTTTATAAGTTTCCTAATAGATTATGTTTTAAGTAGTTTTTTTGGAAATTGCTTTGTAGATTCTGTTCATTGAGTTTCAAACATTTTCCTTGTTTTCTTTTATTACAAATGAAGCAAAATTATACTTTGAACATGAAAAGTATTCAGCTAAATACAGTAGTTATTACTTATATTCACTGAAACTGGACATAGTTGTCTTTTATGAACGTGTTTTTTATATTACTTCAACTTTACATAGGATACAGCAGAATTTTATAGTAACACAACCAAATAACTTTTGAAAATCAGATCTAAATTTAGGATAAGGAAAGTTTAAGCTATTTGTCAGATATTATTTTCTTGTGCTTTTAATTCTTAAGAAGAATTGTTTCTACAGTTGCACCGCATGAATTACATTGCTTTTGCATATCTTCCTTCCTTCTTCTTTAGAAAGAAATTCTTTCAAACTTATTCTTCTGCAAAACTGGATACTTGATCTTTCCCCACTGTTTGCCTGCTTTACCACCTCTCATTCCTCTCTAGTCCCATGGGAGTTACAGGAGGGCATGGCTTGTTTTTGTTGCTTCTTTCCAACAGATCCATAATGATGATGGTGTGTGGCTGAGACTGAATGATGAAACGATAAAGAAGTATGTTCCTAATATGAATGGTTATACTGAAGCCTGGTGCCTCTCTTTTAATCAACACCTTGGCAAGAGCCTTCTGGTCCCTGTTGACGTAAGTAAAAGGTGGTTTTTAAAATCATGGCACTCTTTTGTCATTAAAGAGCTTTCTTTAATTAAGGCTTTTCAGTTCTGAGGTAACCTACTACCAACTAACTTACATTTTAAGTGCTTGGATTGTTAAGGGCTTTGGATAACAAGAATGGAATTTGACAGTGTCAAGAGGCCTTTAATGCGTATTTTGATCATCACTAACAAGAAGCAGTAAATTATAACTAAGCTGTTGGGTACCAGCAGTTCCCACCTGTTATACAAGCTATTGAAGAGGCCGAGATCTGGAAGATCACAGCTTGAGGCTAGATCAGACAGAAAAGTTCATTAGATTCTATTCAGATAACCAGCAAAAATCAGGGCTAGAGCTGTAGCAAGTGTTACAGCACCATCCCTAGATTCAAAACCTTAGTACTACAAAGCCAAACAAGCAGAAAAACCCTACTGAATTTTTGTCGAAGAGGTAGGAAGTAAAAGTGCATGATCATTTTTCCCCTATTCACCCTAATGCTAAAATTTATGAAATGAGAATTACTATGCATTCAGAAACGAGTGAATGTTTGTATGTTATTTTGGTATTATGCAATTCTCTGTGCTATGTCTTAAGTTTGAATTGTTTCTGTCTTGGCCTATAATACTATTATATTATTATAAGATGCTTTTTTATACTTGTAGTGCTATATAGTATCTAAGTTAATTATAGAGATAATTTGTTCAATATCTTTTATAAATGCAACTTACAAGATTACTATATTATGAAATATGGTAGTAATCACACTTTTAAAATAATTTTACAAAAAGTGTAATTTCTGTTTTTTAATTTTTAAAATCTGTATTATCTTTCAGTAGTTGGGGAAAAGAGTCATTAGCATTCAACAAATCGGTTTATGAATACAATCTTGATCCATGTCACCCCTCTCATCATTTTCCCCATCCCTCCCAAACTTATTCCTTCTTTACTCTCTAATGTATGTGTTACTGATGACATTTTTAGTGACTTGACAGACACTTACTTTTAAAAACTCAGTATTAAAACGGCCAAATTTTTAAGAAGCCAAATTGAAACATTAGTTCCTCGTATCACACTGTTCTATGTATTTGTATTTGTTTCCTTCCTAATAGTCCGAAATAATACTTTTGAAAGCAATAGTTATATAAGATGTTTCTTGGCAGAATATTCTTTTGTGTATTTGTTATAATGTCACATTGGACATATATATCCACCACTTCTTTACTAAAGTTAAAATGTATTACAGCTGTCATTGAAATATTAAATTTTAAATAAATCTTAAATTTTCTTAGATTCGTATATATGGTTAAAAGAAACAAAATAATTTTACCCTCAGGAAAGGAAGCTTAGTTCCTGAAAGAAAATAGCAATTCTGTATCATCCAAGGCAGCTAAATTGGCCTCAGATAGTTAGAAACCATATTCTATCAGAATATTGAGATTTTATAACCACAGTTGTGAGTTAGCTGTCTTAAATGAGATGAAAATTTAACACAGGTAAAGCAAGAGAATAAACAAAAGTAGAAAGAGCAAAAAGTACTATGTAAACACTTTGATTTCAATTTTGGAATATTTTTCATTCTACTATTCGTTGCTTTTAATCCCCATCTTAGACGTATTTTATATTGATATGGCTATGTAAGGTCGGGGGGTGGGGGAGAAGAGCAGGAACAAAAGCAAGAGAAGCTAGGTGGAATAAGCCATACAAATACTTGTTAGCAGGTTTTTCTTGGAATATGAATGAAAAGGTTAACTTACAAAAAATGTATTTGTTAATCAGGTGCTGGTGGCTCACACCTGTCATCCTAGCTACTCAGGAAGCTGAGATCTGAGGATCACTGTTCTGAGCCAGCCTCTGTGAGACTCTCCTCTCCAATTAACCACTCAAAAAACCAGAAATGGAGCTTTCACTCAAAGTGGTAGAGCCCTAGCCTTGAGCAAAGGAGCTCAGGGACAGCATGCTCAGGCCCTGTGTTCAAGCCCCACAATTTACCCCCACCCAAAAAAATACTTTTTGGTATTTTTTTAGTCTTTATGTTGAGAGGTGCTGTATGGTGGTGCTGTATGTAATGCACATAAACTATATAGTGAGAAACTGTCTCAATATACATAGCTACCTACCTACACACATACCACACACACACATATATGCACACACATGTACATGTATATGTATATATGTTGAGCAATTATGTTTTTGAATGTAAATACTTCTTTAGTGCCCAGAATCAATTTGCAGCCTTAAATTTTTCTACTTCATTTTTTCAGTGACTTAAAAGACACTAATAGGAAAATAACAAATTAAAGATGTATATAAGGTGACTGGAAAAAGAAGAGATAGAATTAAGGGCACATTTGGAAAAGCTCTTTCTATAAGGGAAGAAGGATGTGTATGGAAGTAGATAAACTGGGGAGGAAGAGATAGGGAAACAGTTTAAGAAGACCATAATTTGCTTAAAATGTAAAAAAGAAATCCATTAGTTAAGCATGAGATGCTTGTCATACACTGCAGTTATTGAGGTGATCATGTGGTTCTTATCCTTGCTCTTGTTGATGTGATCAGTTACATTGACTGATTTGCACATATTGAACCAGCTTTGCATCCCTGAAATGAATCCTGTTTGGTCATAGTGTATGACTTTTTTTGATGAATTGTTGGTCGATTGGCCAGATTTTTTTGAGAAGTTTTGCATTGATGTTCATCAAAGAAATGGGTCTATAGTTCTCTCTCTTTGATGAGTCTCTGTGTGGTTTTGGGATGAGGGTTATGCTGGCTTCATAGAAAGAGTTTGGTAATGAACTTTCACGTCCAATTTCATTGAAGAGTTGAAGGAGTATTGGTGTGAATTCTACTCAGCTGTGATTCCATCTGGTCCTGGGATTTTCTTGGATGGGAGGTATCTTGTTTCTATTTCAATGCTTGATATGGGTCTGTTTAGTTGGTTTAAATCTTCTTGGTTTAGTTTGGGTGTATCAGTATTTGCTAAAATTCTTCCATTTCTTCCAGATTCTCAAATTTGTTAGCATAAAGGTTTGAGAGGTATCCCCTTATAAAATGTTCTGAATCTTGGTTGTTTCTGTGGTGATGTTTCTAGTCTCATCTCTGCTTTTGTTTATTTGGGGTGTGTTCTCTTCTTTTTTTGGTAAGATTTGCTAAGGGTCTGTCAATTTTGTTAATTTTTTCGAAGAACTAACTCTTAGTTTTGTTGATTCTTTCTATTTTTTGGATTCTAATTCATTTAATTCTGATTTAATTTTAATTGTTTTTGTCTACTTGACTGGGGTTTGTCTTCTTGCTCTTTTTCAAGGAGCTTCAGATATATCATTAAATTATTGGTTTGAGATTTCTCCAATTTGTAGGATGTAGGAGCTCAGAGCTATAAATTTTCCTCTGAGTATTGCTTTTGCTGTGTCCCAGAGGAGCTGGTAATTTGTATGTTCATTTTTGTTAAATATCATGAACATTTGAAATTCCATTCTGATCTCTTCCATGACCCACTGGTAGTTCAACAGTATGTTGTTCAGTCTCCATGTTTTACAGAATTTTCTTTGATGGCTTTGGTGTTGAGTTCTAATTATATTTCTTTGTGGTCTAAGAGAATGAAGGGAATAAATTCAATCTTTCTGAATCTGGACAGATTTGTTTTGTGATCTAAAATGTGGTCTATTTTGGAGAATGTTCCATGTGTGCTGAGAAGAATGTGTATTCTGAAGCTGCTGGGTAAAATATTCTGTAGATGTGTGTTAAGTCTAGTTGGTCTATGTAGTTGTTTTTAGATCTGAGGTTTCTCTGTTGAGTTTTTGCCTAGTTGATCTATCCAGTGGGGATAGTGATGTGTTAAAGTCAACAATCAATGTCTTTCAATCTTTGTGTGATTTTAGGGAAAGTAGTATTTCTTGGATAAATTTGGGTGCTGTGGTATTTGGTGAATAGATGTTTAGAATTGTTATATCCTCCTATAAGAGAGATTCTGTCATTAGTATGTAATGTTCTTATTTATTTCTTCTTCCTAAATTTAATATGATGTCTATTTTATTGGATATTAGGATTGCAACTCCTTGCCTGTTTATGGAGGGGGGGCGTCATTTGCTTGTTAGATTTTGTTTCAGCCTTTCACTTTCAGAATATGTTCGTGTTTGTGAGGAAGGTGTGTCTCTTGAAGGTAGCAGATAGAAGGATCTTCCTTGCCATACACACCCAGCTCTGTATTCTATAATAATAGTATAGTCATTGATTTATTAATTGATCATTCAACAACTAATTTACTGAACGCTCTGTGTGTGTGTGTGTGTATGTGTGTGTGTGTGTGCGCGCCCGCGCATGTGCCAGTACTGTGGCACGAAGTGTGTGTGTGTGGTTGTGTGTGCCAGTATTGCAACTTGAACTCAGGGCCTTGCACTCTCACTTGGCATTTTTGCTCAGCTAGCACTCTTTCACTTGACTCAAGCCTCCAATTCTTGTTTTTTGGTGATTAATTGGAAATGAGTCTCTCAGATTTGTGTGCCTGGAGTGGCTTTGAACCTCAGTCTTCAGATCTCAGTCTCCTTGGTAGCTAGGATTATAGGTATATGCTACCAATTCAACTCCTTTGTGAGAGGGTAAGTTTGGGGTGGAGAGATAGAGGAAAGAATTCAGAATAAATACAAGATACATATCTTGCTTTGAGGCTACTCACTCTGTAATGTAGCAGGCAAACTTTGCTCAGATATTTAAGTTGAATTCAGGTAAGTTTTGGAATAGCCTAATTTAAGATATAAATTAGAAGTCGACTTCAAAAGTTGGCAATGAAAACACACAGAAATTAATTACAGAAAGTTAAATGGAACCTGATGAATAATTGGTATGGGTGAGGCAAAGCATTAATGGAGGAAAATTAGATTTCTTTCTTTTTCCTTATGAGACACTGAGTGCGGATATAGAAAAGGCTTATTTTTCCAACTTCTCCCATTATATACTTTGTTTTGCTGAATTTCTGCTTTTTTGTATTTATATTTTCTCTTATTTCTGTTTTTAAGCCCCTATGGGCAAGAATTATTTAAGAATCACTTCTGGCTCATTTTTTCCCCCAAAATGTTCACTGTTACACATTATACATCGTAATCGTGCAACATTTGTTAATATCTAATGTAGTTTTTTTATAATTCAGTATGATCATGCTGCTTATATAAAAATCATATATTGCTTTAAACTTCTAATTAAACAATATGAATAGTTAAGCATTAATGATTGAGTCAGAATGGATACCAGGATATATTAGATGGATGGATGAATGGATGGGCGGGGCGGACAGACAGGCAAGTAAATCTGTCTGTAAAAGCATAACTGAAATATTGATTTCAAATTAAAAATCTAATGATTTTTGAAGCCTAGCAGAATTTTTCATACAGTTTGGGAAATAAAAGTAAAAAGAGAGAGAATAGTACACATGATATAATAGGCATTTGCCTGCCAAAATCAAGAAGTTAATTTTGTTCTGAAATCATTTATTTTTATAATTCATTATGAGTGTGCAAAACTTATATGCTAGTTCATTTGGCAGTTTGTCAAAAATGACAAATGTCTGCTAAAAGGAATAGAGTGGATGAGAAAGTTTTTTATCAGTGGAAGTTGGTAATACTCCAAGATGTCCTATTTTCTGAATAAACGTTCCTCATCAGAATTCTTGCAGAAACACCTGGGATATCCGAATATCTCTATTCAGTATATAAATCCATTCAAATTTATGCTAATAGGTATTTACATATAGAAAGTATGCTAATATTCCAAACTGGGAGGCATTAGGGATTTAAAGTAGAAATGTAGGAAAAATATAATTTTGTAATTACCATGGATAATTGGTAAAATTAACAAGTGTTCCTTCTGTTTTATAGCCAGTCATTCTGTTATAATACCTAATCATTCTTGGCAGTGCAGGATTTATGTACCTCAAGTTTTGTGGCTTGTTTTGTTAGGTTTCTGTGTTAGTGTATATTGCATACATATGCAAAGTATATGTTCTAATCTTAGTAATGGCAAATCTTTGCTTAATTCGGCAGTAATAAGTGTGCTTATCATGGCTACAACCTGCTTCTTTTTGTTCTTTAATGTTTTAGTTTCTTAAATAGAATGAGATTAAGAGGCAGTTAAAATAGTGAAATAATGAATATGTGCTATATTTAATATTCATGAATTGTCTTCTCTACTTCAAAATTGAGAAGCTTTAACTCTGTCATTATCAGGCATAGTGAAAGAAGTTTTTTGTTGTTTTGCATGTGCATTTGGCAAATTTGATCATGGATTTTCTCTCTGATGATGATTAACCTATTTCATGCCTTCTTTGCCTAAGTATCAACTTAGAGTTCCAGTTTGATGCTTATTAATTTAGTTAGGTTTATGCTTTTATACTTATGCTTTAATTTTTCACTTTTCTTGATAGAACTTTTCAAACTAAAAGAGATTAAAGAATAGCCTGATACAAAGTAATACATGTGCCTTTGTATGTTCATATGTGTATAAATACCTTTCTATAGAGCTATATCAATGAAATCATACAAAATGAAGGCTCACTTATATAATTCAATAGTAAGAAACTGACACTTTGGAGAAATTATTTTTTTGCATGTTCATATTAGACTAAAACCTTTGGGAAATTCCCAAAGAAAACTACTTAAATATTTTATTTTTGAACTCCACCTTTTATGTGGTGAATTTTTTTTTTTTACTTTATAGATTGAAGTAAATCTTATAGTAAACTAGTGTGATTATATTTACAGTTGCAAAAACTGAAGGGAAATATGTCAGATTTGAATTACATCTAATAAAAAGACAAAATTGAATAATTATCATGATTAGAATTTACATTAGTTTCTTATATCATTGTACATGTTACTGACTCAATAGACATGTTTGCGCAGTTAATTCAAATATTTTCAGTCAGTTGCCATACTCATGCTTTTTATTTTCTGTGCCAATATTGGATCTTGACCTCAGGATCTGGGCTTAAATTCAGAGCTGGGGTGCTGTTCCTTAGCTTTTTTATTCAGTTGGGACTCCACCACTTGATCCACAGCTCCATTTCTGGCTTTTTGGTGTTTAATTGGAGATAAGAGTCTCATAGACTCTCCTTCCTGGGCTGGCTTCAAACCACTATCCTCAGAGCTCAGCCTCTGAATAGCTGGGATTAGAGGAGTGAGCCTCTGGTGGTAAATTCTTATACAGAAACTCCTTTTTTCTCTTTTTTTGTTTTATATTTCTGAACTGTATGTATATGGATGTACATACACACATGCACATACATATACATTAGGAAAATAACTAGAAAATAGTAAATATATTCTCATTGTCTCAACTGATTAGTAATTCATTCATTACTTGTGATGTTTCTTTGTTGAAATCTTAGATGATGACAGCTTTATTAACATTTTGACTGTCTCCTTTTTAGTCCAGTGAAAATAACAATTTATAGTAGCACTTACATAAGCAGTGAAAGTATGCAATTGTTTCTCACAAGATTTTGATTTGGGGTGGGCCAGATAAATGTACCTTGATAGCATGATATATCTATTTAAAATCTGTATCACTTAAGTTGTCATGAAGTCACTTTATATCCTGGGTGTGTGGAGATACACATCTGTAATAGCCCCCAAGAAGCTGAGATAAGAAGGACTGTGAATTTGAAAGCAGCCTGGGATAAACAGTCAGACCATTGTAGAAAAACACAAGAATACACCATGTGAAGAATTTTCCTTTTTTATTTTGTGTAACTGTGTTTGTTGTTCTCTAAAAAAATAGTTCGGAGTTTCAGTATAGAGATTCTGAATGCCAGTAATCTCCAGATTTTTAGATATAAAAATATAGACCTGTCTTTTGATATGAAGATTCAGATTATGTCTTTCTTTATACTTATCAATTTATAGAAGGGAGTAAAATTGAAAAATGACTTAGATTTTTTTATTTTTACTTTCTTAATATTTATACTTTAAAAAAGTGACAATTACTTCAAATGAACTGCATCCATGATAATGGTTTCATTTTCTATATAATCTGCCTTATTCAAATCTTCTTTTATAAAATAGTAGACTGTTTTCTGTCTTAAAATCAATCTATCTAGACAAATCAGTTTTTACTTAAGGAGTTTTAAGGTTTCCTTTTTCCATTGATAGTATTACAGCAAAGTCTGGCTCTTGAGTTTAGTAAATGGCATGACACACTATATCCATGGAGAGCTTTTGATGGAAGTTATTTTTCAGAACTTCTTTGGTGTATGGTTTACTCAGGTGGCTTCAGTTTCACATCAGTAAAACACTATTTTGTATTGGTGCTCGAGTACAGAATAATATTGTGACTATAAATGCATCTTCTGCAGATTATATCCTGTTCCCTTTCTTTGTTGATATTTTTCTTTTTTAAACTTTGTCGCTCAGAATATCTTTAATGCTAGCCAAGGAGTCAGGGATTTGGACGTATTTTCATGGACTTCCAAAGCTTTTTTCCCCCAGGTGAGTTAACTATAAGGAGAAGTCATACATTACACATGTATTTCAGCATGTACAACACATTTTAAGTTATGTCATTGAAGGTTTTGGTTAGGGTTAATAGAAATTTCTTACAGAAAAATCTATATGAAATTCAATAGTTGAGTTTATTACCAAATAATATATTATTAGTTTATGTGGAACTTACATATGACTTTTCAATTGCTGTATTTAGGTTTTTACTAACTTCTGCAACAGTTACATCAGGGTTTTACCTTTTCAGGGATAATTGATTGAGGTGATAATATAATCTTACGGCTCTTCTGTTTTTCCATACTTTCTTCCCTTTCATATCGCCCCTTTGAATATTCATTTGAGAGTGGGATGGGAATAGACAAAAAAAAATAACTTGCATTCAACAATTTTATATACTGGTACTTGAGCCTCATATTTGTGTATTGAATAAAGTATTTTATGATTGCTTGAGAATAATAACACAACTCTATGTTTTTGTCCATTTGTGTACTATTTAATATAACTATTAGATAAACTTTATTTGCTATTAACATATTTATGTTTATTAATGATTAAAATATTAACTATTTTAATAAAAGCTGACATATATTGGCTTTCAGTAAATAGTTATACTAATTATTAGTTTTGCCAAGACTTACTCAGACTATTAACCTGAATGAACAAATTTGGGATTACTAAATTAAAAGTAAATGCTACAGGAATATCAGCAAATAACCTTAAAATAGTTTTTCTGCTAAATTTATGCATATTTACTGTTATTTTAATGTGGTCATATAATTTAAAAACTAGTTTATGAAATAGAACAAAATTGCCCCTTGTAACTATGAAATGGCATTATATTTAATGAAATCGATCAGTTACTAATAGGATATTTTAAGTGTTTACAGTGAAAATCTTGTGCGCATGGGAGCACTATATCAAGTCTAGATTTTATACTCAGTTTATACTGTGAGTGTTCATAATTATTAGAAATACACATTTTCAGTTTCTTTTTATTTGAAAATGATGATCCTTTTTTAAGAATAAAACTAGTAATAAAATTTTATCTTGCATAATACTTTCCATTTTTGTTGAGTTTATAACATTATTAAATATTACTATTAACCTAATTGTGTATGAGTATCTTATTATTGTTGTCTCTTGCTCTACTTAAATATAATTGAGTCAGTATTTCTGTATTTACAAGTTCACTTTTGAATTTTCTTTAATGGAGTTAATAGCAATGGAAGAATCCCATTATGAAACTGTTACTTAAATTTATTTGAGAAGAGAAAATACGTCTCGATTAATATTCTATTACATTATGAAACAATATATGACAACAATCAGGTTGAACAGAAAATGTGGAGCAAGTTCTCTTTGATATTCAAACCACTTTTCACTAGTATAAATAGAAGTACATTTTATTTATTCACAATACATCCATGCTAATCTTTCTTCTCTGCTAAAAATATAACCTTTTTCTGTTATTGGCTTGACTATATCACTTCATAATAATAGTACAACAAATTTTGAAATGCATTTTCATTTGTAGAATATTAAAAAAGCATTGATAAAAATCTTGTAAGCATTGTTCTTTAATTCATAACTAGCGAATATTGAGATGTGGCTGTATTTATACAGTTGTTATCTCTGATTATAGATAAGTGTATTTTCTCTACTTACAATTATTAGAGTGTAAAGAAATTGTTAATTACACTTACATATAATAATGTTTCAGCATTGATTCAAAATTGTTTGATTGTGGTTGGCATAATTATTTTTATCTTTTTTTTGTATGCCAGTACTGGGGCTTAAGCTCAGGGCATTAACTCTTTTTGCTCAAAGGTGGTGCTCTACCACTTAAGCTACAGCTCCACTTTGGGCTTTTTAATGGTTAAGATAAGAATCTCATAGACTTTCCTGACTGGCTGGCTTTGAACCATGATCCTTAGGTCTCAGCCTCCTGATTAGCTAGGATTATAGGAATAAGCACAGTGTTCAGCTATTCTTTTAAATATATGACATATTTAATACATATTCTTTTTAAATTATATTAAAAGTTAAAAGGAAAATCAAGGAGTACATTACTATATTTCTCAAATTATAAAAGACAAAAGCCAGTTGTTCAGTTATTAGTGTACAATATTTTCTCCTATCTTTTCTTCAAATTTGTTTTAAATATCATTAGATATTTTAAAAACTGAATTCTTTAATAGTAGTATAGACTAATGTTTATTGTTAGACATATGTTCTCATTTTTAATTGACAATATTATACACTTGCTATAAAAGCTATTATTAATTAGGAGAATTTGAATGTGAGAATAGATGGTATTTTGTTCATTTTTCTTTTCCTATTCAAACTTTCAGGAGCCTAAAACTAATACTGATGACTTTTTCAAAGACATAAACTCCTGCTGCCCACAGGAAGCATCAATGCAAGAACAGGAGATGCCATTCTTGCGAGGAGGGCCAGGGATGTACAAGGTAGTGAAGACGGGACCTTCAGGTCACAACATCAGAAGCTGCCCTAACCTTAGAGGTATCCCAATTGGAATGTTAGTTCTGGGAAACAAAGTCAAAGCAGTGGGAGAGGTATGGATTCTTGTAGCTTCATGACTTTTAAGATATTCATTTCAACTACTTTCATTTATGATTCAACCAGTCATCTCTTTTCAGGTTAAGTTGTTCTTGATGTTCTTGATCTTTACTTGTATTTGAAATACTAACAATTTTTCTTTGCTTTTTTTCTGACAATTTTATTCTTATAATTATTCTGTGGTTATTTTATTTATATTAACAAATAGTTTGTAGTGTGTATATAAATGTTCAGGATTTGCATATATCTTGTGAGTACAAATGTACTATACTGATTTGGGTTAATAGAACTTAAGATATTTTACATGAATTGGTTTGGAGGTGTGATAAGATAAAAAAGGTTTCATTTCTTTGTTCACATTCACAGGTCTCACTGAAGTCCTGAGCAAATAAAATTATTCTTTAGACCACTGTGGCATTTGCCTCAGCTGATAAGCTTGAAGATGTAGTGTGTCATGCTATTTCTCAGGGTCAGGGTCATTTTCAATTTGCTGTATAGCTGCTATCAACCTAAATAATAACAAATATGGTGTGTTAAGGTATTTTAGATGCAAAAACATAAAAAAAATTAGCCAGGTATGCTGGGAACCACTTAAATTAGATATTATTTTTGTTCATTAAAAAGTATTATTTTAATTGAAGTAGTATTTTAAAGAGCTTTCTATTAATTTTGTTTTACCTCAGGCTGTGGTCTTAATTTCAGAAACTTAATTTCACAATAAAAATGTATTGAAATGATTACGCTATTCAAAAACTGGCTTTCAGCCTGAGTACAGGAAAGAATCAAGCCAATCAATCATGCTTTTTGTTATGTACCAGGTAACCAATTCTGAAGGTACATGGGTGCAGCTGGATAAGAACAGCATGGTAGAGTTCTGTGAGAGTGATGAAGGAGAGGCCTGGTCCTTAGCTAGAGACAGAGGCGGAAACCAGTACCTCCGACATGAAGATGGCAAGTTGGCTTACATTTGTGATTTTTCTAAATTAACCTTTGAAATACACAAATATGTTTATTCCATTAAAGAAAGGTTTGAAAATCTTGAACTGATCAAAATTGGCTTGTAAAATACATGAGTACTAAGTGAATGCCCATGAAAGAAAAAAAATGAAACATGGGGCTCCATCTTTGTTAAAAATCCTTTTGCTTTATTAATAGAATTTGTATATCTCATTCTTCTTTATAAGTCCGAGACTTTCTACCCTTTCTACCAAAAACTGGAAATTGTTTTCAGACCACAATTCTCATTACTTATCCCAGACAAATTAATCCGATTGAGATTATCTAGGGAATGAATGTTCACAGCATCTTTTGGAGGTTCCCTACTCTGTTGTTAGATTTTTTTTCCTTTTATTTATTTTTTTTATTGAGAGACCAGGACTTGAACTTGGTACCTAACACTTTGCTTACTGGCTGGTGTTTACTGATTGAGCCACACTTTCAATCCCTGTTGTTAGATTTTTAACCTTCTTGCTTTTTGTCCTCCATTCCTTTTTTCAAAATTTAGACAATGTAATCACTTTTGTAAAGCTGTAATTAATCTTCACAATACCAAAAATATCCTGAGTTTCCAAAAAGTTGTAACTGTTAGAAAAAAGATAATATTGAATAATTTTATTTTTTAATATGCAGATTGTGAGTCTGGTTTGGCCAGGTATAAGGTTTTTTCTAATTAAAAATATTCTGTGGGTGAAAATATTTTTTATACTAGATACTAAGAAATGTTGAGGATAAGTGTTTCTACTTGAGTACATGTTTACAAAACTCTTAATATATATATTTTATTTATTTATTTATTTATTTTGTCAGTCTTAGGGCTTGAACTTAGGTCTTAGGCACTGTCACTGAGGCTTTTTCTTTCAAAGCTAGTGCTCTACCACTTTGACCCACAGTACCATTTCTGGGTTTCTGGTGGTTAATTGAAGATAAGAGTTTCACCAACTTTACTACCTGGGCCGGCTTCAAACCATGATCCTCAGATCTCAGCCTCCTGAGTAGCTAGGATTATAGGTGTGAGCCACCAGTGCCGGGCTTAAAAAACTATTTTGATTTCTACTTCATTGGGTATTTAACTTTAGTTTTGTGACGTGCTCTTGTATACATTTAGTTATAATTTACTTACCCATAAATATTAGTATATGTTTAATAATGTTTCCTGCTACAATGAAAGTAAATTGGTTATTTAAGAACATCTTATGTGTTCTGTCACTGTAACATATATGTAATATGCTTTGTCAGTATTACATATATGTCAGATGCTCTGTCAATATTACATATATGTCTTAGGTTCTGTCTGTGTTAAGCTGACCCAACTTTGAAATAGATTTAAATCAGAGTCAAATATGAGTTTTTTTTTTAAATCTAACTATCATAAAATCTTTCTTAAAAATTTCTCCCTGATGTGAGTAGGGAAAAGTACCACATAAGAGAGTAACGTTATAGTTGTTGCTTTCATTCTAGAACAAGTTCTTCTCGATCAAAATTCTCAAACTCCTCCGCCAAGCCCCTTCTCAGTTCAAGCCTTTAACAAAGGGGCAACTTGCAGTGCCCAAGGATTTGATTATGGACTTGGAAATAATAAAGGTAGGTGTTTGAAAATGAGGCTTTCCCCTATCTAATTTTAGTAATTTCTTGTTATGTCTTCATCCATTATTTTTCTTGCCTGCCAATTCATAAAAAATTAAAATTTGTCCTTAGATAACTAATGATTGAAATATTTACACAATTTTTCATAGTAATTTGTGTCTTGTTTTTTGTTTTGTTTGCCCAGTTTTATGATTGAAACATTTACAAAGTGTTGTTTTTCATAGTAATTTGTGTCTTGTTTTTTTGTTTTGTTTGCCCAGTTTTAGTTTAAGTTTATGGGAGATCTTGTTTAGATTATTTTCTGTTGTAAAAATATTCACTTTGAATTTATATTCTAAAGATTCAATATCACTCTAGTAAGATAACTTTTATCGTGAAACTGTTTTTAGAAGAGTAATATTAGTGAGCAACAAAGAACTTCCTTAAAGGATACATTTAAAATCAGAATGTCAGCTTTAAATATGTAACATACTAGCTTCAGTATATGTGGTTTTAAGTTTCTAAATTGACTATCTTAATTAGAATTACATGAAATGGTGTTTGAATTTAGTATGTATCATGAAACTAGAAAGTTTTAAAAGTAAAACAAAAATGCTAAGCCATTTAGTATTAGATATAGAGATAGATTGATAGCTAGATAGATATTTTAATAGAAGAGACAAGTATCACAGAGTTGAAATAATCAATTTGGAATAATTCGTATACATTTTTACCCAAAACTGAATTTCTGAGTAAACTTTACTATATCTAGTTCTTTCTTATGTATCTAATCCTAGTAATAAATTTTTTGAGTAGAGAGATACAGTAGCACACATGAAAGTAATTTGACTTTACAAGTTTTTTTAAAAGTAATTAAAAAGATTTGACTTTAGCAAACAAATACAGTGTTTTTCTACCCGACTTGCAGAGCAATTATAAAATGAATAATGGGAAGTGGTGCTGTGGCTTAAGTGGAAGAGTGCTTGTCTTGAGCTGAAGAGCTGAGGAACAGTGCCCAGGCCCAGAGTTCAAGCCCACGACTAGAGAAAAAAAAAAAAAAAGAATAATGAAAATAATTTAAAATTACATCAATGTGTACAGAATGTTTGATTTTAAAAATGAAACCACTTTATATCAGATATTTTCATGACTTTCTACAAGTTCTTTTTTATGAAGGAAACTTAGTTACAGGTTTTATTTGGTTCTCTTGTTTTCCTCCTTTCACAGGCAATGGTATTACCTGCTTGCTCTTCTCTAACTGAGTTCTGTTTACTTAACCTCAAAGGCTTGGTGTTTTCCTTTATTACCTTCTCACTAGTATTATCTACTCTTAAGCCAAATTCTCATGTTTACTTACTGCTACAGTACTGTAATAATCTGTTTTAGAACCATGTTTTATTCAAATTGTATGCTTTCAGTTGCTGAAGTGTCATAGTCATTATATTGATTTCTATCACTGTACATCAATATTTAAGATACAATTCACCAAAACCTAATAAAAGTTAAGCGACTGGTAAGAATGACAGAACTTGCTCAAAACACTTGTTATTTATCAGAAATAACAAGTATTTTTAATTTGCTTTTGTGAAGACTGTTCAAAAATAGCACATACTTCATAATCCCAACTAGACTCTTTTTATCTGTAAAATACTTTCTGTAATTTGTAGCATTTATTTATTAAAAATGAGTTCATTTGTAGTTACATCCATAGTTCTTTCCTTATAAATCTGTCCCTTGTTCGTGTTTCAGTTAAAATTTTCACCTGTTAAATTATTCTATTTAGAAAATTCTATTTAGAAAGATTTTCTAGTTTCTGCATCAATAGTCTGGATGTGGGACTTTTCCTTTGCAGCATCATTGAAACTATTCTGACAAATCAGAATAAATCATGTAGATTCATAATATTTTATTCATGTCTTTCATATGTAATTATACATAAACATGGTAGAGTTCATATTTGGAGCACTATTTAAAGTTGGTAGCTCAGATTCATTTTCATATTATAGAAACTACATATTTTTATATAACCTGTCAAAGCAAAAGCGTTCATGATTTTAAAAATTACTTTGGTAATAGCATTTTTTTTTTTTGGTTTGTGTGCTGGTCCTGGGGCTTGAACTTAGTGCTTGGGCACTGTCTCTGAGCTTTTGTGCTCAAGAGTAGCACTTAATACAGCTCCACTTCTGGCTTGTCACTGGTTCTTGGAGATAAGAGTCTCATGAACTTAACTGCCTGGACTGACCTCAAACTGTGATCCTCAGCCTCCTAAGTGGCTGGGATTATAGGCATAAGCCACCAATTCCATGCTGATAATAGCAATTTTACAAAAGAAATGACTGATTTATAACTAATGGAGATATATTGGTAAGTTAGAAATATATATTTTATACCCATCCATTTTCTATTGCAAAGAAATCTAAATTACCTTATGATTATTTTTACATGTATTTTTCTTCAGATAAGTGTTATCTATATTTGACATCATTTATAGCACTTATATTTTTATTGTATAGGTACACTGTCCAAATAACTTAAAGGAATCTATATTATCTTTATTTACTCTTTATCCTCTCTGAAATAATGGGGAATGTTGCATGTGATTTTAAGTATTTTGGTAGTTAGAGTACTATAAAAGATTTGGTGGAATGCTTCCACCTAAAAAATAAATAAATAAAAACTAAATTAAACCGTGGGCAAAAGTTGTTCCCTAATTTAAGAACTTTGATCCCCAGCTTCCTTATTTTTCTGAATTGGCATAGTTTCATTTAGCATGTAATTTCTGAGTGTCATAAGCACCATTTACATTGTCATTTTGGATGTTAATGAATAACAAGTTGTAGTTTTGACTGTTTTGCCCACTACAGGTGACCAACTGAGTGCCATATTGAATTCCATTCAGTCACGACCCAATCTCCCAGCTCCTTCCATCTTTGATCAAGCTGCAAAGCCTCCCTCTTCCCTAGTCCACAGCCCATTTGTGTTTGGACAGCCCCTTTCCTTCCAGCAGCCTCAGCTTCAGAGTAAGTCTGCCAGCCTTACTTGCCTCATCAAGCATTTCTGAAGCTTTCTTCTGAGTTGTTTATCTAATTAATCATCAACTCATCTGACTGGTTTTATTTAATTAGGATGTTTTCCGTCCCATATTTTTGAACTATTTAAGCTATTCAGAGCTAAGAAGTTCTGTAGCTAAGACATATACTTTTAACCACACATTTTATAAGTATAGTTATTAAAATGTGACTGACTTCTTTTTGTATTCTAAGTAAATATGCATTATAAGACATGTGAAGAAAAGCATTTTTTATTTCAAATTTTCTTTTGTATATGCATGTCTATGCTAATCCTCAGTTTTAGGGATAATACTTGTATTTTTGTTACTTTAATATATGTCCTGAAAGAATACACCATTTCACTATACCAGTAGACTAAAGACAGAATGTACTTGTTTGGGCAAGTTTGTTTCTTCTAAGCAAATTTTATATCTATGAACTATATAACAATTTAAGTTTCCAAATTTTCATTTCCTCCCTTCTTTGTATCTTGTTATTTTTAATACTTTATAGTGGTTTTATGATTCAAGATTCTACTTTCTAAGATTGCTCTAGCCCTTTATCCATCATAGGAATTCACATTGGTTTGGAAAGTAGGCCCAAACAATTACATTGAACTGAGTGTCTTTTCTTTTAACAATTTCCTAAATCTCACATAAGTATCTCAGTGCTCCTACCAGTATGACAATAATATTCTCTTTTCCACATTCAGGTCTCATGTCATCCATGTAAAGTCACTGATTGAATGAGATAATTTTTTTCAAAGGCTTAACTTATATGTTTATTATTTGGATTTAAATGAATGACTCTTTGCTTAAAGTACATAGCTACCAAGGCCTATATTATCTTTTCTACAAAAAGACTTTGGTAGTTTTTATTACAGTTAAAAAAGAATGCTAGCAGAGTTTGTTTTCAACAGCAGTTAGCAAACTCTGATATTCATTATTAAATTATATACTTAAGGTAAACTGTATACAAGAGTATAAAAATTTCTGAATTGATAATATACAGTAGGCATGTTTAATGCAGTTTGGGCATTTAATTGATAGCCATTTCTAGCTTATCATGTCTACCAATGTGTACTATTCACTTCAGTGTTTTTCTTTTTTCCTAGAAGCCTTGAGCTTTTTAGGTCCTACCATTTGAGCCATGCCCCAAGCCCTTTTTGCTTTAACTATTTTTCAGATAAGTCTTATATTTCTCCTACTACCTATGCCTCTCATTTAGCTAAAATTACAGGCATTGGCTACCAACCCTGGCCTCCTTGAATGTCTCTTAAGAATTTCAAGGAAGCAGACTAGTGTCGTTTATGAAATTTTCTTTCATTATTTTAGAATGAAAGAAAAGTGAAGATTTGCAGTGAATTTTAATGGTAAAAGGAGAGCCATCACAATCAATAAGACTGAAAATTCCTAATAGAAAATTCAAATTAATTCACCCTCAAATTTCATTTTTAAATATAATGGTCCTTATAATGATGTTGTATAACAAACTAGGGATTGAGCTTTGTGGTAGAGCACTTGTTTAGGATGTATGAGGCCCTGGATCCCATCCCTAACACCATTAAATACATAAATAAAAAAATGCACACATACATATATACATAAAATAAATCTCTCAGCAGAAGATAACAAAACTAAACAGTAAGAACCTTTGTGGTTCTATCTAATGGATTATTTTTATTTTAAGTCTTAAAAAAACAAAACTAAAATTTATCAAATCTAACAAAATATTTCAAAAAATATATAGATTATAATAAGTTTAGATTTATCCAAATTAATGATGTTGTATCAATTTAATTTTGTACATATCTGCTACAAATGTGATTAGTACCATCATCTTGGAACAATTTGTAATTGTGGCCTTGATAGGTATAAATTACCAATCTTATGAATCATTACTTTTCTATATTCTAACCATGGAAAATATTCAGCTCTTTTTTAAAGCTACTCTCTTATCAGCAGAATCATTTGACTTCTAAATTTGAGAATAATGATAAATATTTTAGCATAATGTTAAAATTGTAGAATCAGATAGTTTCAATGTTTTGCAAATGATTGAGAATTGTATTTTTTCATGTTAGGAAAGGTCAAGATGGCAGGCAGGGTTCTCATTGTCAGAACTCCTTGAATAACGTATTCTTCCTCGAACTTCATTGTCATGCATCCCACCTGCATGTAGAGGATGATTTAGGCATACTCAACTTCTTTGTACTAATTAATTGCCACCATATTTATTAAAAGTGTGTTTATATCTAGTCACCACTAAAGACTATATATAAATACTTCAATATATCCTCATTTGAGAACACATCTGTGTTGTCCATTTTACAGGAAAAGAGGCTATGGCTTAGAGATCATAAATGATTTACCTTAGAAACATACAGTATCAGAACTTCTGTTCACTACAAAGGGCATGTTTTAAATATTCAGCCCTAATTAGATAAATAAGGTGAAGTCTCTTCTTTAGTATATATTTTTACATTTTCTGTTTGTAATTAGTTCTAACGTGTAGAGTATTAGCCTTGGTTAAACAGATTATCTTTTTTATAATTTAATTTTTAAAAAATAACAGTTTGAAAGGGAAAAATTACAGCATTTCTAAGTAAATGATATACTTTAAGTCACACAAATTCTAAGGAGATGCATATAAACCTATCCACATTTTAACTCTGGTATATCTTTGAGCATTGTTTGCAGTAACATCCTGGAATTTTGGTTTTTTTTCCTGTGGGTTTTTTTTTAATTATCCACTGCAATTTAAAACAATCTGATAGTTTTTAAATGAGCAAAATTAGCTGTCTAGTTTATAGAATTGGTAAGCACTGTTTTATGTTTTAAAAAGATAACAAAATATTATGAAAAAGGTCCTAGAGAAAGATGTTAGTGGAAGGGTATAGAGAGAGAATTTGAATAACATAAACTAGGGAAAACATCAAAAATAAGTATAGAGAGTTGGGCTCTGGTGGCTCACTTCTGTAATCCTAGGTACTCACGAGGCTGAGATCTGAGGATCATGGTTCAAAGCCAGCAGGAAAGTCTGTGAGACTCTTATCTCCAGGTAACAAACAGAAAACTGGAAGTGGAGCAGTGGCTCAGAGTGGTAGAGCACTAGCCTTAAGCAAAAGAGCTCAGGGATAAGGCATCATCCTGAGTTCAAGCCCCACAACCATAGGGGAGGTGGGGAGTGTAGAGGACCAACTGTAAAAATATTTATGAAGTTACATACACCGGACATGCTAAGCACAGTTGTAAGGCCAGAATCTTACTGCTTAGCTTTAGCAGTATTTGTCTTTAAACCCAGCTTCTCATTATTGTTAGATTGTCTTTCTTCCGCTTCTAGGTTTAAGAAAAATCTACACCATCAATTGCTACTATAACACTTGATGGCAAAATCAATCTATACTGTTAAAAGATCTAACATCCCATCTAGCTCTCTATTGGAGATGAGAAATTTCTTGATTTCTTGCCCAGTGTTAGCTGACAAGTATAAGACTTGAATATGAGAGTCTTCTAAATGACTTAGTGGGTTTTTTTGTTTGTTTGTTTATATCTCAGATAACCTTACATAGATAGTAAGAAGTGGGGAACACAAGGGCTCAATTCATTCAGACTATTTTATGCATTCAGCCCTTAAAGTAATTCACAATATCACAGGCTATTCTGATCATCTGTACTTCTTAGTGTTTGTTAGTCACTAAGGAAGCAAAATTTCTTTCATACCTACCCCAGGGAGTAATATAAAAAAATTAAAAATGAATAGAACAAACAATCCCTCTACTTCAACCTTATTTTTCCTTATTTTAAAGCAGTAAACTGATACACTGTTTTCTTCTTTCTCCAGATACTACTTTTTGAGTATCTTATCCTAAAAGTACTTTTGCTTGTGGTTTATTTTAGCTGTCTCTGTGCTAAGCATTGTCCTAAGGATGTCATTTCTGGAAGCATGACATGGTTATGGTTAATACTAATCCCCTGTGATCAAAGTATCCGATTTCTCTGATGTGTATTTGCTACTTTTTTCACCTAATAAATAGCAGTCTGTGAAAAGCAGCATGCTTATTTTATGTTTTAATTTCTGAATATGTCTCCAGTTCTCTAAAGTTGTTACTTAAAGAATACCTACTTTACTTGGAATTTTTGGTAACCACTTTTTCTAAGGTCTTAAGTCTGTACCCATTAAATTATATTCACAATTTTTCATCTGAACTATCACAGGTTGATATATTTTCCCCTTATGTTACATCCTTTAAATGTCTATGGATTTACTATCTATTTAGAAGTATACTTTAAGTATGTTTTAGCCAAGTACAGTTATGTTTAGAAGTCATTTAAAGAAACATTATGAGTGGGAGATAATCCATTATATCCCTTTTTCCATCCTCTTTTCTATATTCAGATCATATGGATTAATGTCATAGTCTACTAAAAGGGTTGTTTCTATTTTATCCTTAAATGGGATTTTTTCCCTTAAGTTCTTACAGGATAATAATTTTGTGTAAGTGAATTCTAATTCCTATTTCATCCCTGTTACTGTAATACCTGTTAGAATAACCTGAAGGATGAAAAACTTATTTTGGCTCATGATTAAATGGGTTTAGTCCATCGTGTCAAGGTGTAGTGAACCAGACCAATTCATACCATGTTGGCTTTAGAACAAAGAGGTTACAAGGACTAGGGCAGTATATAGCTTCCTAAGAACATACTGTCAGTGACCTACTCCTTCCTACTATTCTAATTCACCATCTCCTCATAATGCCCTCATGTGAATCCATCAATGGATTAACCATTCTTTAGGTTCATGCCCTTAGAAGTGAATGGTCTGGAAAAATTCATACAGAAATTCAAGAAGTGTGCTTTACTAATTTAGGTGTTTCTCAATCCAATCATGTTGACAAGATTAAGTATCATATATCTTGCTCTCCTTTCCCCATGCAATTCCATATTTTTCTTAATAATTTCAACATAAAAATCTGAATGAATTGATTTAGCACTGGTATTTGTAAATCTAAATCTGTCTACATAGCTGCCACAGTAAGGTTATGTAATTTTTTTATTGTGAAAATACTGTACAGAGGGGTTACAATTACATGAGCAAGGTAATGAGTACATTTCTTATCAAGCATTGTTGCCTCCTTGTTTCCTCTTACCCTTCCCATCTCCACTGCCCCGCTCCCCCCAGGTTATGTAATTTTTTTACCACTTTAGATTCCCAGTCACAAGATGATGACAGTCCCTTGATTTCTTCTGGATTAAAGTTGTAGAAATAAAGTCAGCAGGGTCTTGAAATTCACAAGGTCAACACGGTATTGTGTCTGTTAAAGAAAAATGAGAGAGCTCTCCCTATTGAAGTATATCCTTTGCACCTATATATATATATATATTTTTTTTTTCCTGGCCCTGGGTCTTAAACTCAGGGCCTGGGTGCTGTCCCTGAGACCGTTTGTGCTCAAAACTAGTGCTCTACCATTTGAGCACTTCCAGCTTTTTATGAGAAGTTTATTGAAAATGAGTCTCACAGACTTTCCTTCCTGGTCTGGCTTCGAACCCCTGTCCAAATATCTCAGCCTCCTGAGTATCTAGGATTACAGGTGTGAGCCACCTGCACCTGGCTCCTCTATAGTATTTTTTTTTTCAGGTAAGGGGTAGGTTTATTCATCATTCTGGCTGGCACCAGGCCATCTTGGCCCTCCACGTGGCTGGGAAAGGCCTGGGAAAAGAGAGCTGGGAAAGAACGAGAGCCGGGAAAGAGAGAGAGCGTCTGGGCCTGGGCTAGGCCTTATCTAGGGTATGGGTGGAGAAAAGTGTGGCCACATCAAATCCAGATGTGACCTCAGCAGATGCAGATGTGACCTCTTCCAGGTGTGCCAGTTGCCTAGGTAATGAGGTACTGGGTAGAGACTTTGCTGTGAGGAGGGTTGGGTAGAGTGGGGTCTACTCGCCATCCTGGAGCAGACCTTACATTCCAGCCTTTTAATAATCATGAAATAGGGCACAGATTTTCTCTGGCTACTTCCTGCTCACAAGGGGCGTTGACATTAGGGGTAAAAGGCTGGAATTTGGTCCCCTCCCAGAGAAGGCAGCGAGCAGCAGCTGTCCCTTGGTGGTGTGAGTCCTTAGATGAAGTCTGGAGAAGTCTCATGAGGCATTGAGGGGCTGAAAAATACTAGAGAGCAAATAAATGGCAAGAGGAAGGACTTGAGGCTGAAAAATGTTGGTAGAAATGTCCCTAGCTACTTCTGACATCTGGTGACTAAGTAGAGAAGAAGTCAGGTAGCAAAGGCAAGAATGTAAATTCCTGTCCAGTTAATAGGTAGACAGGTATGGACACTAGATGGACAGGCTTCTTACTTCTATTGACCTCCGACTCTGGTTAATTTTGAAAGGGCAGGCACAAAGTTGCTGATGTGGCATCATCTCCTCTTACTCCTCTCCATGTTCCCTTGTTCCTCAGACTGGCTGAGTCTAAGTGCTTGTTGCTGGGATGGCTTGTCCCAGTTGGTATTCAAGGAGGATTGAACTCAAACCCTGGGCACTGTCCCTGAGCACTTCTGCTCAAGGCCAGCACTGAACCACTTTGAGTTATAGTAACACTTGCAGTGTTTGCTGGTTCAAGATAAGAGTCTTGAGCCATGCTTCCAGCCTGGCTCTTTGCAGGTTAGTTGGGAGATGGAGTCTTAGGGATTCTTCAGCCCGGGCTGGCTTTGAACTGCAATCTTTGCCACAAAAGCCCTTTATTATTTCCAATTAAAGCAACAAGGAGATCAAATAGAATAGAGCTTACCTGGTCCTTATCAAGAACTGACCAACAAATATTCTGCAATGACAAAACTTGTTAGATGTGATGAGAATTTTAGCACAGATAGGCCCAGAATTTTAGAACCACATAGTAGTAGATACACAACACGAAACAAAAAAGGCAAAACTCAAAACCTAATATTTTGACAACAATGTTTAGACATCTTTTGCCAACAAAGCACATCACATGGTTGGGCCTCAGTTACCAGGGCCTGTGAAAAGAACAACTTGATAGCAGGGCACCTTAGAATAGATGGATGGAGTGGTAAGCTTGGGGAAAGTTAAGGGTCAGATGGGGCCAAACCCTTAACCCACCATGTGGCCAAGAAGGCAAACTCAAGATGGCAAATTTCTGAAAGAATGCAAAGAAACCCTGAACAAATAGATCAAGCCTACATTGGCTAGCCTTTGAGAAGGAACCTAGAGGGGGTTCCCTGGGACCCAGCCTGCATTGCACTCTTCAGGGCACAAGCCAAAAATGTTGTAGAAAAGAGAAAAGGAGAGAAAGTTGGACATGAATGGCAAAGAAAGCAAAGAGAGCATGAAAGTAAACAGACTTCTGACACTTACCACTGCAGTAGCAAAAGCTATCTACATCTGAGAATGGCATAAAATGAGGCGCTCTGCCTTTCCAGGGAGCGCAGGAGGCATTTCAAAGGGGTTTCACGGCTCAGGTGTGATTCACAGCACCCCATTAAATGAGTAGGAGAGTCAGTCTGGTGAGTGAAGGAGAGCTGACCAGGCAGAAGCAGCGTCCCGACTTCCCCCAGAGCCCTCTAGAGAGAAATGGCCAAGCCCCCAAAACCTAGCATCCTTGGCTTCAGAGGTGACCGGCCTTTCAGCTAAAGACCATAGGAGCTCTCTGGCGTGGCGCCACGTCTGGACAGAGACTGAGTGACAGAGAGCTGTTGAGAGTAGTTTCACTCACCAGAGTAGAGAAGTGGTGTGGACATGGATGTGAAGCCAAGCAATGGTATCGATGCGCTGTGTCTGCAGCAGACAGACTGGTTCGCAAAAGGCCGTCAGAACTGTGGGTGTTCCTCAGAGCAAAAAGGGAAGAACAAACAAAAAATGAAAAAAGAGGGAAAAAACCCAGAAAGGAATCCCACCTATCATGACTTTAAGCCCTTTATCTGAGTCACAGCACTATTTATGTTAGGTTTTTAAAAAGAAGTAGCTGAGTAAGAACCATACCACGCACGTGGTATTCAGGTAAGGGTTAGGTTTATTCATTATTCTGGCTGACACCAGGCCATCTTGGCCTTCCACGTGGCTAGGAAAGGCCCAGGAAAGACCTGGGAAAAGAGAAAGAGAGAGAGCTGCGAAAGAGAGAGAGCTGGAAAAGAGAGAGCTGGGAAAGAGAGAGCTGGGAAAGAGAGTTTAGAAAGAGAGAGAGCTGGGAAAGAGATAGCTGGGAAAGAGCCTCTAGTATTTTTTAAAGTAGAATTTACAGTGAATTCGACAGTTTCTTTTCTTAAATTTTCTTTGAATAGTTGTACAATGAGGTTGCAATTCAACATGCCAGTTTTTGAGTGCAGTGCATCTTGATCAATGTCAGCCTTTGATAATTCTCCTCTAGCCCAACCTTACTTCACTTATTTCCTCAATTTTAAATTCAGTGTATTTCAAACTAAAATGAAATGGCCAAGGGAACTTGATATTTGAGATCAAAACCAAAGAACTAATCACACAATAAAGAAGTAATTACTTAGAAAAATATTCTGACATTCTACATTGCTTTAGTATTCTCTAACTATGGTGTCTAAAAAGAATTAATTTTATGGAGCTGAATTAAATAATTGGCTGTTCAACTATAGAATTAGATTGAGTTTTTTAAAGTATGAGTATTTAAAGAAGTAATCAACTTTTTTCATATAGAATAACATTGTATCTTATACATTGTTTTCCTTTATAAATCAAAATTTTTTGAAGTTAACAAATACAACTTCATCAAAGTATGTCTAAATAGGAACAAGCTAAATATTTAGTGTGTAGAACAAGGGTTGTTTCTAGTCAATTTAATTTTTCTTTTCTTTTTTTTTCTTTCTTTTCTTTTCTTTTTTTTTTTTTTTTGTCAGTTGTGGGGCCTGAACTCTGGGCCTGGGCACTGTCCCTCAGCTCTTCAGCTCAAGGCTAGCGCTCTACCACTTGAGCCACAATGCCACTTCCGGCCTTTTCTGTTTATGTGGTACTGAGGAATCGAACCCAGGGCCTCATGCATGGAAGGCAAGCATTCTACCACTGAGCCACTTTCTCTACCCTTAATTTAATTTATCTTGTAATTTAAAAATAACCTCTTTATAGACTTTATTTTTAAAGTAGTTGTTTTTTTTTCACTCTGAATTTTATCTAGAATATTACCTAAAAGTTTGTCACAGATTGAAAAGACTTCAAGGGTATTTTCCAAGCATTGTCAATAAGCTTTTACCTTGCAAGTGTCCTTGTATTTTCTCCCATTTTTGTTTATGTATGCTTATACCTAAAATGGTATTCTTTAGAATTCCTGCTCATGTGCCCTCTGCTGAACCTGGTGCTCACAGAGTATAACACATGCCTAGAGACCTCCTGGACACTGATAATATGAATTGTTTTTGGAAGCTGACACCTTTATAGTTTATCTTATAAAGAAGAAATATACTACCCTCTTGATATTCTCAATAATAGCTGCTATGAGTAAGATTTTAAAATTGAGCTGGAGGTGTAGCTCAGGTGGTAGAAAAGCTTGCTTAGCATGCCATCCTCAAAAAAGAAAAACAAAAACAAAAAAGAATTCCTTTGCAGAGACTGGTACCTTTTGAGGTTTACAGATCTATTGTTTTTAACTTAGGTCAGGATTGTTTTATGCCATATATGTGTCTGTCTACTCCTGTTCTCCCTTGACCCACTGCAATTGTGTTTTCATTCCATATACAGAAACTGCTTTGGTCAGCCTGTGACTTACCTCTTACTTGCAAATTCTAAATTGTCATTTTACTTGATTCATCAGCAGTATTTGACAGACCTCTGTCTTTGATCTCTTCTAGAAATATTTTTATTTGCCTGGTGGGTGTTTACAACCTCACTGACTATTCCTTTCTAGTCTTCTTGTATGTCCTTACATATTCTTTATTCCTAGGCATACCAGGGCTTTGCTTTCTGTAGGCCTGACTCCCTAAATAGCTTATCTAGTCATAGAGTGTTACCTAATATCTATAGGCTTAATGATGTGTTCATTGTGTATTATTCACACATTCACATGTATCTTACACTTGCGTAAGAAGAGGAGTTTGGTTTCTGTTAATTTTTGTATCTCATGCCTACAACAATGTCTAGTACATAATACACAGTATTCTTATATTGAATGGCTTATTTTCTGAGTCATTCATCTTTTATAAAATTCCCATGATATTGAATCAATCAAAAATAGTACTTTTACTATACAGAGAAGTGTATGCTATATTGTTTTTATTTCTGTAATAAGAAGTTACCTCCTCATTACTTAAATTTACTTCAGCTCAATTGGTTTAATTACCATGATTTAATTATAGTGTTTTTTGAGAGATTTACATAGTACTTCTAGTTAAGTACTTCTTTTTCTGCATGGTAAATCATAAATATGTCTAACATTTTTCAGCAAGTTGTAGGGTAGTTTTTCTTTTTTTTTGTTTTTGTTGTGCTTGTGTTATGAGAAGTTTTATAAACAAAATTTAATATCTCAGAAATGTCACCATAGGTCCATTCTGAGATAAAAGTATTAATGGGTCCATTCAGAAAACCAGATGACAGTAGGTTATACTGTAAGTAACCTTTCTTTTTCTTGCACTATTATTTATAGGTAAATAACAATTTACCTATAAACTTGTATTTCTAAGTAAATAATAAAATCAATGAAATTTAAGCTAAAATCTGAATTTGAAATTTGTTTTCAGTTATAATTTTATGTAAACTTATTGAAAAATTTAGCAGAATATAAACTATTATTAGTAATAATTTATAGTTGCATACCATTTGAAGTGCTTTGTTTTTACTTGTGTTCTCTGCTAAATTTTTTTTTCCATTGAATCTGTGCTGCTTCTTTGCCAATGTTTTCCACTGTAGAATCTCCATCTCGCAACCTTGCTTCTCGTGAGCGCATTTACAAAAATTTTGGTGTAGCTGGGCCTGCTTCTGCTCTCTCATCTCTGTCTCACAAACTGAAGGGTGGGTATGCGTGCATCCATAGATGGGTCATTCTTAATAATAAAGAAGGTGTCAATTAAAAGAAAAAAAAGAGATGGTTCACTTCAGTCATTTTCATCCCATTCCATTTTTTAAAATTAAGATTTATTATTTTATGTTAAATTTTATGTGCTTGAGATGACTTATAATGTTCCTGTTCATATTAGAGTATAGAGTATCACACTTGCTATGTATGATTTTTTTATCTGTGGGTTAAATATTGTTTGTGCTTACTTATGAAATTATAAAAAGTAAGATAGTTACAGAGAAACAAATACCTAATTTGAGGACTTAAATCATATCAGAACAAGATGATTTATATGTAATTCGTAAAGCACATGATGATCTAGGCAAATGCATGATCTTATGTGAGAGTTTAATTTTAAACATATTTTACTATATGTAATATAAAAAAATTGTACCATTTTTGTTCAATTGATGGTTTTGTTTTTTTTTTGGTGCCAGTCCTGGTGCTTAAACTCAGGGCCTGGACACTGACCCTGAGCTTTTTGTGCTCAAGGCTAGTGCTCTGCCTCCTGGCCCACAGTGGCTTTTTACTGATAATTTGATATAAGAATATCATGACCTGGACTTTCCTGTCTATGGTGGCTTCAAACCACAGTTCTCAATCTTAGCTTCCTGAGTAGCTAGGATTATAGGCATGAGCCACTGATGCCTGGCCACTTTAGTATTTATGAGAAATATTTTAATATGATTTTCCTTACAGTATTTTCCTAGTGACTTAATTTTAACATTTTAAACATAGAAATATTTCAGAAAATTTAAAATATACCTTTAGTCCTTTACAGTACTGTAGATAACTGCTTAGATATGTCTTAAAGTTGTATTTCATTAAAGTGTTAAGATCCTATATTTAAAAAAATTGTAGCAATAATTAATATACTATATAAACTTAAGTAACTATGTTTTCTTTAAAATGAGTAAAGCTGTTTATATTTTTTCTTTGACAATTAAAAGTAATACTATTAGAAAGTAAATATAGAAACAGTAAATAGTATTATTTAAGTTAATATAACATATAGAATTTTTTGCTAAACAGTGGCATGTGATAAAGTATTAGCATAGTAACATAATATCAGATATATAGTCCATATTATTACATGCTATATTTTAGATGGTAGATAAACAGATTATTTTCAATTTGGGCATAGAAAATTGCACAATTCAGTGGATGAATAGCTAGCATTTAGTATGTTTAGTAACATTTAATTTATTTGAATGTACTGAATTTATACTCTGTTCTGTATTACTTCTTCAAGATTTCTTTGAAGTTAGAATTTCTTTCCTATTATTGCTTAATATTTATGCATTATAAATATAGTCACCAAACTAAATTAAGTGATAAATGCGAAGTATTAAATGTGACCTGAAGGGTTCTTTTTTTTAAGCAAAGTATTTGCTTATACTTTGATATTCAAGAGCAAATACAACATGAAAATTTAGCAGTTTTTGCAAATAGGCTGTAATACTTTTGAAAGCTACACAAAGATCAACATCTTAGCATTTGGGCTTACCTCCCTTAAAAAACAACATACCCTTTTGTTTTTAAGTACTTGGAATATATTTTGAAAAAGTATGTTTTTTTTGTTGCTGTTATTGTTTGTTTTTTCCTGGTCCTGGGGCTTGAACTCAGGACCTGGGCACTATCCCTGAGCATTTTTCTCTGAAAGCTAATGCTCTATCACTTTGAGGCACAGCAGTACTTCAGGTTTTCTGGTGGTTAATTGGACATAAGATCCTCACAGACTTTCCTGCTCAGGGTGGCTTCGAACTGTGATCCTCAGATGCCAGGCTTCTGAATAGCTAGGATTACAAGCATGAGCCACCAGTGTCTGGCTTGAAAAAGTGTTTCTGGAAAGGCTTTAGTTATGATTTGAAAGATATTTCAGGAAGGAATATTTCTGCCATTGTTTATGTACTTCAACTCAGTCATATATTTAACTGTCATCAGTTTCAGATATTAGGAAAATCTTCACCTATATTAGAGGAATAGAAATAAGGCATGTAAATGCCTGTGCTTTCTAACACTCTTAATATTACACACTTTTGCTCATGCATGGCAAGCAATGTTCCTAATATTTGAAGATCTCATTATCCAACCAACCACAATACTTCTATTATGAGAAAATACCCAACACTGAGAATTCATAGTCATATTAAATATGTCAATATGTGTTCATCATTCCATTCAACAGGTTTGCAGGCTTAGGACACCAAAGAACTCATCAGCTATGTCCCGATTCGTAGGTATTTGTGTATAACTCCCAGATAAATTCGGTGAAAAAGTGACTTAAAATATTTCCAGCTTTTAGATCAATAATAAAAATACTCCAGTTATTTTAACATGTGATAATGTTCAAAATTAGTGACTAAGACTAGACTACCAAATACAGTTACCAATATACTTTGTTTGCAAAATTTACTCTATAAAATCAGCAACAACTGCTTAAACTACTTTTGGACAGTTTGAAAGTACTGTACTTAATTTACAAAGACCACATCTGTTTATCTGTGTTCTCCGAAAATAAGTTCAATATTTGGATTTTTTTCATGATTTTTCTTTTTAGTTTTCCCTTAAATGTAGCATAATCTCAAATTTATAAAAAGGACTCATAAGGCTGGGTATATAGCTCAATAGTAAAGCACTTACCTGGCATACCAAATACCTTGGGTCCAGTCTCCAGAACAAAAAGTAAAGAATACCATTTGCTAAGTTTTATGGTAGAGTATTAAAGCTCTGAATACAACAGAAGATTATATTTAGAATAGTTTTATTCATCTAAAAACAGAATGTTTTGTTAAACATTGGTATGTAACAAATTACTCAGTTTCCTCAGTGTGCTCTGTCTGCCCTTTTCCCATACCAATTATTTGCTATATCCATTATTCCATTGCAACATTATCCAGCTTGCATCAAATGCTTACCCAACAATTATTATCACCTTTGCCCTGTCACCTTAGGAGCCATAATGAAAAAAGCAAAATGCTTGGGAACAGTACATGAAAAATATTCAACAAATATTTGTTGAGCACCTACTGTATTCCAAGATCCTTTCTTAACATTAGTACATAATTAAAGAGTAACAGACAAAAACCTGTCCAAGGGAACCTTCATGAGGAAGACAAATCCTATAACACTACTGTCTTAACATGTGCAAATTCACACAGTAAACAGAATCATTTTTTTTAATATCTAATTTGTTCTAGAGAGAGAGAGGAAAAGAGGGAGGTGCAATTATAGCCAGTTAACAAATTTATCTTTTTGTGTAGGCATCCTCTTTCCAAAATATACATAATCCAACAAGGTTTATGGCTTTCAGTTTTTAATAAATTTAGTCAGTTTTCTTTTTTTTCCTGACAACAATATCAATTACAGTAAGAGTAGGTGTTTTTATTTTTAAGGAGGCTAGATAAACAGCCTGGCTCTAATTACTCAGAGGAAAGTGTAAAGAATGTTAATCAGGAAGGACAGACATTTAAGTGATTGACAGAATGCCAAAACAAATTGGTATTTGTGTAGGATTATCTACTGTTTCACTTTAGAAAAGGGAGAACATTTTTTTTCTTTTTTTGTCATTCTTTAGATTTAGCTCACAATTCAGATTTCGACTACTCCTTCTGAAATCCTAACATTACTGTTCTTTACAGGGTCTATAAGCTCAGTGAGCTAATTATCTAAGTTTACCAAACTTTGAATACAGCAGGTTTATATACAAGTCTTCCTGAAAATTGAGTAATAGTTTTAGAAAATTTATATGTTGATTATAAATAATTTAATCCAGTCTCCTGAGTAGCTTTAAGCCTAATTGTATTCTATTTGTTTGTATATTTGAAAACAATAAAGGTATAAATTCCATTCTCGAATTCAGTAACATCTATGCCTTTACCTTAAGAATGTTAGATTTCACTCAATTGGAAATTTATTGTGCTTACTTCATGTGAAAATATATGTTTTTATACTTTCTCATTTTAAAACCAGTAATTTTCTCTTTCTAGTCCCCCATTAACCCTAATTAGATGTTCTATGGCTTAAATTCATATGCCATACTAGTTCATAAGAACAATTTATTCTGTTTTACCTTCTATGAAACTCCAATAGTAGTTGTATAATGATATAGTATGGGAAATATTACTCCTTTTGTTTCCTTGATTCTTAAGGGTTTTTTATTTATGACAAGCAATAGAAATGTTGTAGCTTTATTTTTTTAATTTTAGTGTTTACTGACTAAATTTTCAGTAAGTCACTATTTATTAACAAGTTTCACTATGAAATGGACCACGCAGGTGACCGAGGAAATGTGTCAACATCTTCTAGACCAGTGTCTACACCAGGAAAATCTGAACTGTCATCTAAACATAGCAGATCACTTAAACCCGATGGACGGATGAGCAGGACTAATGCTGACCAGAAGAAGCTAAGGGGGACAGAAGGTTTATCTGCTAGTGAGTCCCTCATGTTAAAATCTGATGCTGCAAAACTGAGGTCAGATTCCCATAGCAGATCATTATCTCCCAACCATAACACCCTGCAGACACTGAAGTCCGATGGGAGAATGTCTTCTAGCTTCAGAGCTGAATCTCCAGGACCAGGTTCTCGGTCATCATCTCCTAAGCCAAAGACTCTCTCAGCGAATAGATCTAGCCCTTCTGGTGCTAGTTCTCCACGCTCCTCATCACCACAAGATAAAAATCTACCTCAAAAAAGCACCACTCCTGTTAAGACAAAACTTGAACCTCCTCGGGAACGTTCCAAATCAGACTCTTACACACTTGATCCAGATACTCTCCGCAAGAAGAAAATGCCCCTCACAGAACCACTTAGGGGGCGATCTACATCACCAAAACCAAAATCAGTACCAAAGGATTCTAAAGACTCTCCTGGATCTGAAAACAGAGCTCCTTCTCCCCATGTGGTACAGGAAAACCTTCATAGTGAGGTAGTTGAAGTCTGCACTTCAAGTACTTTAAAAACAAATAGTCTAACAGATAGTACTTGTGATGAAAGCAGCGAATTTAAGAGCGTGGATGAAAGTTCAAATAAGGTTCATTTCAGCATAGGAAAAGCTCCATTGAAAGATGAACAGGAAATGAGAGCATCCCCCAAAATAAGTCGAAAATGTGCTAATAGGCACACCAGGCCCAAAAAAGAAAAATCTAGTTTTCTTTTTAAAGGAGATGGACCCAAACCTTTGGAGCCAGCCAAACAAGCAATGTCTCCGTCAGTAGCTGAGTGTGCCAGAGCAGTCTTTGCCTCTTTCCTGTGGCATGAAGGCATAGTGCATGATGCAATGGCTTGTTCTTCTTTCTTAAAATTTAATCCTGAACTTTCCAAAGAGCATGCTCCTATAAGGAATAGTTTGAATAGCCAACAGCCCACAGAGGAAAAGGAAATCAAGTTGAAAAACAGACACTCATTGGAAATATCATCTGCTCTGAATATGTTTAATATTGCACCTCATGGACCAGATATATCTAAGATGGGAAGCATCAACAAAAACAAGGTGTTGTCTATGCTTAAGGAACCACCTCTTCATGAGAGATGTGAGGATGGCAAAACTGAAGCCACTTTTGAGATGTCCATGCACCACCCAGTAAAATCTAAGTCTCCTCTTCCCTTAACTTTACAACATTTAGTGGCTTTTTGGGAAGATATTTCTTTGGCTACTATCAAAGCTGCTTCCCAGAATATGATTTTTCCAAGTCCTGGTTCCTGTGCAGTCCTTAAAAAGAAAGAGTGTGAAAAAGAGAACAAAAAAGCCAAAAAGGAAAAAAAGAAAAAAGAAAAGACAGAAGTTAGGCCCAGAGGCAATTTGTTTGGTGAGATGGCCCAGCTGGCAGTAGGGGGACCAGAGAAAGATACCATCTGTGAGCTGTGTGGAGAATCACATCCTTACCCAGTGACCTATCATATGAGACAAGCTCATCCAGGTAAATCATGTTCATAGATTGGTAGATAGACAGACAGATAGATAGAACTTTATTTTTAGTGAGCTATATTATTTCTGTGAGTTAAGTCAACGTATTAGTATTAGAAAGTATTAGAAAATAGTTACCCACAATTTATATCATATCTTTAAAGTACATTATCAGAGTAGTTGATCTTGTGAAAAATAGAGAAATTTGGTGCGAGTTTAATATAGTAAAAAGTATACTAAGTTTTACATTACAAATTACATTACTAGGCAAATGCTTTACCTTTTGAGCAGCCAGCCCAGAAATATTTCTTATTTTTTAAAAATGTTTTATTTGGTACCCGAGAATGCTTTTAAGGTTTTGTACAGTAGAAGGAATGACATGTCCAAACAGATCAGATCCCGTGTTAGAACTTCAATTTTAGTGTTTTCCAGTATGAAGTTGCAAGTAGAATGAATTATGCCTATTTTTTGTGGGGATTTTCCTATGGAAAATCTAATAAAATCTGTTACTTTATTAGAAGACAGTATTTTAGGTAACTATAAGTATTTTTATAACATAAAATATTTCAAAATTCATCTAAAACATGGTTAAATTCTTTTCTTTCTACAATTCATTCCCCAGATGTCCTATAAATATAGGATTCCTGAAAATTTATCTTTTTTTTTTTTTTTTGGTCTGTCATGGGGCTTGAACTCTGGACCTGTGTGCTATCCCTCAGCTCTTCAGCTCAAGGCTAGCGCTCTATACTTGAGCCACAGTACCACTTCCAGTTTTCTGGTGGTTTATTGGAGATAAGAGTCTCAGGGGCTTTCCTGCCTGGGCTGGCTTTGAATCTTGATCCTCAGATCTTAGCCTCCTGAGTAGCTAGGATTACAGGCAGGAGCCACTGGACCCGGCTATCATAAGATTCCATATTTGTCTATTTTCATTTACATTCTTAAGTAATTCTAAAGATATCACATCTTATACTTTTCTTAATCTTCTTATTAGAAATAAAGCATCTCTGATACTTTGAATATCATTTAACTGGTTGTTTTCCAGCCAAGCACGCTATTTTTCTGATACTCACCTGAAAAAAGAAAATGAAATTCTCGTTTTCGTATTTTGCTTGCTTTACGAAAGCAAATCTGTCAAAACACATAAAGTATTAAATGAAGTTTTTAAATTATCATTCAAGGTTGTGGCCGTTATGCTGGTGGGCAAGGTTATAACAGCATTGGACATTTTTGTGGAGGATGGGCTGGTAACTGTGGTGATGGTGGCATAGGAGGAAGCACTTGGTACCTGGTGTGTGATCGCTGCAGAGAAAAATACCTCCGTGAAAAACAAGCTGCTGCAAGGGAGAAGGTATTTTTATTCTGCCTCGGGGATATGGATGTACTTTGATACTAATGATATGGATATACTTTGTAAGAATCTCTATAATCATATTATTAAATCAGTTGACTTCAAATAGTCATTTAAATAAGCATTTATATTAAAAATAATATTCAACTTTGCTATTTCTACTAGTCAACTAATTTTAATTAAACAGTAAATTAATAGTACAAAACAATTGAGTTATATGCCTGACTGACAAATGTTAGTTTTGTAATTTTTTATTATTAGTTGCCCATTGTTATATATTATCTAAACATATACATAAATTCCACTCTTCCCCTTTATCTTCCTTCTACTTTTGTGACTGTTGTTTCTCTATTCTTTATCTTCTGTCTCTTTTCTGTAACACCTAATTACAGTGTAGGAGTCACAGAAACTGAAGATCATTCCCACTAGTGATATACTACATCATACTCTTGCTGAAATCCTCCCTCTCCTTCATTACTCTGGTATTTGTGAGTGTATTTAGATTTAAGTAGTAAGGTTTTAAGTTTCCCCAAGGAAAGAGAAGAACAGTTTTTGTTCAATGTAAAATAGTTTTTTAATCAATTCAGGTGAAACATGAAGTAAATGCTGTTTCAGCAATCACTATTATTACTTCACAATATTTCTAGATATCACTTTTTGGCCTTTAGACTAAGATCAAGTTAAATAGTTTAAATAGTTTAAAATAGTTATAGAATGTTCAAGAATTTGTATTAATACTTAAAGGATCATTTTTTTTTATTAAGTAGAAAATGGTCACTTCAGTTCTTTTGCTACCAGGTAAAACAGTCTCGGAGAAAGCCAATGCAAGTGAAGACCCCACGAGCCTTGCCCACTATGGAAGCCCACCAGGTGATCAAAGCCAATGCCCTCTTTCTGCTGTCGCTGAGCAGTGCAGCAGAACCAAGCATCCTGTGCTACCACCCTACAAAATCATTCCCGTCGCAGCTGCCCAGTGTGAAAGAGGGTATTTCTGAGGATCTTCCTGTGAAAATGCCTTGTCTTTACCTGCAGACATTAGCTAGGTAATAACACTGCGTCCTTCTTGTTTTTAATCACTTTTTGAATTAATTGATTAATTTTATAAAGTAGGTCAGTATTCCTCTGACTACCCACACTTCATTAGGTGTGGTATGTACTAAAGAAACCTTATTTTCTAAGTTATCTTGGCTAACACGTGACTACTAAGATATACATTTTATTGTTGTGGTTATCTCCTGTAAAAATCTTAATAAAATTGTGTTTTTACTATCCAATATATATCTCAGAATGTAAGACTATAGCTATATTCTTTTTATTCTCTAATAAGTTGACTTCAGTTTATTAGTAATGGGAAATACTAAAATGAAAAATAAGTGATGTTTTCTTTTACAGTCTTCCTTTAAAAAGAAAATTATTCAGCCAGGCGCCAGTGGTTAAATGGCTATGATTCCATCTACTCAGCAATTTGAGATCTGAGGATTACAGTTCAAAGCCAGCCTGGGCAGGAAGGTCTAAAACTCTCATCTCAAACAAACCACCAAAAAGCTGGAAATGGAACTGTGACTCAAGTGATAGAGTACCAACCTTGAGCAAAAGGCTTTGGACAAGCATTCAAGCCTTGAGTTCATGCCCCAGTACTACTGGCCAAAAAACAAAAACAAAAAAACATAAAATTTTACACCTGTATTTTTAGCCTATATGTTCATATATTGTACATTATACTAACATGTGTCAAAACAATCTTTCTCATTCCAAATTCTTGTTTATTAGCTGATAGATGAACTTCTCTAGATATTGCCTGTTGTTAGAGTTTGCTAATTAATTGTTCTTTTCCATATGTAAAAGTGCTAACTTCTTTAAGTAGTAGAATTATATGGTTTTAAAAATGTTTGTGTATATTTAAAAATGTTTGCATAAGGTAAGTTACAAAGGAAAATGGGAATGTGAGACTGAGGTGGAGATTATCAGCTATGCCAAATCCCACATATCTTTAGCTTCAGTTAGAGTTCTGACTGGACTTTTTTAGACTACTAGACCTTTTTATTCTAGTTTGAAAAAGAATGAATCAGACAGTCATACATTTGAGAAAGTGATAACAGAGTTGTAAATCTTATAGTTTTAGCTCTCTTGGGAATAGAAATCCAAGTGACTGCCTATATTGCAGCAGTCTATGCAGGAATTATGAGCCTGCAGCATAGCTATGATTAGGGAATGTGAAGCGGGAGTGGTTTTGATAGGAAACCTGGTGTCATAAGCTTAAGTCACGCATTACTCTGAGATATTCTAGCCTAAGGATCTGGACAGTTGATGGGATCACTCACCTAACACGGGAAGATGGAAATGTTCTTGAAAGAAAAGAAAATGAGTTCTATTTTGGGTTTGACATGTTTGTGGCACCTGGAATATGTATGTGTAAAGTCCTCAGACTTTTAATTCCACCTATATACATCTGATCATTTTAATACTTCTCTTTTACTTTTTGACTTTCAAGTGCTGCTTTGTCT
Organism: Dipodomys ordii; assembly: GCF_000151885.1. Classification (NCBI taxonomy): domain Eukaryota; kingdom Metazoa; phylum Chordata; class Mammalia; order Rodentia; family Heteromyidae; genus Dipodomys; species Dipodomys ordii. Next base: position 3,393,217 of record NW_012267217.1, read on the forward strand.
TTTACAAAAGATACTTAAAAATGGAGAGGACCTATATTGCCATCATATTCTTTAAGTTCTTGGGTTTGATTTAATGCAGGCATCATCATGAAAATTTTGTGGGCTATCAAGATGACAACCTATTCCAGGATGAAATGAGATATCTACGTTCAACATCTGTACCTGCCCCATACATATCAGTAACTCCTGATGCAAGCCCCAATGTATTTGAAGAGCCTGAGAGTAATATGAAATCTATGCCACCAAGGTATTTTACTTCCCTTCTCTCTGTTGAATAGCCAGTGTTTGGTGGAAGAATAACTTTGAACTAGAAACAAATGATCTGGAAGTTCTTTAATGCAGCCTTCCATCTCAGGTGGAAGTTGAGATAAGTCAGCTCTGCTTACTTACTATTGAAACAATATACATATACATGAGTAAAGTGTCCTTGATGGGAGAAACATTAGTTGGAAAGAAAAGATCAACTAATGATATAAAGAAAAGTTAAATGATGTTATGATGTTATATTATTTAGTACTGCATTTAATCAGAATAGAAAAGTTGACTTTGAAGCAGCATAGATGTTTCATGGGAGAAACACTAGTACAAAAACATTGTAACTTGGATGGTTCCTTATAGTATTCCTGACTTGAGTATGGTAAGATGAAGCTAAAGAGCTTCTTAATACTGAATATAAGCATGTAAAAATGCTGCACAAATAAATCAAGCACCTCTGGAACTTTTAGAGAAGAGACAAAAATGCAAAGATAGTCTCTTTGTGATATTGAGAAGCCAATACATTTAGTATAGATTTCAGCCTTGTTTATGGAATTATATTACATTGGTAAAGACTATGAGAAAGCTGGGCGCCGGTGGCTTACACCTGTAATCTTAGCTATTCAGGAGGCTGTGATCTGAGGATTACCATTCAAAGCCAGCCTGGGCAGGAAAGTCTGTGAGACACTTACTCCAATAAACCACTAGAAAACCAGAAGTGTCCCTGTGGCTCAAGTGGTAGAGTGCTAGCCTTGAGCTGAAGAGTGGAAGGACAGTGCCCAAGCCCAGAGTTCAAGCCCTACAACCGACCAAAAAAAAAAAAAAGACTATGAGAAAGGATGAAAAAAGTGTGCGTTGTTGACTAACTTTATAATGACAAAGATAAATTTAAGATGACAACAAAATTTCTAGCATGAATAACTGTGAACTTGTATCATTGGAAAAGAAGATATTTACTAAAAGAAGAAAAAAAATTCTTTTTTTTTTGGGGGTCCGGTGGTGGGGCCTGAGCCCCACTGAGCCACCTTCCCAGCCCCTTTTTTTGGGGGGGGGTCTGGTTGTAGGGCCTGAACTCTGGGCCTGGGCGCAGTCCCTCAGCTCTTCAGCTCAAGGCTAGCACTCTACCACTTGAGCCACAGCGTCACTTCTAGCTTTTTTCTTTTTGCTTATGTGGTGCTGAGGAATCGAACCCAGGGCCTCATGCATGCAAGGCAAGCACTCTACCACTGAGCCACCTTCTCAGCCCGAAAAAAACATTCTTACTAAGATATGCCATATATATATATATATATATATATATATATATATATATATATATATAGTAAGAAACTAAAGTAATGAACACTTTAAGCATAATAGAACTTACATATTCCAATTCATTTCTTAAAAAATTATTTATAATTTTACCCCTCATCATTATTCATCATTGGGGGATTTGTTTGTTTGGTTGAGTTTGGTTTCTGTTAATTTTTTTTTCCAAGGAGTATAACATAGCACTTTATATCTTTCTAAAGATATCTCTAAAGGAAACATATATATATATATATATATATATATATATATATATATACTTCTTAACAAGGATTATAGTCCATTTGGAGGCTAGTCTGAAGTGTATGATTCCTTGTGATTATTACCCTCTAGAATCACAATCAAGTAATATGAACTTCAAGTTAAAAGTAGTGAGATAAAGCTATAGTAGAGAATTTTTCCATTCCAAGTTCCCAATTAAAATTGTATTAATAACCAAAATATACCAATAAAAATTATTCAAATCAGCTCATACAAGGTGCTACACATTTCTAACGGTGAAAAGAAACAAAAATAAAAAGAAACAAACTACTAAAAAGCAGATAAACTTCAGATAAGAAAAAAATAGATCTGGGAGATGAATGTAAACCTTCCAGTATATGTATGCAACTATCCATCTCTCAGACCACAAAAGAAAATGTAAACTTGGAGGGAATTGTTTCCTTGCTGCAGCAGGACAGCAGTTGATGAAATACAGTGACCAGTTAAGGTCCCATGGATTGATATGACAGACTGATTCCTGATACAGAAGGCAAATAAAAATCTCTAGTTATCCTTGGGAAGGTAATAAAATAGGTGTCAAGTGTGGTGAGAAAAGAACTTGAGGGAAATCCTCAGCTGCATCATCAGAACAAGCCAAAGAACTAAATAGATGTGCCTGCTTTAAGCATTAGCAAAATGAAAACAGCATATCCTTCAAAAGTAGATGAGAAACACAGTCGGAAAGAAAACTCATCTTAAAGCAAGACAATTCCTAGAATGTTTTGTAGTATGGGAAAAATTTGATGACATAAATTTAATAAAAATTCTAATGTGTAAGTGAGATAAAAGAACTAAGTAAAAAACTACATTACAAAGCTAAGGGGACAGACCAAGACCAACACAACACCATTATAAAACTAAAAAGTTAGAACTATTTAGATCAGAGAGTTGAATTATTGATGTGAAGTAAATATTTGCAGTGATCCCATAAAAAAATAAACTCACAGTAAAATGATACTGAATTAAATTAGCAGAATTTTACAACAGATAAGATCTCTCTCTCTCTCTCTCTCTCTCTCTGTCTTTCTCTCTCTCTCTCTTTCTCTCTCTCTCTCTCTCTAATTGTTGTTTTCTGTTTTTGGTTCCACTATGGCATGAACCTCTAGCCTCACACATGCTGAGCAAGTTTTACACCACTTGAGCTAAGCCCTCATCCAAGAAATACTTTCAAGTTACTGGCACTCCAAGTTAAACCAAGAGTTTTTCAAGTACATGAGAAAGGAAAAGCAAGTCATCATGTAAAATGAAAGTTACACTGAAATCACACTTTTTAAATCATAATTTTATGTGAAAGGAAAAAATATAAAACTCTAAAAAGTTTCATCCATTGTTAGACATGTTAATCATATATTGAAATATATGCTAACACACAACAGATCTTGAGAACATTAACACATGTGTTCCCATATCACGATTTATTAGAAAACATTCTTTCATAAAATCCATGATTAATTCTGAATTAATCACATAAACCAAATGATTAATGAAAAATACTTTTAAAAGAATAAACAGTAGGTCAGAAAAAATAAAATGTACCAGAGAAAGCATGTCTGATGTTCACATGGTCCTAAAGAAAATATTCAGGTATTTTATATTCAGCTGCATTCTCAGGCATCAAATAGCAGCAGGAATATATGAATGAGTGAATGAATGGATCTTTTTTTATTTTTTTTCTTTTCTTTTGCCTTCCTTTTCTTTCCTTTTCCTACCTTCCCTCCTATCTAATAGTACTGGGTTTTGAACTCAAAGACTTGTGCCTGCTGGGCAGGAGCTCTACCACTAAGCCATGCTTCCAGTCTTTTTTGCACTGGGCATTTAGATAAAAGATCTTAATTTCTGCCTAGGTTCATACTTTCTGGACCATGATCCACCTATTTTGTGCTACCTGTTGTGGCTGAGATGGAAGGTATGTGCCACCATTACCAACTTCTTTTTCTGAGATGCTGTTTCATAGACTTTTTTGGCCTTGGCTGGCCTCAAACCATTATCCTCTTGATCTCAGCCTCCCAAGTAGCTAGAAATACAGGCATGAGCCATTGGCATCAGCTCTTTATTATTTTTTTTAAAAAAAAGCCTCTCTTTTTTTCTTTTTATTTCCTTTAAGTAGTTGAACAAATGATTTTCCACTTAACAAGATAGTTTATGAATTCAATATATCTTGGTCAGTATCACCCTTCTCAACATTTTCGCTCATCCCTCCCCTAGCATCCCTTTTCTCTTTTTAATTTTGTAGGGTATACACTGGATTCTTAAGTGAATTCTCCCCCTCTTCTTCTCTTCATTCCTCTGTCCCTTTCCCCTTGATTCTACCATACCCTTTGGAATACCTGCTTCTTGGTGTTTCGTTTTGCTAAACTTTGATTTTGCCTCTCTAAGGAATTACATTATTTGAGATCTCCCTTGAATCTACAGTATTTCAGTTAATATGCATATCACCCACCATATTTACTTGTAAGTTCATAACTAAATCTAACTTCCACATATAAGGGAAAGCATACATTTTTGTCTCTCTGGTCCTAACTAACTTCACCTAACTATTTTTTCCAGGTCCTTTTCTTTACAAATGGTACAATATTTTCTTTGTAATGAATGAGTAAAATTCCATTGTGTATATAAACTATATTTTCTTGATTCATTCATCCACTGAGGGGCATCTTGACAAATCAAGTTATTTTATAAGATGATGAATAATGAATCTATTAAAACACTGGCTCTCTACCAGGCATAATAATTGCTTCTCAGCTATCATTTGAACATATTTGGACATTTTTTGTTTGTCACAACTGAGCTAGTTCAAATGGCATCCTAATGGGTAGAAAGCAGTATTGTTCAATAAGACAGTTCTCACAATAAGGAATTATTATTTGGCCCAAAGTAGACAAAAATGACTTAATGATGATCTCCTTGGGTTTTTTATGTTGCTTGAATTTTTTATGAGCATTATCTTATTTCTAAAAAAAAACTCATCTTTTTCAAATTGTGTAGTGAAAAAAAATTGTGTAGTGATTCTTCTTATGTTGATTGAAAACCATCTGTTAAACAGAATAGTAACACTATATATAAAATGAATTCAGTTACTATGTATCCAGTGTTTGTATAACCCCAAAATGTTATCCAGGTACATTTACCCTTGTTTAATGTGCAGCACTTCGATTCTTACATTTTTCTCAAAGAATAGTGTTCATTATCTTAGATAATGAGTAAAGAACCCACTCAGGGAGTTAGCCACTTGTTAGAAAATATATAAATTTTACTGAAGGACATGTATTTGAAAGTTGGTGTGAGTGTTTAAAGAAAATAACTCTAGATCCCATGGTGACAAAAATGTCCCAATTTAAAATGAGGTAGGTGACAGAAAAAGAAAAGAACAGCTTGCAAATTTGTCAAAGCAGAAAGGTAAGATGATTTTCTTTTTTTATACAGTGTCACAAGAAAGGAAGTTGTAACCTTTTAAATGTTTTAAATATTATTATAAATGGAAAAGCTATTAGTTTACTTACACTTGAAAGTCACTGTGTTGTTATGTTACGTAAGTATAATTACAATGCTGGAGTAGCAGTGCTCTTAGCAAGGCTGTGGGACAGCCCTTCCCAAAAGTAATCCTCAAGCACCAAAAGAAAACCAAGTTTTACTTTCTGTTGAATTAGCAGTCTTCCTGTACATATCTAATTTTTCTGTTCAATGAATTTATGATTACATATGCCTAATTTTCCTGACTATCATGGCTTACTGCTTTTGATCCCAAAAGTTGTGTAGGACATTTGATAACTTTTTTTATATTTAAAATACAAAGTAGGTTTGAGAAAATCACAAATTAAAAAGAAACAATTCTGAGATCAATCAAAATGTAACTATTTGAAAAGATAAGATTTTAATTTAAAGTGGGATTCTTAAGTTGTTTTGGTGCATGTTTCCCCATATGTAATTTACATGCAAATATTTGAGTAGTTTAAGTACAGTTGTATTTCATTCATTTTTTTTTCTTTTAAGTTTTTACCAGTTTTCCACTTGTTTTCTTGCTCCTTCTGCAGTTTGGAAACTAGTCCTATAACTGATAGTGATCTGGCAAAGAGAACTGTTTTCCAAAGGTCATACTCAGTTGTTGCTTCTGAATATGACAAACAACACTCCATCTTACCTGCACGTGTTAAAGCCATCCCTAGAAGAAGAGTTAACAGTGGAGACACAGGTAAGTACATAATTAAAAGGACGAGTGAGTATTCAACTATTAAATATAAAAAAAACTATGTTCTATGCCAATAATCTAGGATTTGAAGGGATGGGAATGGATTACCTTCCACTTCGTTTTAGACAGAACTTCTGTGTGATCCAGCCATAAGTGTACCTTTCTAAATTTTGCATCTCAATGACAAGCAACATCCAGAGAATAAATTTATCTTTACAGTCTTACATGTTAAATGTTTAAGGCAACTTTGTTACCAATTATCCCTTCCATTTAAGCTTCAGTGAACCAGAAGTTGCAATAGTTTACACACACATTTATCTTCCTGTTCCTATTAAAAAATAAAACTTGTATAAAAAGATAAAACGTTTACAGTTGGTAGGCACTGATGGCTCACTCCTAGCTACTCAGGAGGGTAAGATCTGAGGATCAGGTTCAAAGCCAGCCTGAGCAGGAAAGCCCCTGAGACTCTTATGTCCAATTAACCACCAGAAAACTGGAAGTGGTACTGTGGCTTAAGTGGTAGAGTGTTAGCCTTGAGCTGAAATGCTGAGGGACAGTGCCCAGGCCCAGAGTCAAGCCCACAAGTGACCAAAAACAAAAAAAAAACTTTTACAGGTACTATCACTCTGAATACACATAAAACTTTGGTGATATAACTATTATTAAGAAATTCTTAATTTGGGCCAATTACTATCAACAGCTTCATATTTGAGCTGAAGATTTACCTCACAAATAATGAAAGAAGCTCAATAGAATAAGATAATATGGTGATTCACTTACTAAAATGTCACATTATAGGTACATGAAAAGCTTTTTTTTTTTTCTATTTTCCTTTTTTGAGGCAGCATCTTCGTGTTCCCCAGGCTGACCTGGGAAAGGTTGTAATCCTCCTGCTTCAACCTCCCAAGTAGCTGAGATTATAGGACTCTTCCACCATACCAACTTATGTATGTTATTACTGAAGCTCTTCAAGAAAATTACAGTTGAGCATATTTCAACAATTTATAGGTTCAAGTGAGACTTATAATCCTAGCTACCTGGGAGGCTAAGATCAGAATGATTTCTGCTTAAGGCCAGCAGAAAAGTTCAGAAATCCTTGATCTCAATCTATAGCTTAGTGAGTGATATAGTCCTGTTGTCATACCTACATGGGAAGCAGAGATCAGTAGGATTATAGTTCTAAGTTAGCCCAGGTAAAAAGAAGTCCATTAAATTGCATCTCAGTTATAGTTAAAGAAGCTGGGCTTTTGATGTCTGTCATCTCAACTACAACAGGAAGCCATGTTAGGTAGATTGCAGTCTAAACATGCCTGGGCAGAAAGTGAGACTGTATCAAAACCAACCAGTGTACTGAGCACTCGGGCCTCACCTGTAATACTAACTACTAAGGAGACTGAAATTCACGTGATTGAAATTCTAAGCCAGCCTTGACAGAAAAGTTTCCGAGACTTCATTTCCAAAATAATCAGCACAGTACTAGAACAAAGCATGCACAAGTCCTGAGTTCAACCTCTAGTTTAAGAAAAATGGTGGGGGGCTGGGAAGGTGGCTCAGTGGTAGAGCGCTTGCCTTGCATGCATGAGGCCGTGGGTTCGATTCCTCAGCACCACATAAGCAAAAAGAAAAAAAGCTGGAAGTGGCATTGTGGCTCAAGTGGTAGAGTGCTAGCCTTGAGCTGAAGAGCTGAGGGACAGCGCCCAGGCCCAGAGTTCAGGCTCCACGACTGGACCCCCCCAAAAAAAAAGAAAAGAAAAGAAAAAAAAGGTGGAAGATAGGTAGGAAAATAGGTAAGTATGAAGGAAGGAAAGATGGAGATGAAAGGAAGGAAGGAAGGAAGGAAAACAACCAGTACAATAAAAAGGACTGGAAGTTTAGTGGCACAGTGCCTTCCTAACAAACACAAAGCTCTAAATTCAAAACCTAATGCCACCAAAGCACAAAACATGATACATAGGGTCATTCAATAAGTATCTTGGAACTCTTATTGAGACACCTTTGTTATAAAGCACTGTTGTAGGAAATGATGGAGATGAGGTGCAGATTCCATTAGAGAGACTAGAACTCACTTAGCTTTTAGAATGTTTTAGACTATCCATTTATCAGACCTGGATTCAAAACCCACCAATGTAACTTGATAATGTAACTCTAGGAAATTAAGATGTTTAATCTTTCTGATGCTTATTTCTTCTTCAAAGTTGAAATCATTAAGATTTTGTCATGTGACCCTCAAAAGGCTCTAAATATGCAAATTATAATCCTATTCATATTAAATGTTAATCATATATTTGTATGTTATATTCATAATCATATAATTATCTATATTAATCATATGCTACCTAAGAAAAATAATAATTTTCTTTTTTTTAATAGAAGTTGGTTCTTCCCTTTTGAGACATCCATCACCTGAACTTTCCCGACTAATTTCAGCCCATAGTTCTCTTTCCAAAGGAGAACGAAATTTCCAATGGCCAGTTTTGGCTTTTGTTATACAGCATCATGATCTAGAAGGTCTTGAAATAGCAATGAAACAGGCCCTAAGGAAATCTGCTTGTCGAGTTTTTGCTATGGAGGTATGAATATGTTAATGGAATTAAATACAATTCCTGGATCTTACAAATACATGCTTATTCTATTTAATATTTTTCTTTTACCAAATTCCATCAAATTAGATACCATTAACCTTTTAAAAATATAAAGCTCATGTCAAAATTAAACTCTGAAGTTTATGGATATTATCAATTTAGAGTTATATATAAGTACTGTAAAAATGTTTATTTCTAATTAATGATTTGAATCTTGAGGTGGTTTGTTGTTGTTTTTTTGTCTTTTTTGTTTCTTTTTTTGTTCTTTTGCCTTTTAGGTGCCTTTCCTGGACTTAAACTCAGGGCCTAGGCACCATCCCTTAGCTTTTTCTGCTCAAGGCTAGCACTCTATTGAATAGCACTCTGTCACTTGAGCCACAGGCTCCATGTCTGGCTTTTTGTTGGGTTAATTGGAGTTAAGAGTCTTATGAACTTTGTTGCTCAGGCTGACTTTGCTCTTCCTAAATAGCTAGGATTACAGTCACAAGCCACTGGTGTCCAGCTTTGAGATCATTTTTTAAGCTTTTGTGATCAGAGTATTAATTTCACTAGAATGAAATGACAAAGAGGATGAGGAATGGGGCTTTTTAATTATAACTTTACTGGTAACAGCTTATCTATAATGTTTTGTTGAGTTGCTGTATCTTACAAACCTATATATAGTAAATCTTTGTCATGAGTATGATAAATACCTGTCCCTTTATTAGTGGAAACAATATAAAGATATTTAAGTAAATGGTCACTTGAATGTAGCTTTAGAATCATTCTGCATTGGTTTTAAATGTAAGTTGGAAATAAATGTGCCTATGTAAATTAAGAAAAAATTCATTGTGTTTCATAACTATTATTTTTTGTTTCAACCTATATTTTTTAATTAAGACCTAAATTGTTTAACATTTTAAGTTCAATGTACTTTCAATAATATAAAGGCCAGATTTTCTAATATGCCCTTGAGCATATAGTTCTCTGAAGTACTTCTAAGAAAATCCTATAGTTGTAACTCATGTGTTTCCTTTTTATCTTGGACGCTTTTATTCAGGCATTCAATTGGCTTCTGTGCAATGTCATACAGACAACTTCTCTCCATGACATTCTGTGGCATTTCGTAGCCTCACTCACTCCTGCTCCACTGGAACCAGAGGAAGAAGAAGATGAAGAAAATAAAACAAATAAAGAAAATGCAGAGCAAGTGAGTGAAATTTTTGCTCATTTTATTGTTCTGTATTTTAAAGAACTAATAAGGTTTCAGATGGTATAATTTGCATACATCATTACAGAGTATCTAGCTTGATTAAAAAGTAACATTTTCATGCTGTCAGTAGAGGGTTGATTACATTTAGTCAAAGTTTTCTCTCTAGTAAAAATGTTGAGAGTGACATCTGTCATAAAGTAGTCAGCTGAATAGCAGATAATATATACAAAGCAGTATATGATAAGTAAAAGGAGCAATACTCTTACATAGGGGACCAAGGACTGGGAGGACATATGTGGGGTGACCGTGATGAGTACTGCTGGCATGCTATTGAAATCCTCAAAGGCCATGTCAAAGGAATATCAGCAGTTAAAATCAGTACCTAAAAATCATGGGCAAAACTGAAATAGCCCCAGTCTAACAAAGTTGAGTGGTAGGCCTTGTCAGATCTAGATTGACTACTATCTCTGATGAAGGAATTGAATACAATATTCTTCATAAGAAAATAAACTAGAGCTCCTGTGGTGTGGAATCAATAGACCTGGAAAGAAGTAAAAAGTGACTGTCTTTGTCACTTAGCTCATTGACATAGTTGAAAAATTTTGATAAGCACACTTTGGCAGCAGGATGAAGAATCAAGCACATTCATCTTTGTCATCCAATAACAACTTGTTGTAGAATAGTTTCAAAAGCTATAAAAATCACATTCAAAATGGTACAGTATTTTTCACTTCTGTGAGTTTCTCCTATCACAAATGTGAAATAATTCTTTAGAGGGTTTTTTATGAAAATAGTCCAAATGGCTATAAGTAAACTGATAAAATGAACTCATACTTCTGTTCATCAGAACATTGCACAGCAGTAAAATACTTATTGCATGTGTAAGTAATATGTAATGATCTCCAAGATAAAAGGAAAAAGGAGAGTGTGAATTAGTGTGCATAGAGTGCTGCCATTTGTATAAACAAACATTTGTAGAAAATCTTATAATATGGTCCACTGTATTAGGAATTGCCAATGGAGAGATCATTGGCATGGCTAGGATATTGGGACAGACTTATCTTGGCATTTTTATACATTTTGAATGTTCCATCATGTTTATTACCTGCTCGAAAGAATAAAGTAGTGACGCTTGGTTCACAGTATCCAGTTTTCAGTAACATCTACTTTTATTGTTAAGCAGATATGTTTTATTCAGTGACTCTTAGATACTATGATCAACATTATTGGAAATAATTTAAGCTGCAACTTTAAAAGCTTTTAATGACTTTTAATGATAAAAAATGTCTTATTTTTCTTGTAAAGGTAAGTGCTTAAAGGTATTTATTTGAAACATGGAGGGAGACATTACTTTTGACTAGGTAAAGTTAGGCAAGTTACTCTACATATAAACAGGCAGATTTTTATTTTGGTGCATATAAAATAGAAGAAATGCAATTCCTCAAATAGAAGAAAAGCCATGAGCAGTGGCAGAAGTGTATATGAGAGTTTTAGAAATGGGAATTTAATGAAAAGAAAGGTGTATTTTTTTAAAGTTATTTGGATGCTGTTAGAAATTTCATGTCAAAATCTTTAATCCCAGCTACTTTGGAGGTCTCTGTTTGAGGTTAGCCTAAGCAGAAAGCTGGTTAGACCCTATTTCAAAAACAAATGATGGTTCATGTCTTTAATCCTAGCTACATATAAGGTAGATGTAGGAGGATCTTGGTCTGAGGCCAGCCCAAGCAGAAGAAAGAAAAACAAGCTGAAAACAAAAGGACCAGGGTGTGTGACTCAAGTTGTAGAGCACTTGGCTATTAATCACAAAGCCTTGACTTCAAACTCTCATTATTTTGTGGTAATTTCTGCCCTAGAGGAATGCATAAAATAGGCACTAATAGTAGTATGGCCTACAGCAGAATTAACATGACCAAAAATCTCAGCAGTTTGACTTCATCCACATCCTTCATTGGCCATAGATAGTATTAGTACAGAAACTGAATATGCTTTGCATTAACCATAAGATATGTCACTCTCCTACCAACTTGACCTTTTTGTTGTATTTGGAATGACTGTACTTATATTATTAAAATTTATTTGCTGTGAGAATGTTGCCTTTCCTTGTAAAGCAAGTGTCTTTAGAAGATGGAAGGTTCTGGAATATCCTTCTCCATAGTAAAGCAGACATTATAACACTGATAAGTGTCTGTTCAGTCACATTGCTAAAAATGAAAATGCATTTGCTCCCCACTTCTCCTTCTCGACTCCTCCTGGAACTGTGTGTGATCACTTTCTTAAGAAATCTTTCTTAGGGGGCTGGGAAGGTGGCTCAGTGGTAGAGCACTTGCCTTGCATGCATGAGGCCCTGGGTTCGATTCCTCAGCACCACATAAGCAAAAAGAAAAAAAAGCCAGAAGTGGCGCTGTGGCTCAAGTGTAGAGTGCTAGCTTTGAGCTGAAGAGCTGAGGGACAGCGGCCAGACCCAGAGTTCAGGCCCCATGACCAGACCACCCCCAACAGAAAAAGAAATCTTTCTTAGGAATTTGAAACATCTGTTAAATAGTTTATATGTTATTCTATAAACAATATTATTAAAACTGCTACCAGACTGAGGGTTTGAATAGAAAATAAAATCTAACATCTCTCTCTCTCCAAGCTGTGTATCTGCCTAAAGGAAGAAGCTGTTTTGTGTAATTCACATAAAAAAAAAGTCAGATGAATTAGTAATGACCCCAACTTCTAAACGTGTTATTTTAAACATCTATACAAACTCACATGCATATATACCTCATCATGTATACATATGAATTTATTCTACTAATATATTTGTATGTGTAGTAAAAGTATGTGTATATGATATTCATTTATTTGCTAATTTTATGAGGAATCTTACTACTTTTTCCCGATAAGTATTACAAATAGAATTAGGAAATCTTTGCTTACTGTATGTATTGGGTATGGTTTAACTAAAACTGTTTTTTTAAACTACTGTAAAGAGAGTTCTTTCCAGCTTACATACTAGTAAACTGGCTTTCAATATCTACTTTAGGAGAAAGATACAAGAGTATGTGAACATCCACTGTCAGATATAGTGATTGCAGGCGAAGCTGCCCATCCTTTGCCACACACATTTCATCGTTTACTACAAACAATCTCTGATCTTATGATGTCTCTCCCCAGTGGAAGCTCATTGCAGCAAATGGCCTTAAGGTAATTTTGTTTCTAAGTATTCTAGGTGTTCCTACAGAAAGTATTTTGTATGAAATACAAAATGCTAAATGCTCAAAACCCTCTTTTTAATGCTAAAATATAAAAAATCCTTGTACCATGTAGATGGTGCCTTCCTCCTTACTTTCTTAATTTTGAAAGATGTTCCCTTTGGCTGATACCTGTTTGCTGTTCTGTAAAATGTAGGTAACACATACGTTTTAGTGCTCCAAATGCTTGCTGTAACCATCTCCCTCACTTTTGTCTCTCCTACTTCAAATCATTTCAATGTCACAAAACATAAGAATGAAAATGAATCATAGCAACAAAACCCAAAATAGAGTCTCCACTTTTAAAGAACCTAAAGAAGAATGAACCAGTTATATGCACCCAATTTTAAAACTTTTCAATGACCATAACATAATTTTAACCTGAAATCTGTTGAGAATTTCGCATTACTTTACATTGTCAACCTTATTATTATATCTACTCATTAGACTATAAATATTACTAGATCCTTAAATCCTCCATTGTTTTATGGAACAATAAGTTGATAAGATGATTGGGCTTTCCATATCCCAATGATAAAACCAGTGAAAGAGAGATATATTTGTCCTCTTCATGAAATTTTTGAAATTAAAGATACATTATATCCTAATGCATTATTCTATGTGACATTATCACATAGAAATATTTGAGAAACTTGCAAAGTTTTCTTGATACAGACTTATAGCCTTTTGTTTTTGCATCTATGACCTTTGATGTAGGTGAATTTTCCTTTTAAAAATGGCAATGATTTAACTCCCTAAAGTTTTTAAATTTCAGTCTTTCACTAGACTATTTTTTTAGGAATTAGCTATAGAGTATGTATAGCTATTCCATGAATTCTTCAGACATTTCTGAAAAATTGTTTTGTAATTTTTATTTAATTTTTTGAATTTGTATTTATATTGCTTATGTATTAATTTTAGATGCTGGAGTCTCAAATTCAAGCAATCTGATCACCAATTCCTTCATCAGAGCAACGTCTTTCACCACATTAATAATATTTTGTCAAAATCAGATGATGGGGATAGTGAGGAGAGTTTCAGCATCAGTATTCAGTCTGGCTTTGAAGTTATGAGTCAGGTCAGTGACATAATAGTGATGGTCTGTTGTCCTGTAGTAAATAGTCTACAATGTTTATGAGGAAAAACTAAGTTGCTCATAAATAATTTTGTTCTCTTAACATTATTTATTGTCAAATGTATGTTTTCTCATCATGAAAGATTTGGTCTTTTATATTATAAATGTTTATATTTGTTTCTGCTAGGAATTGTGCATAGTTATGAGCTTAAAGGATTTAACCAGCATTGTTGACATAAAAACTTCAAGCCGACCTGCCATGATTGGCAGTTTGACAGATGGTTCCACAGAAACCTTTTGGGAATCAGGAGATGAAGATAAAAACAAAACTAAGAACATTACTATCAACTGTGTAAAAGGAATTAATGCCCGCTACGTATCTGTTCATGTAGACAATTCTCGGGACCTTGGGGTAAGAAAGAGAACTTAATTTCTAGCTTCTAAGTACCTTTCAGACCATTAGTAATCATGCATTTTTCTTTTTTGGGGGGGAAGGAGGTCCGGTTGTGGGGCCTGAACTCTGGGCCTGGGCGCTGTCCCTCAGCTCTTCAGCTCAAGGCTAGCGCTCTACCACTTGAGCCACAGCACCACTTCCAGCTTTTTTTCTTTTTGCTTATGTGATGCTGAGGAATCAAACCCAGAGCTTCAGCTCAAGGCTAGCGCTCTACCACTTGAGCCACAGCACCACTTCCAGCTTTTTTTCTTTTTGCTTATGTGATGCTGAGGAATCAAACCCAGAGCCTCATGCATGCAAGGCAAGCACTCTACCACTGAGCCACCTTCCCAGCCTCCTAATCATGCATTTTTCTTTGTGAGTTTATCTAAAAGATTTACCACTTGAGACTTTGCCAAATAAGAGCATTTAAAAAAAAATTTTATTGTGAAAATACCATACAAAGGGGTTACAATTACATGAGCAAGGAGCATTTTTTTTTAGTTTGTAAATTAACCTTAAATCTAAAAACAGATTTATGTGATTGGGGGAACTATAGAATATAAATTCTAAGCTGAGATCTGAATTCAATATAAAACTGAAGCTAGACAAAATAAAAGTTTATTGTAGAATTTTCTACTTCCATGTCCTTGTTTCAGCTATTTCAATGGTCTAACTATATTCCCCATAAACTGTGCATCTCTCCAAATCTTTATAAGACCCAGTAAAGAAATCCTGTCTGGGTAAATGCTTTATAAAAATAACTCTTTTCTCCACAGACAGTTTTTTTCTCCTTTTGCTTTTGTTTTTGTATTCAGTACACTCCGACCTATATTTAATCACTTCATGTTTCAACTTCTCATCCTTAGGTCCCATAAAAGGCATAAAACAAAGGAAAAGAATTGTATTTACAATAAATACAATAACATAGTCAATAAAATAATACCAACTTTCATACCATTCTTTTACCCCCATTCTAGAGAAGGATATCTTTTGGAATTTTGTTCCTCAGATTAGATATTGCCTGTGAGCTGATACAGTTTTAATAAATCCTTTTGTACCATTGAGGAACTGCTCCCACCCATCTGCATATTCACTTTCCAGGAAGAATCAGAATGGTGGAGTTGGATCTCAGCTAACCTGGATATAAAGCCAACCACAGCTGTTCACTTTGCAGTCAGAGCTCTCCTTTACCTCCACATCATTAATGTCTCAATATATTAATCATACCCTTTCTCAGAACAGTGATTACAATCAATTTGACATTTTTGTCTTGTCTTAGAGTAGATAATCCCAGCATTATTAATTTTTTAATCCCTGTTATGTAGGTTGGCATTTATGCTTCTTTTCAGAAACATGTGTCTGTTCTTTTTGAACCAAAGTGTATGAACCCCCTCAAACTGCCCACCATTGTCTATAACATTTGTTGATTGGGATTGTCCTGGTCTGTAATAGTCATACTATGTAATTCTAAAACAAATTAATATGTTAATCTTTGAGTATGCTTTGCATTAACCTTAAGATATGTTGCTCTCCTACCAATTTGACTTTTTTGTTGAATTTGAAATGACTGTACTTATATTATTTAAAATTTATTTTCTGTGAGAGTGTTGCCTTTCTTAGTAAAGTGTCTTTAAAAGATAGAAGGTTCTGGAATATCCTTCTCCATAAGGCAGGCATTACAGCACTGATAAGTATCTGTTCAGTTACTAAAAAGCAATGACATTGTAACCAGTAGTATGAGACATGAGTGAAAAAAAGAGTTGTTTGGAGGCCACATGAAGATGTATGAAAAATGTCAAACTTTGAGAGAGCATATGAAGAAAGGCTGAAATGTGATTGTTTATGATCAAATTTGTTAAGAATATGTAAGACAAAGTTACAGAAAGCCAAGTGCCAGTGGCTTATGCTTGTAATCCTAGCTACTCAGAAGACTGAAATTAGAAGACTAGGTTTTGGATCTGAGTCTTATTTCCAATTAACCACCAAAATGCCAGAATTAAGGTGTAGCTCAAGTGGTAGAATGTCAGCCTTGACAGAAAAAGCTAAGCAAGATCATGAGACCCTAAGTTCAAGCTCCAGCAAATTTAAGTACCCACACAATAACAATGAATGAACAAATGAATGAATGTAAATAATATTCTAGAGTTGTAGTAATTATTATTAGCTGGATAAATGGTATTAGGAAGGACTGTAAAAAACAGGCAGAAGACTTGATATAACATTAATGGACTGTAAAACCATTATAACTTCTAAAGCAAGAATATAACATAACTATTTTGGATTTCTATTTTAGAACAAAGTTACCTCCATGACCTTCTTAACTGGCAAAGCAGTAGAAGATTTGTGCAGAATAAAGCAGGTAATTGAAATTTTATCATTAAATGTTTTGCTACCAGAGAAAAAGTTCTTCTTAGTCGCCATTGTGGAATTCTAGTTTTATGACATGACTTAAATATTGTAGGAAATCATTAATTTACAAACACCAACTAGTGTGTTTGTGAGGATAGGAATAGCTATCCCTGTGCTGGATGACTCAGAATTAGTGCTCTAAGTGGGTTTCTGCAACAAGACTGTACTATTATATTGTGCTCATAGTCTTCTCCTCTATTTCCCTAAGGAGATTCAGGTTACCTTAATATTCATCACAGATCTGATATAACAACCCTTCCATTTGCCTACACTTTAGGTTAAATGGATTATTTTCTAGCTTAAAAAATTTATCATTTGTTAAACTTAGCCTTACATATGTTGCAAGTCAGTTTACAAAATAACCCTGTAAACATTCAACCCTTATCTGGCAGGAGCTTGAGATTCTGTGTATATACATACTCTCTTAGTTACATACTGGTGAAACTTCATCAAAGCTGTTCTTTTGGGATTACTTGATCTCACAAAAGTTGAACAGTTGGGCTTTTTTTTATTACTTTTCAAATCATATTGAGATTTTTAGATAAAACAAGTAACAATATTTTTCAAATTATAAACTATTTAAGAGGATAAACAACTCAGTAACAGCATGTGTTCATATTTGTCATTTTAGAAAAATGACATCATCAATTAAATAATATCTTCAATGACTAAATAAATCACATAGAAATCTAGTTCATTTCTTAGTTATCAAATACCATAAGTACAAAATTTTAATTATATCAAAGGAATAATGTTAGAAACCATTCAGCGCTGTATCAGCATTTAACTTTTAGAGAGGAAAATTATATTCTCAATGAAAGTCAATAAACTAAGGAATCCAGCATAGTTACATAAACTATGTTTAAAATGAAGCATTCGTATATTGTAGTGGTGCTTTAATGCAAGGATTTATTGCTGATCTTGAGAGGATTCATACTGACAGTCTACATGAAGTACAATTGTGCAAATTGTTGGTGATGGCTCCATTTACACAACTTATACTAAGACACCATCTGGTAGTCAGGACTTGGGCCTAGATTTTAATTTTCAGTTCCATCACAGGATTATTCAAACTGTGTTGACTTGCTTCTTCTATAAGTAATATTATTCCTTTAAGCAATATTATGTATCCTTACAAAACTTAAAGTAGTGTGAAACAGTGTTTACTAATACCCATTATTTCTGTGTAATGACAGACATTGCTGATTGTAAGGTGGCAATGAAAGTGACTCAGCTGTATCAGGTTCCTGCCTTTTTTCTACTCAACCAGGTTGATCTGGATTCCAGGCACATAGGCTGGGTGACAAGCGAACTTCCAGGAGGCGATAACCACATCATCAAAATTGAATTAAAGGGTCCAGAAAATACACTCAGAGTTCGACAAGTAAAAGTCCTTGGCTGGAAAGATGGTGAAAGCACAAAAATTGCAGGCCAGATTTCAGCCAGTGTAGCCCAACAGAGGAACTGTGAGGCTGAGACTCTGCGAGTATTCAGACTTATTACATCTCAAGTGAGTGGCCATACTAGTAGTAGTTCATAATAGTGAAGGATAAATTAACTCTATATATTTTGAGAGTTTAACAATACATTTTGTAAAACTTGTTAGTGATTTCTGGCTACAGATGTGACCTTGTAGCCCTCCTGATCTGATGTTGCATTCAGAATTCAGAGTTATGGTATATAGAGCAATAGCATATTATAAAGCATGGAGGTTCAGTTTTAAGTTTTAACAGTTGGTAGTTCCTGACACTAATTTTCATGTGTCTACCTTGTCAGGTATTTGGAAAGCTCATTTCTGGAGATGCTGAACCTACACCAGAACAAGAGGAGAAGGCTCTCTTGTCATCACCTGAAGGAGAGGAAAAAGTATACAATGTATTTATTTGTATTCTAAACATTTATTTCTCTTTTTCATTTTCTTACTTTTGTTCAGAGGACTAATCCATACACTGATTTTTGTTTTAGTGGATATTTCTTTGATAATAGCTTCTTTGCCATATGTATTTTTTTACTTTAATTAGAAAGAAAATTATGTATTTAAAAGAAATTCATTATTTATGTATAATCTAGCTAGTTCTATAATTCACAGCAAGTTAGTTTATACCTAGGGTTGTTATATTAAATTGTCAATATATGAAAAGCTAACAGACATTTATTACACTGTGCGCCATAAATTAATTACCTTCTCCCTCCTTTGTTTTATTTGTCCCTTAACAGTCTTCACAAAAACTTCTAAGTCTGCACAAATAATAATATCTTTTTTTTCTTGTTTCTTTCTTTTTTTTTTTTTTTTTGTTGGTCATGGGGCTTGAATTCTGGGCCTGGGTGCTGTCCCTCAGCTCTTCAGCTCAAGGCTAGTGCTCTACCACAGTGGCCACGGTGCCATTTTCAATATTCTGGTAGTTAATTGGAGATAAGAGTCTCCTAGACTTTCCTTCCCAAGATAGCTTTGAACCTTGATCCTCAAATCTCAGCTTCCTGAGTAACTAGGATTACAGGTGTGAGCCATCAGCACCTGGCTTACAAATAATAATCTTATGATTTCCCTAAACAGAAAGATTTTTCCATCTGCTAAATTTTATAATAATCTATATATTCCTCTTCTTGGTTTCTCTGTTTATCTGCATGTAGGTTTCTTTTCTTCCACTGAGCCAAACCTGTTTTTTCTTTTTCTTTTTCAATTGTGCCAGTCCCAGGTCTTGAACTCAGGGTCTAGGTGCTGTCCTAAGCTATTTTGCTCATGGCTAGTGCTCTGTCACTTGAGGTACATTTCTACCTTCTAGCTTTTTTGTGGTTAATTGGAGATAAGAGTCTCAGACTTCCTGCTTAGGCTGGCATTGAACTGAGATCCTCTTGTCTCAGTCTCCTGAGTAGATAGAACTACAGGTGTGAGTCACTGGCACTCATATGAACCATACATTCTTAAGACAAGGTGCATTTGTCTTTTTACCCACCATGGCACAATCATACATTTTTATTGAAATAACTACTCTTTATAGTATTCTTGAAATTTCTTCTGTAATATAATTACTTCACTTGCTGCATCTCAACCAAAGCATTCTAAGAAGAAAGCCTCAGCCTGTTAGAATTAACTGCAACTCTGGTGAAACCTTCAGTAGCTGAGTGGAACTGGAGAGAAGAGATCTTTGCTTGTTCCTGACCTTTAAAGAAAACATTCAGCTTTTTACTATTGTGATATGAACTATAGATTCTTTTTTAATATAAATGCCTATAATCAGATGGATGATGTTTCTTTCTGTTTTAAATTACTAAGAATTTCCACTATAATGTATATTCTTATTTATTTTTCTTACCTTTATTTCTGTTGAGTAGAATAACCAGTAAGTATATTGCTGTATATTTTAATCAATTTGTGACATTAGCTTATAGGTACTTTGTTTTCCTTTGATGAAAAATACAATGAACTAGAAGATGCAACTATGAGGCCCAATCTTCTTTAGGGGTGATGAAATACTTTAAAATTGACTTTGTTGACAGTTGCACATGCCTGTAAATATACCAGAAACCATTAAAGTTGTAGAATTCAATGAGGTAAACATTACTGTATGGTTATCTCAAGGAAGCTGTGTTTAAAAGGCAAAAATAAGCCAGGCATGAGCCTTGTAATTACCAGCCTATAATACTAGCTACATAGGAGCCTAATTTCTAAGGATCATAGTTCAAAGTCAACTCACACAGGAATGTCCCTGAGACTCTTATCACCAATTAACCATCAAAAGCTGGAAAAAGAGGTGTGACTCAAGTGGTAGAGCGCCAGCCATGAGTGAAAAAACTAAAGGACAGAGCCCAGGCTGAGTTAAAACCAAATACACACACACACACACACACACACACACACACACACACAATAAGTAAACAAAGGTAAAACATTTAAGAGATTATGAATAATCTAGCAAGTGTTTTAAATTTCAAAAAAAGCTTTATTCTACAAATTTACTTTCTTTTTGAATATGCTTTTGTAGCTCTGTCATTCAAGTTATTTATTTCATCTAAGTTGTAGAATTGATTAACATAAGTTATACTCTATCCTTTCCATATCTAGAATTTCTGTGATGTCTCTTATTATGTAGCTAACTTGTGTCTTCATTCTGTTTGGGGGGATAATATAACATGGTAAAACATTCATTTGTGTCTTTTCTCTTCCATTTGTGTTTTTGTGTTTTTTTGTTTTGTTTTGTTTTGGTTTTTGGGTCCGGTCATGGGGTCTGAACTCGGCCTGGGCGCTGTCCCTCAGCTCTTCAGCTCAAGGCTAGCACTCTACCACTTGAGCCACAGCGCAACTTCCAGCTTTTTTTTTTTTTTTTGCTTATGTGGTGCTGAGGAATCGAACCCAGGGCCTCATGCATGCAAGGCAAGCGCTCTACCACTGAGCCACCTTCCCAGCCTCAATTCTGTCTTTTCAAGGAATCATCATTTAGTTTTATTGCTTCCTCTTTATTTAATGAGTTTATCTCCTTTGTTTAGTCTAATCTCTTTGACCAAGTGAACTTTATTCTTTGTCTTAACCTCAATTTAAACAAATTCTCTTTAAAATTATTTCTCAAGATACTTTGAAATATCAAATACTCAAACTTTTTTTAAAGAGTACACTTCATTTTCTTTCCTTTCTTATTTTAAGGCAACATCAGATGCTGACCTGAAAGAGCATATGGTTGGAATCATATTCAGCAGAAGTAAGCTGACAAATTTACAAAAACAGGTTGGTGAATTGGGATTGCTTTGTCTTTTCAGTTTTGTTTTTAGAGAATAAAATATTTTCTAAATTTTGTGGAGGCTTTAGCTTTACATCTTTTATAGGTTCTACAGAATTTGTGTTTATATTTTTCTAGAGGGAAATGATTATTGTTCCATATCAAAGGATCACTTCAGAAAGTTTTTAAATTTTCTTATCTTGATGCTCTTATATTTCTTAGTTTCAGTGAGATAGTTTATTTTAGTGACAAATGTTCAGCTCTATCAGATTAAATTTCATGTTCTATGGGTTTTTTTCGTTTTTTTCATTAAACAGTTTAATAGAAGTAACTATAAGAGTACTGCTAGATTTTATGGAATGAGAGGCTCAAGAGTCAAAATACTGGTTTTAGCAGCATTTTCTTTAGAATAAATGCCAACTTGAATTTTTTTGTACTTTATATTTCTGGACTTGGTATATTTCTGTACTATATTCATTAACTTGGATTCTTATAAATCAGAAAAAAAATTTCTAATTATATTGTAAATGCTATCAATTTTAAGAATAGAAATGTTAAAACATGGTAGATATTGGGTTTCATATGCTAGTAACTCATGGGCAGAGGCATTGGTAACATATATAGTCAGTTTCATATAATAAGTGTTATAAATATTTGTATTTTTGTTAATGTTCTTTAGTTTTACTCCATTGCTCTTAAGATGAATTAAGAGAATGATAAAATGGATAATTAACTTAGAAAGAAAAGTATTAAATTGATAACTTATCAATTTAATACTCTTCTTTCTAAGTTAATCAGTTTACAAATGTCTATACATTGCCTTCACTTAGGTATGTGCTCACATCGTCCAAGCTATTCGTATGGAAGCCACCCGAGTTCGTGAAGAATGGGAACATGCCATATCAAGCAAAGAAAATGCCAATTCTCAGCCAAATGACGAAGATGCCTCCTCTGATGCTTACTGCTTTGAGCTTCTCTCCATGGTTTTAGCATTGAGTGGTTCTAATGTCGGCCGGCAGTATCTGGCTCAACAGCTAACTCTGCTTCAGGATCTCTTTTCTCTTCTTCACACAGCCTCTCCTAGGGTCCAGAGACAGGTGACTCATCATGTCACTTACCTTTGTCCTTCATTTTTCTTGAAACACTTAAAAATGACCTGGCCAAATAAAAAACACCTTAAATATGGATCTCTCATATATTAGATCCTTTATTTTAACTTTGTGTTTTATTTTTTGTTTTTGACTCTTTGTAATAGGAGTACACAAAAGCAAAATATTGTTTATTATACTAATATATTTTGATAAAGAATATTTTGGCTGTTGATGACATTTTTACCATTAAATATATGGTGTCATTTAGTCCTAACTAAAATAAAAAGCAGCTGGGCACCAATGGCTCCTGTCTTTTAATCCTAGCTACTGAGGAGGCTGAGAGCTGAGGATTGAGGCTTGAAGCCAGCCTCGGCAGGAAAGTCTGTGAGACTCTTATCTCCAGTTAATCACAGATAAAGCCAGAAGTGGCACTATAGCTCAAATGGTAGAGCACTAACCTTGAGCAAAAGGAGCTCAGGGACAGTGCCCAGAACCAGAATTCAAGCCCCAAGACTGGCTAAAAATAAATAAACATTTAAATAAATAAAAATATTTTTTCTTCATCATTCCTACTCTACAAATTAAAGTATTTTTATAATATTTAAATAGTATTTCTGATCTTCTTTTACATAGATTTTTGACATTATATAGCACATTTTTTAACTAAAAATTTAAAATGCCAATCTTTAAATGAACTCTTACATTTTTCTTACCAGGTAACCTCCTTACTAAGACGAGTTTTGCCTGAAGTAACCCCCAGTCGTCTGGCCAGCATCATAGGAGTGAAATCTTTGCCCCCAGCAGATATCAGTGATATCATTCACTCAACTGAGAAAGGAGATTGGAATAAACTGGGTATCTTGGACATGTTTCTGGGGTGCATTGCCAAGGCGCTCACTGTGCAGCTAAAAGCCAAAGGAACTACTATCACAGGGACAGCTGGAACCACTGTGGGCAAAGGAGTTACAACTGTTACACTTCCAATGATTTTCAACTCCAGGTTTGTTACCATTTCTGTTGTAGTATGGTTTCAAATTCGACCTTGTTGGCTTACTCACCAGAGAGTATCCATACACAATTGACTCATGTATAAAAAGGATATCATATGCAGTAAAAATGTCTATTTGTAATAAGGAATAGAAAGTAAATCGTACGTATAATGTTAGGATATTTAGATATCTATGTTGATAAATAAGGTAGGTCTGCATCTCATGTATAAAACTAAACATCAATTTTATGTCAAATGTATTTTACTAACATAAAAATAACTAAACAATATAGGGTGGGAGATAAACTTCAGATCATTAAACCTTCATGGATTTTTATTAAAACTTCTACAACAGTTTATAGAAAAAATATACTTCTCACCTTCCTAAACAAAAAAACAGAGCCCCAAAATTACTTTTCCAAAAGGAAAATGTTTGTAACTTTGATTACATAAAAATGAAAAGGCCAGATGCTGGTGACTTAAACCTGTAATCCTAGTTTCTCTGGAGGCTGGGATCTGAGGATCAGCATTCAGAGCCCAAGCAGGAGAATTTCTAAGACTCTTATCTCCAGTTAACCAACAAGAAGCTTCAAGTTGTTGGGCACTGGTGACTCGTGCCTATAATCATAGTTACTCAGGAAGCTATCTGAGGATTGCAGTTTAAAAACAGCCCAGACAAGCCCAGACAAACGCCTGTAATCCTAGCTACTCGGGAGGCTGAGATCTGAGGATCACAGTTCAAAGCCAGACCAAGCAGGAAAGTCCATGAGACTCTTATCTCCAGTTAACCACCAGAAAACCAGAAGTAGCACTGTGGCTCAAGTAGTGGAGTGCTCGCCTTGAGCTGAAGCTCACAGGGACAGTGCCTAGGCACAGAGTTCAAAGCCCACAACCAACAACAACAACAACAAAAATAGCCCAGACAGGAAAGCATATGAGACTCTTATATCCAATTAACCACCAAAAGCCACAAGAAGAGCTGTGGTAAAGCATTAGCCTTGAGCAAAAAGGCTCAGCAACAGTACCTTGGCCCTAAGTTCAAGCCCCAGGACTTGAAAAAAAGGCCAAAAATAGAGGCATGACAAAAGTGGTGGAGTGCCAGACTTGAGTGAAAAAGCCAAGCAAGAGCACTAGGCCTTCAGTATAAGCTCCACACACACACACAACAAATTTTTCAAAAGGAAAGAAATGAAGCCAGACGTTGGTGGCTCATGCCTATAATTCTAGCTACTCAGGAGAGTGAGTTTGGAAGATCATAATTCAAACCCAGCCTATGTAGGAAAGTCTGTGAGACTCTTATCTCCAGTTACCAAAAAAGTAAGAAGTGGACCAGTGGCTCATGTGGTAGAGTGCTAGCCTTGAACAGAAAAAGTTCAGGGACAGGATCCAGGCCCTGAGTTCAAGACTGGCACCAAAAAAAAAAAAAAGGAAAAAAAGAAAAGATAGAACATACTATTGCAGTGTTTTCAAATGTAAGCAACATAAAAATATTTAAACTTGTATAATAAACAGGTATTATAATAATATAAGGATAGTCAACTAATAGAACGATATAAAATGCCAATAAATATAGGAAAAGCCTTTCATCAGAGAAATATAGATTAAGCCATTGTAAAGTATCTTTGATGCTTGGCAAGATTATACAGGAATGAGTATGTTCATCTAACATAAATTTCTGTGGCATTTTTGGATATGCATATCCTTTAACCTGCCAATATGCTTCTAAAACTTTTATGCATATCCAGAAAAGTTTATTTTGTATTTGTAAAAACAAATTGGCAACATCTGGAACTGTGCAAAATTATAAAGCCAGTAGAGATAGATTGCAACCACAACAAAACTTAGTAAGACTCTATTTCCAAAACAAGAAAGGTATGGTGGTATGTACCTGTAGTCCCAGCTTCCTAGCAGGGAGTAGGGAAATAGGAAGGTCATGATCCAAGACTGGCCTGGCTAAACGTGAGGCCCTGTCTGTAAAAGAACTAAAGCCAAATGGGCTGGGGGTGGACATGGCTTAAATGCTAGAGCAACTGGTCTTGGCATTCAAGTCCTAGTACCACCAAAACCCAAATTTTGGCTAACAAACACAAACCTACATGTTGTAATCCACAGTTGATTGACTGGGGCTGTGAAATTTCTTCATATCCTTCACATCACTTTGTCTGATGGACTACTAGCATTTTTTGTGATTTGCAGCTTTTTCCTACAAAACAGTACAGCCCCCAATTAAGCAATAAGTGGACAGTTTGAACCACTAATCCAGGCTGACAAAATGATAACTTCTGTACAAGTTAGGTATTTTATACCTTTTGGAAAAAACCAATTCTGGTATCCATTTAGATTGAATAAAACTTTTTTTAAATTTTTAAAAAAATTATAGATCTAGTCCATGACAAGAGTTAGCACCATACTTTCCATCACTTCCTTCATGCACACAATTTAGTAAGCAAAAAATGCCAGCTAAACCAAGCAGTACTGTGCACGTTGATGGAGTTGCTTTGTATTCTGGCAAGTGCCTTTTAATCTCCATGCTCACTGGAAACCAACAGTTGGTAGTCCATCAACTATATTTGGAGTATGAGTACACAAAAATAGCACGGAAACAAGTATTTGACAAGAAAGTAAATCAGTATAGTTGTTCTCTTTAAACAAGAGATTTGAGGTAATATTTTGGTTTTCTCTTTAGAAGTTTTAATTATCTAAATTGGTGGTATGCACAAGGAATCCCACATTGGAAAATGAGGCAGGAAGGCTGTGAGTTTAAGAGAAACCTAGGATACACAGCAAGACCTTGTCTATAAATACATGCATACATATATGCATATATACAGACATACATGCATACACACACATATATACATACCTCTAAATATATTGTAGCGGCTTAGTCTTTAAACAATTACGATACTGTATGCTGAAGTAAAATTTTTATCCTTCTTATCTGTGCAACTACAAAATGACTTGTTTCATAAGTGCTAATTTTTCTTTTTAGTTATCTTCGACGAGGTGAAAGTCATTGGTGGATGAAGGGCTCAACTCCCACTCAGATCTCAGAGATTATCATCAAACTTATTAAGGATATGGCCGCAGTAAGTTACATTCTGTGATTATAGCAATGAGGTGCAACAGGATCTGATTGACACTAAGCAGCCTTATTTGCTGAATTGATAGAAGGATACTATTACTGTACTTAAGACTACTTTTAGTATGTTTAACTACTTTGCCATTGCTGTTTTTATGATCAGTACATTTGTTGTTAAGTAAACTATTCCCATTTCAAGCTGTCCAGTTAACTTGAGAATTGTTGAGGTCTTCCAAGGCTTCTTTCTGGCCTGAGAAAGAGCGTAAGAGAGAGGAAAAGAAAAAGAAGGTTCTCATTCTTAGCCTTCATGGTTTATAAAGCTTATTAATATCCTGTGAATACTGGAATAAGATGCTGGCTTTAGGGAGAAATCTGCAAGTGTGAACAAGAAATGGCTTTCACGAGTTGTTTCGTAGTTCCTGCTTCTTCACATTGCCTTGTATTTCCAGAAGGTAACCTGAGAAGGACCAGCACGAGTGGAAACAGCTCCCAAGCGGCAGGGAGCAAGGCATTTTTGGAGAAGAAATTGAATTGCCCTTTAACAGTTTGATAACATGGGGATATTAGAAATGGAAGGACATTTTTTCCTGGGGGAAGATAAACTTTTTCCAAGAGTATGCACAATTTCTCAACTTTTGTGGCAAATAGACTTTCTCAGAATGTTCATTGAATGAAAATGGTTAAAAAAGACTGTTAAGAACAAGTAAATTCTATAACAGTTAAAAATTGATTTAAAAAAATCAACATAGCAGTGTATAAGATCCTCAGTTAGATGTTCTGGAAAAAATTTCAGCACAGTAAATAAAAGTAATTATAGTTAAATTTGTGTGTGCTGTTTAATGCTAGACATACCAGTTAGAGCACTCAGCATAGCTCTTCAAGTTTCATGCTAGATAACACAGTTTTATAACCAAAATTTGTTACATATTTTTGTACTTAAATATATACATATTTGGGGCTGGGAAGGTGGCTCAGTGGTAGAGCGCTTGCCTTGCATGCCTGAGGCCCTGGGTTCGATTCCCCAGCACCACATAAGCAAAAAGAAAAAAGCCGGAAGTGGCGCTGTGGCTCAAGTGGTAGAGCGCTAGCCTTGAGCTGAAGAGCTGAGGGACAGCACCCAGGCCCGGAGTTCAGGCCCCACAACCGGACCCAAAAAAAAAAAAAAAATATATATATATATATATATATACATATATACATATTTGTTTTTTTTCAGTCGTGGGACTTGAACTCCGGGCCTGGGTGCTATCTCTGAGCTCTTCAGCTCAAGGCAAGCACTCTACATCTTGAGCCACAGAGCCACTTCTAGTACTTATATTGTTATACAAGTCTGAAACAAATTTCCCTTGTATGCTATAGTAAAAGTATATTGAAACCTTAGATTCCAATTTACTTTTACAATCATCAAAAACATAGTTTGGAAATTGAATTTTTTCATGGGATTGTGAAGGATTTTTACTTCTAAAGTCTGTGCCCCTACATTGTCTTGCTACAAATAAATCTCTCCCTTTAAGATACGCTATTTAATAGGAAGGCTTTACAATGATAATGCATTTCTGGTCACTTATTAAAATATGTGTTCTGCTTAATAGGGTCATCTGTCAGAAGCTTGGTCCCGAGTGACAAAAAATGCTATTGCAGAAACTATCATTGCCTTGACCAAGATGGAAGAAGAATTTAGGTCTCCAGTAAGATGCATTGCAACAACTAGAGTAGGTTTTCACTTTGTGTCTTTTTTTGTTTGTTTGGTCTGTATAATTACACATTCTTTTTCTGTAATAGATTTGGACAAATTCTTATCAGTCAATCAGCATAAGTTACAATATTAACTAATGTATTTTTGGAAACCCAAAAAGAATGGATAAAAAATAAATGGTTTTTATGAATTAGGAATAAAATATGGTAATCATTAGTATTCACTCTGAGGTATCCAGTATCACTTGTTTTTCTTATTAAGAAACTAAGAATGTGCGGGTTAGAAAGACTACATTATATTGTGTGTATTTTCTTTGTAATGACCTATTTACTGTAGATTACTGCAGTAAATTTAGTAGTACTATTCTATGACAGACTGATCATTTTTCAAAAACAAGGCACCTTCCTTCTCATTTTTATATGGTCCATTTGTTTTTAATGAAGAATCCTACCTTCTAGGTAGGTCATACTTTTAAGAAACAAAAAACTATGCACTAGTGTGTCAGAATTTCTTTTTTTTTATTATAAAGATACCGTACAGAGGGGTTACAGTTACATGAGCAAAGTAATGAGTAAATTTCCTGTCGAGCATTGTTATCTCCTCCTTTGTTTTTTCCCTACTATCCCTTCCCTCCCACCTCCCTGACTCTTCCCCCTCCCTTTGTCCCCATCTTCCCCCCAGAAGTTGTAAAGTTTGTTTTCAGTATAGTTTCTTATATGGTCAGAATTTCTGAGGAAGTGGGATTGGACTTCAAATGAAACATTTATAGTAAGTTTCACCCTATCAAATATCATGTACCATGTAATTCCAAAGAGATTTGAGATTTTCTTGTAGTAGAGAAGCATTAGGAGCCAGGCACTGGTGGCGCATGCCTGTAATCCTAGCCACTCAGGAGACTGAGATCTGAGGATTGTAGTTCAAAGCAAACCAAAGTAGGAAAGTCTATGAGACTCTTACCTTCAATAAACCACTCAGAAAACCGGAAGTGACACTGTGGCTCAAGTGGTAGAGTGCTAGCTTTGAGCTGAAGAGTAGAGGGACAGCACCCAGGCCCAGAGGTCAAGCTCCACGACTGACTGTATTTCTTAGAGTTGAACCAGTTAAATAATTTTCTGTTTTTTCATTCATGAAAGAACATATTGTTCTATGTAAAACTGAAGCTTAAGCTTTGAAAACTATTTTTGAGGGTGATTTTCAAAAGTTTATTAGATATTTCTGACACAATATACCAAGTAAATGCTAGGCCTTTCTTTCTTTTTTGGGGGTCTGGTTGTGGGGCCTGAACTCTGGGCCTGGGCGCTGTCCCTCAGCTTTTCAGCTCAAGGCTAGCGCTCTACCACTTGAGCCACAGCACCACTTCTGGCTTTCTTCTTTTTGCTTATGTGGTGCTGAGGAATCGAACCCAGGGCCTGCATATAAGTCAAGTGCTCTACCACTGAGCCACCTTCCCAGCCCCAATGCTAGGCCTTTCAAAGCAACAGAAACTACTGAGATATAAACATTCTGTCTGGAATGTATTTAATATGTATCCATGTACTCACAAGACTATGCACAACTAAAAAGCCATACTACTGCCTTCTTTGGAATTTAGTGCCTCAGGAGTATGGTACTAGATAGAAAAATATGCAGAGGACACTGAAGTAGGAAATTTAATATGCAAAACATTCCTTTAGATGTTTTACTATATAAACCAATAAAGGATAATTTCATCCAAAAGAGGATGGTTCATGCATGGCACATGGCAGTGTATACTTGGCACCACATTACTACGTGAGTGGATGCCTTTGAGTATCTGTACATTTCCAGTGCAGCCAGCATTTATTGAACTACTGTGAAGAGTTAAGCAGTCAGTAATCTGTGTTTTCTAAGAATTCAGTAGTGTAATAGTTTTCCTTCTCAACAGCTCTGGCTTGCTCTAGCATCACTGTGTGTTCTTGATCAAGATCATGTGGATCGCCTCTCTTCAGGAAGATGGATGGGAAAGGATGGACAACAAAAACAAATGGTAAGATCAGAATTATTTCATCACACACTATCTTCTTTTTCTTTATGCTCAGCTTTAGCTGAGCTTGGAAAAAATAAGCAAGTGAAAATACACAATTAGTGATACACCTTAAAAATTATGTTCAAATTAGCCAAGTTTGTCTTCTGAATCTGCTTCACTTACAGTTCCTTCACCGCTCACTCCTGAGTAGCTAGGACTATAGGCATAAGCCACCAGGGCCCAGATTTTAAAGATTAATTGTCTTCCTCATTTAGCAGACAGAATATTTGTATTATATAATGGGAAAACATTTTATTAGATCTCTAAGCAAAATATTTATTTTGATGTTATTGAACATTTAACTTGTATAGGACATTAGGCTTTGAATATTTTTGAGAGATTTTTATAGTTCAGTGTAGTTGTCATCATAGTTCTGTTTCAACATTCAGGTTATAAAAATCTTACCATTCTTTGGAAGAATATTATTAGAGTTAAAAATGACCTGTAGCCGGGCACCAATGGCTCACGCCTGTAATCCTAGCTACTGAGGAGGCTGAGATCTGAGGACCAAGGTTCAAAGCTAGCCTGAGCAGGAAAGGCCATGAGAGACTCTTATTTCCAATAAACCAGAAAACTGGAAATGGTACTGTGGCTCAAGAGGTAGAGCACCAGCCTTGAGCTGAAGAGCTGAGGGACAGCACTCAGGCCCAGAGTTCAAACCCCAAGACCAGTAACAACAACAAAAAAATGAATTATAGATACATTAAATTTGTGCATCCAAGGCTTTCTTTTTAGTTTAATGTAACCTATGGAATTGTCTTATTGTAGCCTATGTGTGATAACCATGATGATGGTGAAACTGCAGCTATCATTTTATGCAATATTTGTGGAAATTTATGTACTGACTGTGACAGATTCCTCCATCTTCATCGACGAACCAAAACTCACCAAAGACAGGTAAAGATTTTAATCTCTATCTCTAGAACAAGGTCTAACGCAGAAATAATTTTGAAATAAATGTGGAAAAGAATGGGAAGAAATGTGCCTTT
Organism: Dipodomys ordii; assembly: GCF_000151885.1. Classification (NCBI taxonomy): domain Eukaryota; kingdom Metazoa; phylum Chordata; class Mammalia; order Rodentia; family Heteromyidae; genus Dipodomys; species Dipodomys ordii. The sequence continues at coordinate 3,424,762 of NW_012267217.1, forward strand.
GTATTAATGACCTTAATTGAGGTCCTGCTTCAGTTATCAACTGTAAATTGAGCTAACTTTTCTAAGACTATGTATCTACATGGGAACTATTATAAAGATTGGAAATATCTGGAACTTCTTATAGTACTTCGTAAATGAAAGTCCTTCTCTTACATAAATTTTATATCTTCTTTCAGAATGGTTAAGTACATTTTTTTTCTTCAATGAAATAATAGGTCTTCAAAGAAGAAGAGGAAGCTATAAAGGTTGACCTTCATGAAGGTTGTGGTAGAACCAAATTGTTCTGGTTGATGGCACTAGCAGATTCTAAAACAATGAAGGCAATGGTGGAATTCAGAGAACATACAGGTGAGAGGTTTAAAGATTGAATTGTGCCTAGGAGAAAAAATGAACTATGTTTACAGGTTATGACTAAAGTAGGTTTTTGTCTATAGATATGAAAAAATTGAATGATTCTCTGTTCTAATACTTAGTTATGGTATTGACCGAAGTCTAATTTAATTCTATGTATTAGACACAGTATTCTGACTCAAAGTCAGGAAACTTGCTTGGTCACAAAAGAGTTGTATGACCTTGGGCAAGTCATTTTTAACATCTTAGGAACAAATGAGGATTAGTTTCTGAAATGAAGCTATTGTACTATTTATCTTTTTAGGAGTGGCTCCCTCCAGCTGGAAGTGCTGTATCCAAGATGCACTGCCGTTAATCCCCCTCACCCCTCATTCTCTTGGTTACAGCCCCACAATCAAAAGTTCTGCCCTATATGATCACTGTGATCTCTTTTAACTGTAGAGTTTTGATTTTGTGATATATTTATTAGTTTTTATAGACGTAGAAGAATAAGGCTTTTTTAATAGTATCATTCCATTGATAGTAATAAAATAACTAACAAACGTGAATAATTATTACTATGGAAAAAATAACACATTTTTGTTCTGTTTTTGTGCCAGTACTGGTACTTAAATTCATGACTCACGTTCTCACTCCATTTTTTTACTCAAGGCTGACACTACCACTGGAGGGACACCTCCACTTCTGCCCTTTTTCTGGTTATTTCTCTTCCTCCAGCCAGCTTCAGATTTCAGAACTGAGCCTCCTTAGTAGCTAGGATCATAGGCATGAGCTACCAGCACCCAGCAAAACAGTTTTCATTTTGCTCTTTATCTAAAAAAATCTTGTATAACTCTAGCTTAATCATATAAATCTCACTTTGTAGCAGAACTATAGTCTACCATTTCTCTTACTGACTCAAACTGCTAATGTTGAAAGTTAGCACACATCTGAGCAAATTAACTATAAATATGACTGACATTATGCCCTATAATATAAGATTTGTTACTGCTATTCTAAAAGGAAAGATACAGGAAAATTCCAATAGTTAACTCTTCTTGATGGCCTGATAAAATTGGCTTTACAGCATTTACATTCAAGAAACATGTTTCTTATTATAGAGACCTACATATTATAAAAATATTTTTTTCTCATAGTTGATTTTTTTCCTCCTATAATCTGTCAGTACTATATGTTAGTTTAAGGAACCGTGAGATGTTGAATCATCCTCATGCTCATGATATAAGCTATCTTTTTAGAAAATATTCTATTGAATGTAGTGACAATATGTACAAATTGTGTGCTTATGTATAAAAGTAAGCATGGGAACCTGACATGGTGGAAATCACTCTTAGTCCCCACACTCAGGAAGTTGAGACATTAGATCACATGTTCAAGGTCAACTAGACTGCCTTGTGAGACCTTGTCTCAAAAACATTTAAAAAAGCTTGCTTTATAATTTTCAGGGTTTTTTTTTTCACCGTTTTTATGTTTTCTGCTATTTCTATGAGTATTTCAACATTTAATTTTTTTCAAATTTAAATTGGATGGGTATTCCTCTGTTTTTTAAGTTTTGTACTCTAATAATAGGCTTTATTCTGTGGAATTTTATTGGTATATATAATATGCTGATTTCCTAAATGTATGCTTTGTATTTCAGTTTATTTGATGATTATATTTATCTAGAATTACTGCATTTGGATTTGAAGGGGTTGCCAGACCTGCTCTGTCCACTACCATGACTACATGAATCATCTTCTTTCTTTCACTAAAAAGTATAAGCCTATCAAGAATTTTTTTGGATTTAGTTTCTCACCACCTTTTTGGGAGCTTTATAATTAGGGCAATTTGCAACCCTTGGCTAATTTCCCAGTGATAGCAACTAATACAAATCTGGTTTCTTTATTTATGTATCTGTTTTTATTTATTTTTATTGTTGTTATTAAGTAGTTGTACAAAGGAGTTACACTTACATAAGTCAGGTTATGAGTACAATGCTTCTTGTTCTTCCTTTGTTCTTCCCCCATTTACCCCCTCCCATCCCTACCCTCAAGTTACATAGTTCATTTTTTGCCTAATGTACATGGAATATAATGACTACATATGCTTACCCTGTCTCCTCCATTCCTATTGGCCTTTTAAAAACAGTTATATTGTAGTCTATAGAAGGCATGTCCTGAAGAAAAGATTTTTCTTTTTCTCTTTGAACCTAGGTAAACCTACCACAAGTAGTTCAGAAGCATGCCGCTTCTGTGGGTCCAGGAGTGGAACCGAGTTATCTGCAGTTGGCAGTGTTTGTTCTGATGCAGATTGCCAGGTATGTATATGGTGTATGTGGTTATCCCATCCCAGGAAGTAATGATAGGGTCCCAGGGAACACTTCTACTTAATAGAAATGATCTCAGCCTTAGCTCAGTTGTACTTTGTCAAGGGTTAAGTGTTAAATTCTTCGTCAGGCCCAGAAATAGATCAAATGAGGCTTTGAAGACCAAGCCAAACTTTTATGTTTCTTATGCCTGTAATTATTTAATATTTTATTTTGTGCTAATAGTAACTAAAATCTGTGGACTGTAGGTTTTTACTTTTTAAATTTTATTTTCCCATAATGTTTCTATTAGCTGAGCATTCTTTTTTGTTGTTGTTGATGGTAGTGGTAGTAGTGGTGGTGGTGGTGGTGGTGGTGGTGGTGGTGGTTGTGGGGCTTGAACTCTGGGCCTTAGCACTTGTCTCTTCAGCTCTTAGCACTTAGCTCTTCAGCTCAAGGCTAGCACCCTTCCACTTGAGCCACAGCACCACTTCCAGTTTTCTGAGTGGCTTATTGGAGATAAGAGTCTCACGGACTTTTCCTGCCTGGGCTGGCTTTTAACTGCATTCCTCAGATCTTAGCCTCCTGAGTAGCTAGGATTACAGTTATGAGCCACTGGCACCCAGCATAGCTGAGAATTCTTGAGTCTTAAAAATGTATACATATTTTCCATGCTGGCCAAATATTTTCAGCTCTTCTAACAAGAATTTTGATAATACTGAGCACCAGAGGCTCACATCTATAATCCTAGCTACTCAGGACCATGATCTCAGGATCATGGTTCAAAGCCAACCCAAGCAAGAAAGCCAGTGAGACTCTTATCTCCAGTTAACCATCGAAAAGCCAGAAATGGAGCTGTGGCTCAAGTGGCTGAGTGCCTCATCACAAAAGCTCAGAGACAGTACCCAGGCTCTGAATCCAAGTCTCCCAGGACTCTCACCCCCCCCTCCCAAAAAGGATGAATTTCAAGATAATGAGAGATACCTATGGGCTTTTGTTTGATTTGACCCCGCTTTTGGTGAAGGCATAGTAATTGAGAGATTATACAGAAATTTTTTGCTTGATGACTATGCATGATGACAAATTATAATTTACTTTGTACCAGCATTACATTTATGTGGATTGGAATTTTTTAATAACATTAAAATAGGGTCATTAATCCTAATTCATATTCAAGGAAAGAATAAAAATGATCATTGTCACATTGTTGTAATGAGCATTTCCAGTAGGAAAGTAGTTTTACAAAATTAATATAATCGGCATAATTAGTAGCATATATCTTTTATCATATGCCATTGTGATTCATCTTTCTTAGGAATATGCTAAGATAGCCTGTAGCAAGACACATCCTTGTGGCCATCCATGTGGTGGTGTTAAAAATGAAGAACATTGTTTGCCTTGTCTGCATGGCTGTGATAAAAATGCCACCACACTGAAGCAAGATGCTGATGACATGTGCATGATATGTTTCACTGAAGCTCTCTCGGCAGCACCAGCTATTCAGGTGTCTCAGCTTTTACATGTATCTTGACTTTTATGTGGGGAATTAGAAATATAGTTGTCAAATACAGAAATGATACCTTTTATTCCTGAACAAAAATATGTCCTATTAACATATGTTAATATATCAAGGAGAAAAATCTGTCTGTTCATGTTCTGCTTCCCATTTTGTATAACCTACTTACTTTTTGTGATTGCTCTAAGTCCTCATAACCAATAACATAAAATATTCAGTAGGAGGACTTAGTTATGTTATTATCATAGAGCTATTTTCTTAGTTTCTGAAATGTAGACTATTTTATCGCATTATATATAATTGATCATATTTCCATACATACATGAGTTACTACTGTAACTACCAAATGAATTTTTAAACTTTGATCTGTTGTTTAGTGTTTGGTTTTGAAATAATGAATACTCTTTGAAAAATTTTATTTGTTAGTGATTTCTTAATTCTTTGTCAGTATTACTTCAAAAATCTTAATTCTTTCAATAATTTCTCTTTTCTATGAAATACAAAATTAAATAACTTTATATTTGTTCCTAACCCAGCTTACTTTATAGGTAGCTTTTATATAAGTGGCATTAATATTTGAGTGGTAAAAATTAGGAGACGGTGAAGGTAATTAATTCCTACCTGTGAAAACACAGGACTGAAATTTTGTTCCACTGAATTTCTTGATTTTACTCTTGATGTGCCTTAAGTAACATTTTACATTGTACAAAAGTCTCCCAGTCAGTCAGGTGTTTATTAATTCTATATTCGCTTACATCCTTCTTATTTTTTGATTTATTTAAAGTTGGACTGTAGTCATGTATTCCACTTACAATGCTGTCGGAGAGTTTTGGAAAACAGATGGCTTGGTCCAAGGATAACATTTGGATTTATATCTTGTCCCATTTGCAAGGTATGGAAATAACCTGAAATTACCTACTTTCTCTTTTCCTTTTAATTTCATCTGTCAAGATAAAGAGGCATCGTCATTTTTTGGTGTCTTCACATCTGTTTTTTTTTTTTTGGTCGGTCATGGGGCCTGAACTCTGGGCCTGGGTGCTGTCCCTCAGCTCTTAGCTCAAGGCTAGTGCTCTACCACTTGGGCCATAGCACCACTTCCAGCTTTTTCTGATTATGTGGTGCTGAGGAATCGAATCCAGGGTCTCATGCATACAAGGCAAGCACTCTACCACTGAGCCACCTTCCCAGCCCTCCCATTTGCTTTTTACACGTCCTCACGCCCCGTCCCTCCCCACATCAGTTTCTACCCTCCTCTTCCAAGTAGTAACAATAGTAAAAGGTCTCTGTAGTTGCTATTAAAAGCTGGTAATATTGAATGATATAAACATCATTTTCAGACCTCCTGAGAGTTGTATCACTTGATATGATGAATACTAAAAACATGAATAAATAAAATAAAGCAAATATCCTCTTGTCCTTGCAAAATAATTTAAGCTTGATCTTTAATATTAGTAGAAGAGATTGTTTTGGAGTGAATTAAAATTAGGAGAAATGCTTGGCATTTGGGCACATTTCTACAAAAAGTAGAAACTTGTTTTTGAGAGCTATTTTTGATTAATAACATTGATGATAAAGAATATAACAATGCCTTCTATATATTCTAGTCTTTTTTTCTATTGATTTCTGTTTGTTTTTAATCTTTATATTTGCAGGCTACTTTATCATGAGAAGACTTACCGCAATCATTGCTTAAACTGAGGAGTAATCAGAAAGATTAATTTAACAGTATTTTTTTCTCCACATATGGTACCACAGAGAAAAGTCATATTTCTGAGCCTAGAAATAGATACATGAAGGTGGGGAAGAAAATAACTACCTGCTCATCTCATTCACCTGACAATACTACATGATCTCCATAGAGCCAAAGCCCCACACACAATATGAGTGTGTCATATTTTGGAATCAAGGAAATGTTTAGTCCAGAACAGCTAAGGCATTGTGAGACATTCAGACTCAGGAAATGTGAAGCTAAAAATAAGGAATTTTTATGGTCTCATCTCATTTGTCCTTATTTTCCATGCTCTTAGGAAAACATGGGCTTGTGAAGAGTTTACAGAATGATTATTTAGTAGCATCTTGTAGAGAAAAGGTTAACATGACTGTGTACTTGTGCATTCTTAATGTTTGTGGAATTAATACGTGACTCTGTTATAGCATGTCCTTTCGTCTTTCAGAACAAAATCAACCATATAGTATTAAAAGACCTACTTGATCCAATAAAAGAACTCTACGAGGATGTCAAAAGAAAAGCCTTAATGAGGTTGGAATATGAAGGTCTACATAAGAGTGAAGCCATCACAACTCCTGGTGTGAGGTTTTACAATGATCCAGCTGGCTATGCAATGAATAGATATGCATATTATGTTTGCTACAAATGCAGAAAGGTAAGCTATAAATTGAACTAAAGTTTTAAGAGATGTTTGTATTGTATTTTGTAGGTTATTACAGGTAAAGTTGAAGCTATACGTGAGAAAAAGAAACTTGAAGCATCATGCTTCAAGTTGAACTTTTTTCCTTAATTTGTTTTGCATTCTTTTCTTCCTAGGCATTTTCCAAAACATGTACTTCTATACAAAAGATACAACTTTATCAGTTACTTTTCCTTTACCCTTACTTCTTTTCCCACAAGTACTACAAAGTTCACGTGCCTCATAATATATTCATCAGTCTTGAATCCCTCTACATCTATGATCGTTATTTATAAAGCGTTATCAATTCTGTCTCTAAGTTTCTGTTATCTTTTTATCTACTATACCTTCAACTCTATTTTCTTTTGTAATTCTAGTACCCTTCTTACTGAGCTCTTAGGTGGTACCCCTAAACCTCTGTTCCATCCCTTTCACATACATACACTGCCATTAGTGGGTCCTGAATCTAATTGAGTTTATTCTTCTGCTTATAATCTTGTAGCCTTATCTCTCCAGTCCCATCCCCCAGTATGCTTCCATTCTACTCAGTGCTACAACATTCTGGACAGCCCACATTTCAGCATTGACTCACAGAAAGCTCTATGGCACTGTGCAGGAGGTTGCTCTTCTTGGAATGTTCTCTTCTTCCGACTGCACAGTTTACTTTTCTAGCCACCCCTATTCCATACACACGTATGTGGTCAAGTCTATCATTTCCTACTTCAGGATTCAGCTTGGAGTTCACCTCCTCTGTAATGTGCCCCCAGCTCCCTGCTGTCAACCACCCTCATACACAGTTTTGCTATTTTGCAGGCATCCATCATAGCACACAGGCTACACTGTTATTACTAGTTTATGTATCTCTTTGCCCTCCCCCTTGGGAAGTTCTATGAAGACAGACTGTTTTCTCATTTCTCTTTCTCTACTTGAGAATACCAAGGTAATTAGAGAATGAATAAAAAGTAAATTAATGATTGAATGAAAGATACATAGACTTGCTATGTAATAAAAAGAAAATACAGGTAAGAATATAAGGCTAAGTAGGTAGGTGATAGCCATAAAGGCAAATAAATAACATACATGCAAGGTAAACCAACAGTATACATTTGTGAAACTTGTATGCATACAAATAGCCAAGTATTATTTCTGCATATTTGTGGTAAGCATCATAACCAGATATTGTAACTGTCAAATGTTTAGTAAGCCAAATGGGGCTTACCAAAACATAAATAGCTAGAATAACCAACTAGGTCCCAAGATAAATTGAAATATTTGTAGGGCCAGATTTAGCTGATAGATGACCACTTATAACCTCTACATCAATGGAACCTGTCTTTTAACCTGTTTTTCTAGTACAGATAATAGTTTTTTATTGACTCAGCTTCATTATTCCAAATTTTGATTTCACTTTTGGGGTATGGACATGATGTGCATGGAAATTGTCCCAATTTTTTGGCTTCATTTATTTTGTGCCCTAAGCAAATACAAGTAAATCGTCTATCATGGAAATTTCATTTTCTTAAGTGTCTATACTGAATACCATTAAGTTTCTGAATATAGTGTAGATTTAAGTATGAACAGTATTCTGAATAGAATTATAAAATTTTCTCTTCTTTTCTTTTCCTTTTTTGTTTTGTTTGTGCCAATTTTGGGGCTTGAACTCAGGGTTTGGGCACTGAGCTCACGGCTATAGCAGATACATTTGAGCCACAGCTCTAATTCTAGCTCTAGTTTTTGCAGTTTTATTGGGGGGGAGGTTGTTTGTTTCTTTCTTGGTAGTTAATTGGAGAAAAGAATCTCAGCTTTTCTAGCCTGGGCTAGCTTCAAACCATGATTCTCAGATCTCAGCCTCCTGAGTAGTCTAGGATTACAGACAGGAGCCACCAGCACCCAGCTGTTTTTCTTTTATTAAAAAATGCTTGTGTGACCACATGATAGTTAAACTCCCTCCTACACACTGGACTTAGAATAATGCTGTACTAATAATTTATATTAGGCATATTTTTGTTCTACAATACTATAATTTTGTAATTAATAGCATATTTTATTCATTAGAAAGGAATGTGTCGTTTGATATTCAAAAATAAGAAAAACTACTCAAATTTGATACAGTTTGTATTTTACAAAAATGTTGAACCTTTTGTGTGATACTCATTTGTGTATTATAATTCTGTTATCATTGTGTTTTAACAGTATGATGTTGTGACAGCATGACTCCATTTCAGAATTGAGATAGTTTTAAACTATTTCTTCTCCTGATCTACACTATTATATAGTCAACAAAACAGGCGTTTGTTCACATAGCATTTGGAAGGGAGTGGACGGTAGACAACAGTATTTCTAAGATCCTGTTGAGTTGATTTTTATTATACCCACCCAGCACGTTCTTTTTCCCCGACACCATCTAAATGTGGTCTCTCCATAGGCATATTTTGGTGGGGAAGCCCGCTGTGATGCTGAAGCTGGACAAGGGGATGATTACGACCCCAGAGAGCTCATCTGTGGCGCCTGTTCTGATGTGTCCAGGGCTCAGGTGGGCAGAACGTTTTTATTAGGCTAGTTTTAAAAAGTCAAAACTGTGCTCTTAAGGTAATAATATCCGAAAAAATCAAGTTCCTCCTTGGTGTTTTCTGATATTTATTCAGCTTTGTATAATTCTTCAAACTATTGTTTCCTATGTATTTTTTGTTTATTGTTTCATATGTGTTATTCCTTGTGGATGTGTTCATTTTAAACTTAGTCTTCTATGAAATGATCACATTTAAACAACAAATAACATTACGTTTTTTACTAATCCTATAGTCAAACTTCGATATTTTCTCTTTAATGAAATCTTCACATGTATACCAGTGAGATTGGGAAATGATAAAATATTATCAATTTTTTTGTTTAACCAATTAGTTGGCACTCACAAGGAAATTAAGCAGATTGCATATTAGTCAGATTGGTTTTTACCAGAGATGGAATTAGGACTTTAGAATTGTCCAGACCTTTTGGGGAAAACCATATATTAATGATTTTATTTTATTTTTTTGCCTGTCATGGGGCTTGAACTCAGGGCCTGAGAACTGTCTCAGAGCTTCTTTTTGCTCAAGGCTAGCACTCTACCACTTGAGCCACCACACTACTTAAGACTTTTTTTTTCTGCTTATATGGTACTAAGGAATTGAACCCAGGGCTTCATGCATGCAAGGCAAGCACTCTACCACTGAGCCACATTCCCAGACCTAATAATTTTTTTCATTTTTTTATTTTTTGGTCAGTTGTGGGGCCTGAACTCTGGGCCTGGGCGCTATCCCTCAGCTCTTCAGCTCAAGGCTAGTGCTCTACAACTTGAACCACAGCACCACTTCCAGCTTTTTCTGCTTATGTGGTGCTGAGGAATCGAACCCAGGGCCTTCTGCATGCAAGGCAAGCACTCTACTGCTGAGCCACCATCCCAGCCCATGATTTTTATTTTTAACAAATGGACCATCAGTTTTCAGAAATCTGTCTACTCTCAAAATATAAAAGAATGAGTTATGTATACGACTATATAAAAGCAGATGAAGTTGGCTCAATATACTCTTGTCTTGTCTCTTCTTTTGCTATAGATGTGTCCCAAACATGGAACAGACTTCTTGGAATATAAGTGTCGCTACTGCTGTTCAGTGGCTGTCTTTTTCTGTTTTGGAACAACACATTTCTGTAATGCTTGTCATGATGATTTTCAAAGAATGACTAGCATTCCTAAGGAAGAACTTCCACATTGTCCTGCAGGTATGTTCTCAATATTTAAATATCACAATTATGATCTATGTGGTATTTGGTTTTATTTAAAGATTATATGAGAATTCTGTTTCAAATGATGGCAACCTAATTCAAACTAGCCTGAAGTATTAATGGGAATAAATACCTCTAACCTTGCATTACTAGTATGCAGTAAGGAAGTAGCTAAGACCAAAAACTATGTATGTACCATAAAACTGAGTTTCTTTGAGCTAATGTAGAAAGATCTTTAGATATTTTTAACTTTAACAAATTACACACACACACATACACATGTTATATTGCCTTTGTTTAAAAAAAAGAAAAAAAAGGAGAAAATGAAAATATAATAGATCCTTCTAGACAGTTGAGGAAAAAGTGAAAATATTCAGGATGCTTAGAGTTCAGATGCTTAAGTCATTTTTTTCCATAACACCTCCAAACTTATACTAAAGATACACCACCTTTCAACAAACCTAAAATTTTCTCCTGTCATGTAAATTAAATACATTAACTTTTACTTTGTTTTTGGGGAAGCATATTTTCACAGAACTAAAGGGCAGAGAAACACAAAGCAGAAAACTCAAGCATGCTTCCATCGAAAGAATGACACTGCCCCATTCATAAGGAAATGGAAAGACTTGGGAAAAATCATGTTAAGTGAAGTAAGCCAGACCCAAAGAAACATAGACTCCATGGTTTCCCTCATTTGTAATAATTAGTATATGTCTCGAGTAGTCCTAGCAGAGGATCACAGTAGCTCAATAGCTATGTGTACATATGATCATATAAAATGATGCTAATCAAAATGAACTCCAAGATATGGAAATAAGAGGTTTTGTTGTTGTTGTTAACGTACTATGTGAAGTTATTTCTTTCGGTTTTTGTTTTCCTTCGTGATTTATCCCCTGTTGTCACTGTTTTTGATTTTGGTACCATGTGTCTTGCATATATGTTTATCTGATTAGGGGAAGGGAACGTGAATAACCAAATGGTGAGACAAAGGACAAAGGGTGAACCAGTGTAGCAGCGATACCCAACAAGACATTATGTTGGAAATGAACTTTACAACTTGGGGGCAGGGAGGTGTGTGTAGGGGGAGGAAAAGTGGAAGAAAAATGAGAGGGGGTAACAATATTTGACAAGAAATGTACTTATTGCCTTACTTATGTAACTGTAACCCCTCTGTACAACACCTTTACAATAAAATTAAATTTTAAAAAACAAGAAACTGAGCCAGGCACCAGTGGCTCATGCCTGTAAACTTAGTTACTCAGGAGGCTGAGATCTGAGGATCAAGGTTCAAAGCCAGCCCAGGCAGGAAAAGCCATGAAACTCTTATCTCCAATAAACCACCAGAAAACTGGAAGTAGTGCTGTAGCTCAAGTGATAGAGCACTAGGCTTGAGCTGAAGAGCTGAGGGACAGCACTCAGGCCTGGAGTTCAAGCCCCATGACTGACCAAAAAAGCCCTGAAGATAAAACATAGGATTAGCAACTTCTCCACATAAACTGAGATGTACAGGTGAAGTTAATAATTCTTGCGCTTTATTTTGTTTGCTTTTACTATACTTGGTCAAAGCCACATAGAATCCATAAACAGCAGGCAGACTGTATATACTGATTTGCTTATATTTGCGTAGAGAAATTCTGGGAAAATATTCTTGTCAATTGATTATTGAGGAAAATGAGTAATATGGTGATAGACAGGGAAGTAACATGACTTCTGATTATAATGTTTTAGTAGTTTGATTTTTATACCTGTAAAAATTATTACTATTTTAAATTTAAAATAGCTAGAATGTTTTTTAAGTATTGGTACTTCATGCCATTTGCTTCTGTCATTAAAGAAAAAAAAGCCCTTCAAGGGTTTTCAAGGTGTGTTTTGGTGTGTGTTAAACCCTTCAAGTGTGTGTCTGTGTGTGTGTGTGTGTGTGTATTAAAGTATTTTCCCCCCTATTTGGTTGCTGTTTTACATAAAAGTAGAAAACTTAGAAGCAAATTGAGAATGATGTGAAGACAGGATGTTCAGAGTGATGACTAGATCAGAAATGGGAGCCAGGATTAAAAGGATATGGTGATGAGCAGAGATCAGCAAATGGAAAGAGTGAAAAATAGGCCATATTCATGATGATTTGAGCTCCAAAGAAAGTGGATTATTTAATGGTTGTAGGTCAAGGTCTGGAAACAGATGAGAAACCCAAAATGTCAGTCATGCTTCTTAAAGCCTTCCCACAGGGGAGGAACTAAGGCAATAATCAATTTGCAGTTAAGAAAAATTAGAGGCAAGCTCTGTCATCAGGGAAAATCCAGATTTTTCCAGTGAAATAAAATATATTCTGTAGAGGCAAAACTGAGTAAGGTAGCAAAGAAACGAATAGTCTGGACAACACAGTGAGAAGGATCAGGCAAAGAGAGGTTTTCCATATATACATACGATCCAGTCAGACACAATTAGGACTTTGTTCTTCAAACAATTGTGAACCACACAATGGAGGCAGAAGAGTTAAGGAATTGGCAGAAGGAAGGAGTGGATATTGATTCTGAGAATTTTCACACATACTAAGCATTTTTTCACATAACTTTTACAATGTAGGAGTATCTTTTACAAAGTAGGAGTATCTTCATGTTCGCAAATGGAAATTTGAGGCCTAAAGAAAGTGACTAACTGGCCCATTTAGAAGATGTTCTGGACTCACGGATTCCTCTGACTCATCCATTGAGAACTGGACTAGAATTAAAGGAGAACCCAGAGTAATATCAGTAAGAGAAGATGACCATATAAGGACAAAAGGAATAATCATTTTTAAAAGTCTCAACCCTATTAGCTTTGTGTTTTAATATATGGGTGAAGATGAGCAAAAAATTAAGAAAATGAAGTAGGTTATCTTAATCCGTTTTGGCTGCTACAACAAATGCTATGAGCTTCGTTAATAAGGTAGCTCTGTAGGCTGGGAAATGTAATGACAAAGTTCTGGCGGTTCAGTCCCGGGCGAAGGCCTAACTTTCTTGTTCATATATAGTACCGTCTTGCTGTGTCCTCACATGGAATGAGGGACAAGGGATCTACAGAACCACGCTCTTATTTACAAGAGCACTAATCCTAGTTATGAGCTCTACCAAATCACACTGGTGTTTAATTCAGCTGGGTGCCAGTGGCACCTGTAATCCTAGCTACTCAGGAGGCTGAAATTTGAGAATCATGGTTCAAAGCCAGCCCAAGCAGGAAAGTCCATGACATTCATATCTCCAGTTAACCACCAGAAAACCAGAAGTGACTCAGAGTGGTAGAGTGTCAGCCTTGAGCAAAAAAGCTCAGGAATAGTCCCTAGGCCCTGAGTTCAAGTACCTGACAACATGATTTACATGGTAGGCACTCAGGAAATAATTGTGGAATAAATGATACCATTTTTTGTTTGTTTGTTTTCCTGAACTAACCCAAACAATGCAATTTATAAGAGCCACAATAGTGTTTTTACCAGATCTTTATGTGCCATTGAGTGCAGTGTAGGTTGGTACAGGACAGCAAATATACTTGATAATTAACATGCTAGCCAGCCTACAAGTTATCCTCCTTTGTTGACACATTCTGAGTCTGTGCCTGCATTTATTTGTGAAGTGCAGCAGCTGACTTCTCTTTCTGAGCTTAGCTATCTCCTCTAGGCATTGGTATTATTCTTTTTTTTTTTTTTTTGTCCGTCGTGGGGCTTGAACTCTGGGCCTGGGCGCTGTCCCTCAGCTCTTCAGCTCAAGGCAAGCGCTCTACCACTTGAGCTACAGCGCCACTCCCGGTTTTCTGGTGGTTTATTGGAGATAGGAGTCTCACGGTCTCTCCTGCCCGGGCTGGCTTTGAACCGCAATCCTCAGATCTCAGCCTCCTGAGTAGCTAGGATTACAGGTGTGAGCCACCAGCGCCCGGCTTTGGTATTATTCTTGTATGGACTGTACTTCTTACTCCTCAAGACCAGGCATCAGGTTGATGTTACTCTGTAGTATCTAACATTAACTGGGCATTTATACTGAGCCAGGCTAATCATTTTATAAACTTTCTAACCTTTTACCCTTCATAGTTTCCTTCTTTTATGGCAGACAAAATTTTAAACCCAGAAGAAGTAAATTGAAAAAGATTTCATTCTCCATTGAACCTCATGCTATTTTTGTCTGAAGCAAAATCAGAATTTGTGTTTCTTATTTTCAAAAACTAGTAGTAGTGAGCTGTTCCCTACTGGCCATTAGGGAATCTACATTTAAATGTAAGCATAGCCTGTATTTCTGACATCCTAAAGTTCTTCCTTATTTATAAAAAAGTTATAAATCCTTTTTAGTGATTTGATGTGGCATGAAGCATGTTACCATACTAAATCTCTTTTAAAAAATAGAAAAGTACAAGGTTATTAACATTTTAAAAGTCTGGTTTCTTTATTATCTACAAAATTTTACTTCCCAACAGACAGCTATATTTTATATTATCTTAATGTTCATAGTTTTGAACTGGTTAATTTTCACTTAGGTACTAATCTCCCCCCTTCATACACTTTTTAGAATAACACCAATAATCAGTCTTTCTATTTTGCCAGTGTGCAGTGGGAGTAGATATGTAACTTCATTTACTTATACTTCTTTGTTTCTATTTGTTAAAAAAAAAATCCTAAAGAAAAGTGTTCATGTTCTACCACCCGGAGGAATTTTTATTAAATAAAAGAGGGATTTTCATGACTTTTTTGCTTACTTCTCTGCTTTAAAATTATATGTGTAATACTTTATATCTATTTTGTAAATTCATTAGTATAAATTAACTGTTCAGAAGAGTTTTATTGTAATCTTTACATACATGCATATAATATACTTCGATCAAATTTACCCTATCTATATTATATTTTAATACACTTTACAGTTGGCCCCTTCCTATGTTCTCTTTTTTAATAGTTTTCAGCAGGTTTTATTGTACAATTTTCATATATATTGTACTTGTCATTTTCTCACTGTCATCTATTAATAGAACAACATCTATAGCTCATAGCGTTTCTCTTTTATCAGGACACTGTAAGTAATGGACCATGTTACTTCCTTTGCTGAAGTTTTTATGAATGTTTTTACTTTCATGCTAAAGAAAAATAACCTTTTAGCTTTATATTTATATAATGAGACATATTGTTTCTGTAGTAAATTATCAGTAATTTATATATAAAGGTATGTGTGCATGTGTATGCATGTTTCAAATTATATCTCTTCGTTTCCTTCACAATTTATACAGGTCCCAAAGGCAAACAGCTAGAAGGAACGGAATGTCCACTCCATGTTGTTCATCCGCCCACTGGGGAAGAGTTTGCTCTTGGGTGTGGAGTCTGCAGAAATGCTCACACTTTTTAGAACATTAAGATCTTTTGTTAATAGAGAGGGAAGTTGCCTTCATCCACCATGAGGATGCAGTGAAATTTAAACTCTGCTCAGGATAAGAATGGGACCACTTTTACATCCATGAAAATGAACCATTCACAGTGCAAGAAGAATGCCAAATACCATGTATATAATTCTTGCTAGGGAAAGTTTCCCCATTATTTTGGTTTATCTTCTTTTGAACCAAGACATCAAACTTGTGAGGTGTTTGCATGTGGCCATTACCGTCATTGGCCTGTGAAGCATTGGACATTTATTGATAATTGATATTTAAAAAAATCACCATACCCATGGACTAGAATGATGCTGGCTTTCAAGCAAAAAAGAAAAATAATCATTGTTTATTGTATACTGCCTTTTTGTATTCCTGTACAATTGCATCACGGGTGGGGATAAAAAGAGGAATATTCTGGTTTATTTCCTAGACTGTTATTTAAAAAAATTGTGTTAGGGCAGCATATAATGTAATAAGTATCACACTGTATATAAAGATATCAATGTTTGTCCTGTATATGAATTACTAAATTACAAATGCAGTTTCATTTAAACTTCTAGGTTAAGTTTGAGCCTGAAATTTTAATGAAGTGCAATACTGAGTGTGCCTCATTATCTTGCAGCTGTAAACATATTGGAATGTACATGTCAATAAAACCACTGTACATTTTTATACAGTGATAAAGTCTAACAATTGTGTAAGGTGTTTGAGACAGATTATTTCTAAACAGGTTAAAGCACAAAAGTTCAAAGATTCTTTGAAAAAACCTTTTCAAATATTGCAAATAGTAATTTCTATAACTGTTAGGGAACTATTAACTGAACCACTATATTTGAATATTAATTAAATGCTGCATAGAAGATCATAGGGCATGAAAATTTATGTGTGTATATATATATATATATATCATATTTTCACACATTTTCACACTTAGTTAACTTCTGTTTTCTTAAACAGTAGCTTATAGAATATTTATAAAGTAAATCTAGTCTTTATCTTCTGTAGTTCTCTGTAGCCCACAGTGTGTTTAGATCTTTCTATCACCATCTTCTGCTTCTTCCCCTACCTCCCCATCTTAATTTCCCCTCCACCCTGATTTTTGTTTTATTTCATTTTGTTTTGTTGGTTTTTCTCTCGTATTGACAGAACTGCAGTTGGAACTCAGGGCCTTACACTTACTAGGCAGATACTGTACTATTTGAGGCATGCCTCTAAGTTGTAGGCCTCTAAATGATTGATTTATAATTTATCATAAATCAGAATATAATTATTTAATGAGACTAATTAAAGTTTGACCTATATTTTTCTAAATTCCCACCAATGGAAATCTAGAAAGTAGTTTCCAATCTAGAAATCAATGATAAATGTAATGATGTTTGTGGTTAAATATTT
This sequence comes from Dipodomys ordii, assembly GCF_000151885.1. NCBI lineage: Eukaryota > Metazoa > Chordata > Mammalia > Rodentia > Heteromyidae > Dipodomys > Dipodomys ordii. The sequence goes on from NW_012267217.1 coordinate 3,441,851, forward strand.
GTGACAAGCTTAAAACTGCCTTTGCCTTAAAGGAACTTCAAATACATAAAGATAAAGTCAAATCATAGCACAGATGACTATATTATAGGACATTCTACTAAATATAATTAAGATGGCCAAGCCAAATGCTTCAAGGTTTAGAAAAATCGTTACTTGTTTGTTGTTTTTACGGTGTGGAGGGTGGTAGATAAGAGGCCATTTGAGCTTCATTTTGTAAATGGCATTTCAAGGATCAGAGATGGCATGGAGGAAAGTATGTAATAGAAAAATCTATAATGTGATCAGGGAATAGTAAGTCAGAGTATACAGGTTCAGGGTTGATTTAACATGTTTCCAGGAAACACAAAGTAGGTACAAGGACAAACACTGACCCTAAGTGTACCCCCAGGGAAAATGAGGGGAGAATGGTGAGACCAGTGTAAATATATTTGCCTTAAACTCACAAGACACAGGAGCAAAAACTAACCTTGAGAATGTCTTCTAAATGTCGTATCCATTAACTTTGCTGATAAATTGATCTGCTCCAATTTGTAATGGAGAAGAAAAAAATGGAACTATTAAGGTGCTTGACCAGAATGAGTCTTCTCAGATTAATATTCTAGTAATGAAGGAAAAAACCAACAAAGCCCTATAATGTATGTTCACAATGATTAACTTACCTTTGCTTATAAAGAAGCCGTTTTTAATCACCCCTAACATTTTAGGAATAAAAGTTACGACAAAGGCATGAAGGGCATGGTTGTAGCAAACGTCTGCTTAAGCATCATATATACAAAGACTCTTAAAATACTCTGGATAATATGCTAGGCAGGAAACAGAAATCAGAATCAGAAAGTGGGGGATAGTGAATCTTTCTGGAAAGAAACTCTTCTAGTTGTTTTCAGGCCAAGGAAAGACCATTTTTCATAAACAATTTTCTGAGTAGATTGTTGAAGCCTAAGGTGTCCATATTCTATCAATTAATTTCTTTGATAAAAGACCTGCACTAGATTCTCAATCCGTTTACTGTTTAAAAAAAAATCCAAGGTATAAATCTAGAAATTTGTCTCTTAAAGTCAGACTTTTCTCCCTTGATACTATTATGTTGCCAATGGTTCCCCCAACAGGATTTATGAAAAAGTAACTGAACACTTGTCATATGGAGAAGGTTTTCAGGAGAGACAAGATACTATTGTTTCCTCCTTATTTTAGTTTATTGGGAAAGGTCTCTTCATGGCAGCCCCCACCACTTCAACAGTCCAGTTCCATGACAGGTGCCAGCTACATACAACATCTGGCTAAAATCCACACTCTTCCAGGGCATCAACCAGTGATAAAACATAGCTGGTTTGCTATGGCCTGGCCCATTTCTTCTAAGCAAACTGACCTTCATGAGGAATCTTTGCATCCAGAGATAGGGCTAGCTGAGACATCTGCTTAGATGGAGGGCTTTCCTATCCAAACTTTGTTCCTTGTTCTTCCCTAGATGCCCAATGGACACCCAGTCTGCAGGTTTTCCTGCCTACTGTCCTCAGTTCTTACTCTAATCAGATTCCCACACTTCCTCAATTCACGTTGTTTGTTAGAGAGCCTGCCTGACAAAGGCAGATAAAAAAGAAAATAGGCAACTGGTCTGAATAGAAATTTTCAGAAAATATATAACAGGCATCCAGTTTATGAAAAAAATGTGCAACATCACTAATCATTAAATGCAAATCAAAACCATAGTGAGTTATTATCCCATCCCAGTTGGAATGGACATAATCAAAGACAAAAATGAAAAATTCTGATAGGGATGAAGAGACAAACAATACTGTTGGAGGGAAATGTTGATGTAAATTAGTAGATCATGGAAAAGTATGCAGATTCCTCAAAAAGCTAAAAATATAACTATATGATAGACATATCTCATATAACCATATGAGTTAGCCATTCTACTCCTGGGAGTAGAATTTCATTTAAAAGGAAACAAGTACTTGCACCGCCACACTTATTCACAATAGCACTGTTCATAATAACACCATAGTACCTGGGATCTCGAATTCACCAAGGTTTCCCAACAAATCAGTAATGAAGAACATGGATCATTATACACTGTGGGATATTATTCGGCCATGAAAAGGATGGAATTAGGACTGGATGTAGCTCTGTGGCAAAGCACTTGCCCAGCAAGTACAACGTCCTGGGTTCAATCTCCAGTTCTGAAAAAGAAAAGGCCAGAAAAAGAAAAATGAAAAAGGATGAAATTCTGTCATTAGTGGCAACAAGAATGAAATGGAAGGGATTATGTCAATTGAAATAAACTTAACACAGACAATTATTACTGCATGTTCTCATATAAGGAGACTAAGAAAGTTTATCGCATAGCAGTCAAGTTGAATACTAGTCACTAGAAATGAGAAGATGGGATCACTGAAGAGCTTGTTTTCCAGGTATATTGGAGAAGTAAAAGTTTCTTCAATACATTTCTAGAAAAACTGGATATTAATATGTGTAGAAATAAAACTAAACCATATACAAAAATAAACTCAAAATGGATCAAGGATCTAAATGTAAGACCTGAAACTATAAAACTACTAGAAAAAAAAAAGCAGAAACACTTCAAAGCTCTGGTATAGCAATGACTTGGCAATATCCCTAGCAGCACAAACAAAAAAGAAAGAATAGACCAATGTGATTAAATCAAACGAGGCAGCTTCTGCCCAGCAAAGGAAACTAAAAGTAGAACTACCATATGATGAACTACCATAAAATGAACTACCATAATTATTCAGAATGAAGAGACAGCCTAGAAATGGGAGAAAATATTTGAAAACGATTTCTCTGACAAAGGACTAATATCCAAACTAAAATACCTCAGTATCATCAAAGCAAATAATTGGCTAATGGCTCTTGTCAGAATTCTGAGTCAGACTTCTTGCCTGTGAGGAACTAACAACTCTCTCTCTAAAAAGGGTTGCTATGCAAAGCAATGGCTTACCATGAAAATGGTTTAGGTAGGCTAGCTTGCTAGAGTGGGAGTTAGTGGTGGGGAATAGAATTGTGGCAGCAAGATGCCATGGAGGAGGTCTGGCTTCTATCCACGTAGGAGAGAAACAATGCCATGAAAGAATTTAGTGAGCTCTATTGTTCCCCATATATTTATTACTCTCATTCTGTATTTAGCAGGAAAACTGAAAATGAAGAAAGGCTGAGTCCTAGACAAGTACATGTTCTTTAGGGACAGGGAAATAGCAACAGGACAGGTAGAGATGCTGTCATAGGATCACTCTGAGCAATGTTTGTGTCAAGAAGTGGTTGAAATGAATATATCCCTGAGATAAAAGGTTGAGCAGAAAAAAATGTAGGCACAAAAAACAAACAGATGTCATGTATATAACGTTCTAAAAATAGGCATAAACAATTTATAATAATAAACTTCAGAATGCTGGTTGCCTTTGAGAGGGCGCTGAGTGGGAGGGAGCAGTGCATTCTGGGATGTTTTATATGCTGATCTGAATAAGGATTACTCAAGAGTACACATGCAGACATCTGTCATTCTGCCTTCCTTAGCCTCGTGCACTCTGATGTTTATAACCTATGCCTCAGCACAAAGAAAAACAGTCATCCAAGATGACTCAGGAAGAGACATGGTTATTCATCAGCTAAAATGCCAGGCCTACAAACTTCACTTTGACCTTGATAAAGATGGACGCACTCAATGTTTTCCAGTGAGAGGGCAAATTCCAATACCTACTACATGAAGATGAACAAGAAGTAGCATCCAGTCTTTCAAGACTCATCAGCTACCTCAGTCATTACTCTTTTAAATTACTGAAGTGGGAACAATTAGGTATCTCTCAGTAAATAAAGTAGTATCAACTCAAAAACTTGAACAGTATTAGTACCAGAATTCTAAGTTCCTTCAAAGAGAAGCATGAAATATGTCCCCTGTGCCTAGAATGTTTGGCCTGTAATGTCCTAACACATGGCTGAGAGGCTTCATGTAAAATGGGTCTAGTACTGCTCAAATGTACTAGTGAAAAAATAGATCCAATATTGGGTATGACTGCTTAGAGTCTTTATAGAAATAGGTTCTGAATATTGTAATATGGAGAAGTAAAACCTCACAAATACTGCTGCGACAACTGGAAAGTACTAAGGCCTAAACAGCAATTAAAAATCGTATTTTTAAAGCATCCTATTTTGTCTCAAAGTAATAGGTCTGTCAGGCAGATAGAATAAAAACTTGGAACATAATTCTGCAAATGTATATGCTGTTTCATTCCTAAATGTTCTCCAGGAGGGTGGGTGTGGGAAACAAGGAAGTCTGATGTAACTGTAGACAAAGGCTTTGTCATTGTTGCCAAGCTCACTTAGTCTTATCTGTGAAAGTGCCCTCCTGCAAAGAGTAGCTCCAGTTGAAGCTAAAATTTTCTATTCTACTAAGTAAAAGCATGTCCACATGGACATCCTAATTCTGGGCACAACTTTCAAGTCTGATTAGTCATAACTATCTGCCAACGTAGGATGTTAAGGGACACATTTGAGAAATAGGCAATTGAACAGTTTTGGTCTTCTGGATTAAACTTTGGATGTAAGTGACTGGCAATCTGGACAAGTAACTGGAAAGCATAGAAAAAGAACAGATTTATATCATTTAAAGGTAAAGTATAAGTGACAAATAGATGCCTTTTATTTACACATACAAAATAATGTTTTAACAAATGTCAGTGTTTGGCAGTGGAACAAATATCCTTGGCAAGGTGGTGAGTGTGTCTCTGCAACTGTTCAGATAGAGGCTGAACAGATGAACACCTGTTACAGAGACTGATTGTGATAAAGAGGCAGAAGGAATGCAAACCAATTTCTGCTGGAAGAGGAGCAAGCTGAGGCAATTTAGGGTCCAGCAGAATCTTTGTCTATCTAGTAGGTTAGAAGACCATTTTTAGATAGTATGGATTTAGATAGTATGGATGGTTCTGCTCTATCTGCAAGGCCTGGAGTTAGCCCAAGCCATTATACTTTTCTTTCTGATTTGCTAATATTAGTTTGAATTTGTTGTCTTTTGAATACAACTTAAATTCTTGGCCAGTACCAACTTGAACCGGGAGGACTGTACTGTAGTCTTAAATATGTTTCTTTGGCTGACAGCGGTCATAGAATTTGGTCTCGGGTAGGTAATGAGTTAATCTCCACAGCTGCCATTAACCAAGGGCGATTCTTCCTGAGAGTGGTGAGGATTGCAGACAGCCCCAACCTGAGTGGAGCCTCAGGAAAAAGGCTGCATGTAATTGCTCCCCATTTTGGAAAATTCAGTGTTTTCCAAGTTGACAAATTATCTACAGATATAAGAAAAATGCATGTAATTCTTTTCTGGGGCAAAGAGCAGTTGGGAGCAACAGATCTTTGAATCTACAAAGGAAGGGCCTTTACAGAGTTAGTATTACAGGAGATACATGTCCACATGTACTTTCCTGCTCTCTGATGTTTAAAATTTTGATCTAGTCCTCCATTTCCTCTCTTTTATTCTGGAGTTCCTTTCTTTCAGGTCTCCTATTCTGGTGTTTCCTCACAAGAAGAGGAACTTTTGTCTCCTCATCTTCTTGAATCTGGCACATTTGAGGGCTTCAAGTCAAGCCTGCGCAAAGTGGCAGATGCTGTGAGGGTATGGAATCTGGGTCATGGATTAGGCTTGGAATCTGATTCTTTTACTTATTGGATACTTATTTGGATATGTGATGTCTTTGCTTCAGTTTTCTCATCTAAAAAAAACTTGGGAGTAATGATAACTACCACACAAAGTTGCCATGAGAATTAAATGAAGGAGAAATAGGGAGAGTCACAGGCATGTGGGAGCACCCACTTAATCATGTCATTGTTGTTAGGACTGTTGGGGTAATGCTGTGAGTAAGGACAGAGGTCATTGTTTCTATACTGTGTTGTTGTTCCCTCTGATGGATCTAAGCAACAGAACTTTTCACCAAAGGGAACTAACATCATAGGCAGGAAGATTTCTTCCCGCCAGGACTTAGTTTCTGTCCTTTGAAAACCAACAACCCAGGCAAATGCTATGACACACTTGCCTTTTCTCTGGGCTCCTACCTTGGACTTTCTTCCTTTGGCTTCACTAGGTCATTTTCTTAGAAAAAGAGAAAGAACAAAAGTGTCCTGGAAATCAAATGCAACCCAGCTTTTTAGGAAAGGGTTAGATTTTAAAGACATATTTGGATGGAAGGTCACTTCTTGTTCTTCAGGGTGGGGGTTGGTGCATGACTTATGATTTTGCACATAAGGACATCTTAAAGTTTTTTTCATTTTTTTATCTTTAGTGTACAAAGTAGTTGCCATTTAACAAAGCAGTTGATATACAAACATCTTGATCAATGTCACAACTTGTGTATGTGTGGTGAGGGTTGAACTCTGGGTCTGTACATTGTTCCTGAGTTCTTTTTGCTTAAGACTAGAGCTCTACAACTTCGAGCCACTTCTGGTTTTCTGGTGGTTAACTAGAGACAGGAGTCTCATAGACTTTCCTGCATAGGTTGGCTTTCCTAAGTAGCTAGGATTACAGGCATGAGCCCCCATGCCCGGCAATGTCACCACTTTCAACATTCTCACCTATCTCTCCCAAACCACTCCTTTTGCGTTTCTTAATTTTATAGGGTATACAATGGATTCTTGACTGCATTCTTTCCCTCTTCTCCTCTTCATTCCTGAACCCCTCTCTCCTTGACCCTCTTCTACCCCTTTCAAGTACCTGCTTTCTGGTGCTAATTTTGTTGAACTCTGCCCTTGCTTTTCTAAGGAATTACACTATTTGAGTTCTCTCTTGAATCTACCATATTTAATACATTTGTATCTATTTGCGTACCACACAACACTTTTATTTACACGTGTATAAGCTAATGCTAACTTCCATGCATGAGGGGAAACAAGTAACCTTTGTCTCTCTCTGGGTCTGATTTCATTTAGTATTTTTTCCAGGTCTTTCCATTTCTTTACACACAATACAATACCATTCGTTCTAATGGACACTGTCCCCAAAGCCAAACTTCGAAAAGAAAGCCAACTCGGTAGCAATTACCAAGACACCTTGAGATTCATAGATGGCTTCACCAGAGCTTTTTAACAATCTATTTCTTTACACCTTCCACACCCTTATGTGTTTTAGAAAAAAATATATATGTATATATTTACAAATTTCAGGATTATGTGTACTTCATGAAGAAACTCTGGCTTAAAAAAGTAATAACTAGAAAAAAAAAGACATCCGTGTGGGAACGTCTTTGAAAACAGACACCAGTACTTTAGATTTTTAGAATAAAAATCATCCGTGACCCGGAGCTGTCGGCTGTCACGACGTGACCGGTCACTTGGCCCACGTGATGCTCGCCCTCGGCGCCTTCGGGGTCGCTGCCAGCCGCCGGCGTCCGTCCGCAGGGTGGGGCCGGCTGTGGGTCCCGCCCCGCTCGCGCTCAATCTGCCCCCCCCTCGCCCCCAAAGAAACCCTCAGCAATCCCGCCGCCGCGAGTCACGGAGGGGGCGGGGCCCGAGGCGCGCCCACG
>NW_012267217.1:3450215-3578488 GCF_000151885.1 Dipodomys ordii
CCGCGTAGCCCAGTGGAAAACTTGGTCAACTTCTGGTGAGCGGCCTTCCTAGGCCTCTTCAGTGAGAGTCCGCGTGAGGCCTGTGCAGCCTGTTAGGCAGCCAGGGGTCGGGGACACTGCCCAGCCCTGGGCTAGCCCGCATCGCCAAGCTAAGAGGAGAAAAATAGTCTTTTCTTGTTGTTAATGGTGTCGAATCGATTGGCCATATGAAAGGTTGGTTTTTTTTTTTCTTCTTTCTGTTATCCCTCATCTATTTTTAAAAATACCATCCCCTTCTAGAAATTATCAGTGACCATTGGGAGTTAACTGTCTTGAGACGACTTCTATGATTGTATTCTTATATTCCAGCCAAAGAATGCGTTGTTGATGTTTATATTAATTAAACAGAACACCATGAAATTAATCTGAATCAGGAACTTTAGTATTAAGTACACGCTTTAAAAAAAACTTATGCTGAGTGTACGTAAATGTGCCCAAGACAGTGAGAGACACCCAGATTAGTGTACTCTTCAATTAATGATCAAGTTGACCACTCCTCTCAGACTTGTGGAATGCTAACCCAAGCTCACTGATTCCCTGAGTTGCTCAACTGGTCTGTACTCTTTCTCTGTTATTTGCATTTTGGCACTTGACAATAATAACCAAAAGCCCTTGCTGCCATAGTTGCATTATTTAGGACCTGAAACACTGCATGAAGTTCAACCAGCCCTGGAAGCCTGGTTTTGGTTTATGCATATAGAAGTATTGACCTGCTTGATCCTCACTCAAATATAGAATGTATACACTAAGAGATTAAAAAGTCCATTGATGGAAAAATTTTTGTGTACAGGCCCATGCTGGTGCTTGAACTCAAGGCCTAGGCACTGTCCCTTACCTGTTTTACTCAAAGATGGTGCTTACCATCGAGTCACACATCCAGGTCTTGCTTTTTACTCGTTAATTGGAGATAAGAGTCTCTGGGACTTTTCTACTGGAATGGCTTCCAACCATGATTCTCAGATCTCAGCCTGCTGTTGAGTAGGTAGGATTAGAGGCATGAATCACCTGCACCCAGCCTAAATTATTTAACTTTCTGTACAGCAGAGCTGCATGTGTAGATACTATAAAATACTTATGAAAGCATTGGAAGTTTTTGCATAAATGAGACTAAATTGGACAAAATGTGTTTTAAATTATTTTTTTTGTCAGTTGTGGGACTTGAACTTGGAGCCTGGGGACTGTCCCTTATCTTTTTTTGTTGAAGGCTAGCACTCTAACCACTTTGAGCCACAGCTCTACTTCCTGTTTTTGGTGATTAATTGCAGGTAAGAGTATCATGGACTTTCCTGCCCAGGCTGACTGCTCAGTCTAGTTTTGAACCACGATCCTCAGATCTTAGCCTTCTGAGTAGCAAGGATTGTAGACGTTGAGCGAGGGTAGCAAAATATTTGTTCGTTGACCCAGTTGTACTTGCTAAAATTAAAGTAAATCTTCAAGATAAGTTGAAGCAGAAAAATGGGTCATAGTGACTTTCTGTCTCAACTTTTAGTGGAACATTATTATTAGAATTTTATGTTAAAACATGGCACTGATTATTTTTTCCTTAATACTTTAAAAAACTATTGAGTTAAGTTTCAATTTTCCATGAAAGTACCCTGTTGCTGTCATGTCTGTCATGCTGTTTCCTCTCTTCCTTTTCCCCTGCTTGGTAGATTTACAGCACCTTATTCAGTTAAAATTAGACACAATGAGGAATAGGCCCCTGCTTCACAGCCCAGTGGAATACTTGGTCAGCTTTTGGTGAGCAGCCGCAAACCTGCTTTAGTATCATTGTTCACTTTTTGTTGTGTGCTTCAATGACTTTGACATTGGACGCCATTTCTAAACTAGAGTTCAATAGTCTGTCCTTTCAAAAGCCCTCATATTGGATTTCTCATAAGAACCCTTAATCTTAATATCCTATATTAGAAACTGAGACACAGGACAGTCTTGTAATTTGCTCAAAGCCACATAACCAGTGAGAAGTAGGATAGAATTTAGATCCAAGCCCAAATTTTGTTTTGTTTGTTGTTGGTTGTGGGGCTTGAACTCTGGGCCTGGATGCTGTCCCTCAGCTCTACAGCTCAAGGGAAGCACTCTACTGCTTGAGCTACTTCTGTAGATTCAAGTCCTAGTAAAGATTATTTTTCAAAGAAACAAACTGAATGAAGGTAGTAAGAATATACATATGACCACAACACATAGTGGTCTTTCAGAAACGTATAATGGGGAAAATGTCTAACAGTAAGTGATGAGAAGAGAAGCCCTATTGCTAGAACAAATGCATTGTCAGAGCTGTGTTTGTGCTTCTCTTTTCTTTCTTTCTTGTTTTTTTTTTTCTTTTTTTCTGTTACTAGTGATCAAATCCAAGTCTGGAGCATCTACAAATAATTTACCTCTGGACTACACCTCCAGCCTAGGTATACTTGAAATAAGCAGAAGTTAGTAATTTCTATCAGTAGTACATATTACAGGCTATTCAATGTGGAAAATAGTTGGCTGCTTAATTCATACCCTTTCTGGTTGTTCTTGGGGAATATGGTCTGTTTTGAATTCAAGAACACAGCAGGAATTTTAAAATGATTTTAATAAACTTTTAGAAAGTATAGCTGTATTTTCCTGTGTATTCATTTTGGTTGACTATAACTTTTAAGATGTAAAGGTTTTGTTTTAAAATCATAGGTAATACAAGTGTAAATGTTTAAAAAAAAACAAAAGAAACATCTACCAGAAATGAATAGTTGGTCTCGAGTGGTGTTTTTTTATTTTATTTTGATAATTCTTAAAAATCACCGGTCCAGTTCTTTGTATATAGTTGTGTTTCAGTATACAAATACACATCCATGGGCTGGGAAGGTGGCTTAGTGGTAGAGTGCTTGCCTTGCATGCATGAGGTCCTGGGTTCGATTCCTCAGCACCACATAAGCAGAAAAAGCTGGAAGTGGCACTGTAGCTCAAATGGTAGAGTGTTAGCCTTGAGCTGAAGAGCTGAGGGGCAGCACCCAGGCCCAGAATTCAGGCCCCACAACCAACAACAACAACAACAAAACAAAACAAATATACATCCAATGACAGAAAAATGAATTTGGTTTCATTGCTGTTATAATGAAAATGGTTCATTTTTCCAAGTAGGATGAAACGAGGAGGAAGAGATAGTGACCATAATTCATCTGAAGAAGGTACTGCAGAAAAATCAAAGAAACTGAGGACTACAAATGAGCATTCTCAGACTTGTGATTGGGGCAATCTGCTTCAGGACATTATTCTCCAAGTATTTAAGTATTTGCCTCTTCTTGACCGGGCTCATGCCTCACAAGTTTGCCGCAACTGGAATCAGGTATTTCACATGCCTGACTTGTGGAGGTGTTTTGAATTTGAACTGAATCAGCCAGCTACATCTTACTTAAAAGCTACACATCCAGAGCTGATTAAACAGATAATTAAAAGACATTCAAACCATCTACAATACGTCAGCTTCAAGGTAATACTTTAACATCTTCTCTTAAGAAATAAAGCAATTTTAGTGTTTTTGATCTCACTGCGAAGAGATCTTCAAATCTATAGGTGGCATAAAAAATTTAAAAGACTTAGTTTGTTATGTTTCAGAGAAAAATAGAAAGGATGCATGGAAATACACCATAGGAACTGCTGCTTTTCTTTGCTGTAAGGGGCAACTTGGAACTGATATAATGTTGAGGTAAAATTGAGGTGGCCTTTCAAGATATCTAGAAAGCAAAGCTTTGTATGTATGTATATGAGTACAGAGACTTTAATGTCCTTTTAGAAACAGTGAAATATGGGCAGGCTTACTGAAGCTATTGAGACAGGCATCACATTTTTAAGCAAATCAAGTGACACTTATAAGTACGTGTTGAAAAGTGAGGCGTGCCAAGGGTGGTGATACATCTGTAATCCAAACCTTCAGTAAGCTAAGGCCAGCTTGGCCTTTGCAGTAGAACCCTTGTTTCAGACAAAGTAAAACAATTTTTTTCAGTCACCAAGGAAAAATAAGATATTGATACCTGATTTACCGATATGAATCAGCTGTTAAAAGGGCAGAATTAGATTTAGATAAAGCAGTGGTTCTTAACCTACAGCTTCATATCATAACTTAAACACTCATCTTCTTTTCAAGAATGTCATTTCCTCTTAGGTAGACCTTGTGTCCAAGGAGAAGATGATGCTCGGTAATGGGAATGGTTGAGCGGACTGTGGCAATGTTCCCAAATACATAAAAGCATTTTGGATATGAGAGGTGTAGATTGTCAAGTATAGCCCCACCCCACTGCCACCCCGGAAATAAAAAAAAGCCAACTTAGAGTTTCAGATACTTTTTTTAGCAGAGTACTGGTCGTTCTCAAACTTGATGTGCAATAAATAGAATCACCTACAGGGCATATAAAGACAAAGGTTGTTGGGGCTCACTCTTGATTCAGAAATGGTGCTGTGTGGCTCAAGCAGTACAGCGCTTGTCTTGAGCTGAAGAGCTCGCCCAGAGTTCAAGCCCCATGACCGACCAAAAAAAAAAAAAGTTTGATTCACATGGTCTGGTTGTGCATGAGACTTTTTGTGCTTCTTAAATTCTTTGGTGAATTTGATGTTGCTAGTCCAGAGATCACATTTTAAGAACCTAATTGTAATATAAATTAGTATATTTGTTTTTACCTAGCTGTTCGCTATAATATTTTTAGTTTAGGGAGCAGCTAACTTTTCCTTTGGGGGGTTGGGAATGTATTTTTTTCCTTTTTTTTTCTCCATAATTCCTCTTTCTAGTCGTGTTTCAGCAGAGAAATGTGTAATGTGTGATAGCAGAGCTACTTTAAACAAGTTTTTGGTTCAGATTTGTACTTGATTAGTGAACATTGTTACTTTGCTAAATTATTTCCATTAAAAATTTTAATTATGAGTCCAAATTGTGGTTTGTCTAAACATTATGAATAGTCATTAATTTCTTGAAATGTTTTAACATATGCACTGTATTTCATCTATTATTTGATCTACCAAATACAGTTTTCACACTACAAATTGCTTTATTCCCTTAATTTATACAGTCGTCTTAGTTGTTTCAACACTAAATATATAATAGTGAAAAAGCTATCTTGACAATTGCACTTATAATTTCTCAGGAGCATTTAAGCCTGAAGTTGTAGGAGACGGCATAATTAAAAGAATGTTCTTTAAAATATAATGGAGCGAAGAAACAATGTTTCTGCTTTTGTAAAGTGAAGCTGTATCAAAGAAATGTAAATATGTGCATCAGTAAAGATGTTTTCTTTTCTAAGGTGGACAGCAGCAAAGAATCAGCTGAAGCAGCTTGTGATATATTATCACAACTTGTGAATTGCTCTTTAAAAACACTTGGACTTATTTCAACTGCTCGGCCAAGCTTTATGGATTTACCAAAGGTATCTGCTCGTTACTGAGAATCCAGTTAAAGCCTAAATATTTCTTACATGGATAATGAGAGTTTAAGAAAAGTAGCATGTGTAATGGAAAGCCAATTATGAGAATGTTAACATAGTATTTTCAGAATAATTTTTAAAATCACTTTGTGTATCTTCATTGGTAATATTAAAGAGAAAATTGATTTGCAGATTTTCTAGAAAGGGCTAAAAGAAAGCAAAACAGAACAAACATTAGAAAAAGGGGAGTGTAGATACTCCTTTTTAGCTTGCAGAACAGATTGGTGAGGTTAGAATCAAAGAAGAGAATATTAATATTGAGGGCAGATGTAGTCTACTAAAATTAATTTCTGGCAAGTGTTCTGTAAAGATTTATTTTTGAACAAAGTATGGCCTGGCTTTTAACTCTATATTTCAAGAATGTATATTTTGTGAAGAATTAATTGCTAAATTCACATGTGTGTTCTAACATGATCTTTTACACAATTGGAGATAGTTTTACTCTTAACAGCTTATCTCTTAAAATAGAAAAATGAAATTAAGTATTTATAGATAACATACATATATTTAGGTATATACATATAGCATATATATACATAATATCTGTATGCTAAGGATAGATAATAATTTGAAGCAATTTTCAGCGTATACCTCAGGATACTTCAGTCAGGCACTGGTGGCTCACACCTGTAATCCTAGCTACTCAGGAGGCTGAGATCAGAGGATCGTGGTTCAAAGCCAGCCTGGGCAGGAAAGTCCATGAGACTCTTTTATCTCCAATTAACCACCAGAAAACCGGAAGTGGTGCTGTGGCTCAAGTGGTAGAGTGCTAGCCTTGAGCTGAAGAGCTGAGAGACAGCACCCAGGCCCAGAGTTCAAGCCCTACAACCAACAACAACAACAAAATTTTTTTTTGAACTCTGGGCCTGGGTGCTGTCCCTCAGCTCTTCAGCTCAAGGTGAACACTCCACCACTTGAGCCACAACACCACTTCCAGTTTTCTGGTGATTAATTGGAGAAAAAGAGTCTTTCCTGCCCAGGTTGGCTTTGAACCGCAATCCTCCAATCTCAGTCTCAAGAGTAATGAACAAGTGTTAGCCAGTGGCACTGGCTAAAACAAAAAAATTATGTATATCTATCTATACATACACACTTCAGAAAATACCTGATCATTTAATTTACTAGTATGATTCAGGAAGGAGTATTACTAACTTGTATGTAATACCTGGGTGTTCTTATTGAATAGCAATACCTTTTTTCAAAGGTCTTTAATGTTTTAAAAGTTTCATTAAATTTGTAGATTTTTAGATAAAAATATTTTTCTCATAGACTAAATAAGGGAAACACAAGAAAATCTGCTCATTTTAACACTTTAAGATTCTAAGTTACGGTTTTCAGACTTACTTGTGCACTTAATTGTGCATAAATTTTAGTTTACTAGTCCAAATTGAGTGATTCCAATTCTCCCTCCCTCAGATAGTCTAGATGATTCGAATCATAATGCTCTACATGATTTAGTACCACCTTCAAGTATCACATCTGAAAGGAAATGTTCTGAGTTGATATTCTGTGTGACCATCATAGTTAAATGCATGTATTCCACATATAACCTAATTTAAGATACAGAGTATTAAAAGTATATGGAACAGGGGGCTGGGAGGGTGGCTCAGTGGTAGAGTGCTTGCCTTGCATGCATGAGGCCCTGGGTTCAATTCCTCAGCACCACATAAGCAGAAAAAGCCAGAAGTGGCACTGTGACTCAAGTGGTAGAGCACTAGCCTTCAGCTGAAGAGCTGAGGGACAGCGCCCAGGCCCAGAGTTCAGGCACCATGACTGGCAAAAAAAAAAAAAAAGTATATGGAACATAGTTTTTTGTCTTAATTTGGAGTTACTGTACTATCATGTGTAATACTAATTTGACAATTCTAGCTGGGACTGCTTCTTTATTACATAGACCTAGGTTGATTCTATTCAAATTAAGTAGACATATTCAAATTAAATAGAACACTTGCAGAGATTATAATTTTATTTAAATATAATTTTAGCAGTTTTAAAATCAATTTTTATATGACCTTCCATGTTCTAAATTAGTCATAGCTTTTGAGTTGATTGACTTAGTAATTTTTAGTGATTGTGTCACTGCTATTCTAAATAGTCATTAGTATTTGGGACACTGGTACAAATAAGATTTCCATTGTTGGTTGGCTGTATTTTTTTCAGGGCAATGCAGTACTAGGATTTGAACTCAGAGCCTTGTGCTTACTAGGAAGCCTACAACTAGAACCACACATATAGTTTCCAGACGTGATGAAGTGTCCAGAGATTCTTATACTGAATTGCAGCATTACAGTGATTTAAGTGACATGCTGAAAATTAAAATTAATTTTTCTCCCACAAATAAAAGGACTTATCCCAGAGATGGTAGTTAGTGACTTTTTTTTGGCTATACTCCCATTAACAGAGTGCAGGGTGTTATTTAACAGTTTTGAAATTTATCACTAGAATTCAGATGAACCATACTGGGGAATGTTTTGCTCCTTTCTAAAAAAATTATTTCAAAAAATTGAAACAGTATTTTCATGTTTTTGCTTTCCAGTCTCACTTTATCTCTGCACTGACAGTTGTGTTTGTAAACTCCAAATCCCTGTCCTCGCTCAAGATAGATGATACCCCAGTAGATGATCCATCCCTCAAAGTGCTGGTGGCCAACAACAGCGATACGCTCAAGTTGCTAAAAATGAGCAGCTGTCCTCATGTTTCTCCAGCAGGTATGTTGTGTTTTTTTTTTTTGTTTTCCAGACACATTTTAATAAAATACATTGACTTGTTCATCAAATAAAATAAACCTCAATAGGTTTGTTAAATTGCAGATTTGTTTGCATTGTTTTATCTCTTCTGCTTAGACACTGACTTTCAGCTTATTTTCCAGTTATTTTATTTGGCATGTGCAAGAAAATCAGTAATTGGGGTGGGGGGCACCTAGGGCCATATATACATTTTTGTAAAGGAAATATCCATAGTGTTCCAGCTGGAACTAGGAAATCTTAGAGTAATTCACAGATGCTTAGTAAAGAGGTTGTTTGTAAAGGTCTAGGCAGGGTTAAGAGAAAAATACCAAGGAATAGTGCAAGGTCTTAGGGTTATTCCTATTGTTTCCAGTAGGCTAATGGTTCTTTTGCTCCATTTGGATAGAAAGTATAAATAGTAAAGTGTAGATTGGGAGAATAGTGTGTTGAGGCTAGCTGGGCAAAACATTAGCAACTCCCATCTCATCTCAGTAAGTCAGAAGTGTTAGTACAAGCCTTTGATTCTAGACATATGGGCGCCAAAGATAGGATTGTGGTCTTGAGACTGGCCCTCTTCCTGAAATATGCCATCTTCCTGAAAATTAAGTTAAAAAAAATACTGGGGCCTGGTTCAAGTAATAAAGCACTTGCCTAGCAAGCAAGAGTCAGAGTTCAAATTGCTGGAAATAGGCAATAAATAAGGCACCCATACTTGCTTTACTGTGATAAATCATACTTGCTTATAGCATATTTTTAAGATGGCAGTAATTAATAAATGATTTTTTGACATGATAAATGGACTTTATTAGGATTTAGAGTAGGTTTCAATTTTTTATTTTGGTTGGTTGTGGAGCTTGAACTAGGGGGCCTTGATACTGTCCTTGAGCTCTTTTTGCTCAAGGCCAGTGCTCTACCACTTTGAGCCACAGTGCCACCTGTGGTTTTCAGGTGGTTAATTGGAGATAAGAGTATGGACTTTCCTACCTAGGCTGGCTTTGAAACATAATACTCAGAGCTCAGCCTCCTGGTAGCGAGGATTACAGGCATGAGCCACCAACACCAGGCACAGTTTGAATTTTTTATAGTGAAAGTGATTTAAAATGTTTGTGACTCACCTTCTGCTAATTTAACATCACAACTGAATTAAATTGCATAGTTGTTTTTGTTTTTTATGTCAGTTCTGGGGTTTGAACTCAGAGCCTGGACACTGTCCCTGAGCTTTTTTGCTTAAGGCTAGTGCTCTTCACTTAAGCCACAACTACACTTCTGGCATTTGGTCGTTAATTGAAGATAAGAAACTCACATACTTTCTTGTGTGTTCTGGCTTTGAACTGTTATTCTCAGATCTCAGCTTCCTGAGTGGCTAGGATTACAGGCATAAGAGCTACTGGAACCTATCTGTTGCATTATTATATGAAAATGGAAATAAAGCAAAATCTGTGAGGCATGCACTTATATTTTTTAACAGATTAATTTGTAAAGAAGCTTATAAATAATGAGATTTTTTTTTTCTTCCAAGGTATCCTTTGTGTGGCTGATCAGTGTCATGGCTTACGAGAACTGGCCCTGAACTATCACTTATTAAGTGATGAGTTGCTACTTGCTCTATCTTCTGAAAAACACGTTCGCTTAGAACATTTGCGCATTGATGTGGTCAGTGAGAACCCTGGACAGACACACTTCCATAGTATTCAGAAGAGCAGCTGGGATGCTTTCATCAAACATTCACCCAAAGTCAATTTAGTGATGTATTTTTTCTTATATGAAGAGGAATTTGACCCATTCTTTCGTTATGAAATACCTGCCACTCACCTTTACTTTGGGAGATCAGTAAGCAAAGATGTACTAGGCCGAGTAGGAATGACATGCCCTAGGCTAGTTGAACTAGTAGTGTGTGCTAATGGATTACGACCCCTTGATGAAGAGTTAATTCGCATTGCAGAACGTTGCAAAAACTTGTCAGCTATTGGACTGGGGGAATGTGAAGTGTCATGTAGCGCCTTTGTTGAGTTTGTGAAGATGTGTGGTGGCCGCCTGTCTCAGTTATCCATTATGGAAGAAGTATTAATTCCTGACCAAAAGTATAGCTTGGAGCAGATTCATTGGGAAGTTTCTAAGCATCTTGGAAGGGTATGGTTTCCAGACATGATGCCCACTTGGTAAGGACCTCATGATGTACAGCATAATGAATAGCACCCTAATGTCAAGCAAATATATTATAGTAAAAGTTTGCTGTAGTACGAATATAATTCTATTCTTTTGTAGCACAGAAATTTGATATCTTAAATATACTGGTATGTTTGTTGGAAGACCTACAAATCAGTTAGGGTCAGAAAACTCCATCTGTTTCTTTAGAGTAATAGTAGTCAAATCTGAATTTCGTTTTTAAATGTGGTTTCATATTTGAAAGTAATAACCAGTTACAAAGATTGAACAGTCATAATCTGAAAGAAATGCAACCTATGTATTATAATATCTTAGAAGTGAGTACTAATAAGTTTTCTGAAATGTTCTCTATGCATTTTTTAAAAAATGTAAACTTGACATTTTAGGGTCTTCAGTTATAAATACACCTGTTATAAGGTGTTTAATATAGCTCAGGAAAGTGAGCATTTTGTGAGAAAAACTAAGCTTATATTGTATCTATTGGAAAAGATTAGTTGAATGTTTTCTAATGTTATACAGTTATTTAAAAAGTACAGAGGTTTATATAGCTAATTGGAACCTTTAGAAAACTGATGTCACACAATGGTTATTATAGAAGGATAGTATGGAGCCAAGATCAAATTAAGAGAAAGTAATTGGAATAGAAGGCAGTATTTAGCTTTGTATAAACATTTAGGTTTCCTCTAATCTGCTAAACCATGTAAGTTCTTTTCTCTGATCTGTTACTATGTATATGACACTTTATTGTATGTAAAGTAAGGAATGCGTAACCAGTTTTCTTATGTTTTATCTTTGTTTAAACTAGTTTTTTAAGTATTACGTAATAATTAAAATTAAAATCTTACCTACTTTAAAAAAAAAGCCAAATTGAGATAATTAAAGTTAGAACTTTAAAATGTTTATAAATCGTTTCTATGAAAAAATTAGTCTCCAGTGAATTTTAGTGATGGCTCATTTTTCCATTTTGGAATTACATAGTTATCTAAATAGAACTTTAAAAAAAAACAAAAAAATGGAACACCTGTATAGTTCATCATAAACAGAAAATTAAAATGAGGTTAAAGTTTTTAGTCATATTTTTGAGGTCAGTATTGCACAGTGAATTGGAAAATTTTAATAGAAAAATGTCTACAGTTTTGTGATTAAGTTTGATACATTATTTAATGTAGGCAACATTTTGTATTTCCCTCATGAATAAGGAAAACCCTTTCATTCATTTTAGAGTCTGTACATATAGAGTACTAAGTTTTGGTTTTTTTTTTAGATATTATATATAATTTGGTTCTCAGAGCTAGGATTAGTAGATATTACTCTTCTAAGGGAAATTAGAAGTGATGTTAATGTATTCCAGTGGAATATATTAATGCTTGATATGGCTCTCTTTAATAGTGTGACTTTTAGAAAGTATCTTGCTAATTAAATGGAAGCTAACAATCTTTAAAATAGATGGCTTTCCTAACAATAGGAATTTCCAGGCTCCTGTGGCTTATGCCACAGGAGACCTGGAAGCTTGAGGTTCAAAGTCAGTCAGGGCAGAAAAGTGTGAGACTCCCATCTTTTATGAAACAGCAACATACCTGATTGGAGCCATGACTCAAGTCAGAGTTCCAGCTATAAGCTATCAAGCTGCATGAAAGTGTGTCATTGAGTTCAAGCCCCTGTACTGGCACCAAAAAAATTAAAAAAGAAAAAAGGAAAAAAAGTAAGGTAATAATGGTTTTGCATACATGATTTATGCTTTTCAAAAATGATGGTATATTCTTTCAGCTGCACAGAAAGGAGAAAAAGGCTGCACTTGAAAATTAAGTGCAATGATGGTATTTCCCCTTATAAATAGTAAAAAAAAAAACAAACAAAAAACTTTAAAGAAATACTTGTATTAGTGGATGAGTTTTTTTTAAGAACTTTGGAAATGGATTTGACAGTACATATAAATCAGTTCTACTAACCAAAGTTTATTTGAAAATTTACTTTTTGTACAAATTAAATTATATGATGCTTGAAATACTTATATGTCACTTTATAAACAAAATAGCACTTATTTGTTTATATTGTAAAGTATATGTAAAATGCTTTTATCAATTTGAGAATAAAAATAGTTACTATAATATTGTTGCATTATTATAATCTTAACTATGTAACCATATATTCTTTAAAACTAGTTAAACTTACAAATCAGTAGTTTTAAGTCTATATTTGGATATAATTTTTCAGCTGTGGTAGGCTGCCTTCTTTGAAGAAAGATTAAGCACATGGGCTCTGTACTTAAAATAAGCTCTGATGCCTATAAAATTTACCATGAAATATATATTTTCCAAAATTGTGTGCAGAAAATGATTACAAATAAAGAATAGGATCAGGCTCTAGGGCTGACACTGTACTCCTATCTATTCAGGAGGCTGAGATTGGAAGCTTTAGGTTCAAAGTCAGTCGGAGCAGAAAAGCTTGAGACATTACATCCCAAGTAACCAGCAAAAAACAAAACGGGTTCAGGAGGCTGAGATCCAAAGGTCATGATTCAAAGCCAGCTCAGGCAGAAAAGTATGACATTCCTGTCTGCAATCCACTAAAGAGCCAGAAGTGGAAATGTGGTTCAAGTGGTAGTGTCAGTCTTGAGTGAAAAAGCCAAGTGAGAGTGCAAGGCCCTGAGATCAAGCCCCAGTACCAGTGCACGTGCATACACATGCACGCCTCAGGTGTGATAGTTAAGGAATAATTTTTCTGCATATTAACATTTTTATAAATGTGACTTATTCACTACTTAAAAATCCAGTTACGTTTTAAAGAGTTCTTCAACTAGCTAGACTGTGTCCCAGTACTGGACACTGTCCCTTAGCTTTTTCGCTCAAGGCTAGCACTTACCACTTGAGCCACAGCTCGGGCTTTTTTGTTGGTTAACTGAAGAGTCTCACAGAGCCATTTTTGTCGAGGGTTGGCTTTGAACTGTCACCCTCAGATCTCAGTTTCCTGATAGCTAGGATTACAGTTGTGAACCACCACTGTCGAGCTGGCTTGTTTTTGAGATTAGGGGTTCAGTAACTTTTGCCCAGGCTGGTCTCAAATTTTGAGATTTTCGTTTGCCTCCTGAATAGCTGGGATTATATGCATGTCCCACCACAACCAACCCTTTCTGAATTTTGAAAAGTAGCTAATATTCATTGGTGGTTCCAAGAGATAGTTTTTATCTTTTGACTTTATTAGGTGACACTCTGTGTATACTTTTCCAATGTCTAGCCATTTATTGTAAAGCCCTAATATTCAAACTCACAAAGACATGGTTTCTTTTAAAGGAAATATTTTACATTTATAACTTAAAGCTAACAATAAAACAGTAATCACATTTAATTTACACAGTAACTCAAGGAGCAGCAACATGTAATTAGCAGATTCCTGCCTCAGGTTGGTTTGGGTTTCTCAGTTAACATTTGAAAACTTGCTCTTGAATAGTCATTGTTTTCTTTTGAAAAAGGCTTGAAAGATTTGATTAAGTTTTAGAAATGTTTACTGAGTGCCATGTATCTCTGTTTTAGCCACCTGAATCTATAGAGTACTTTCTCAGAACTTCATTTAGTGTTCTCAAGAACAATGAAAATACCTTAAATGGCTTTTAACACAAAATTTAGAATCTTTCTCTAAAACCCAAGTTCCAGGTTACAGATATCCTCATTTTATTTGGTATGGAACTAAGTTCTGTGACTTTCAATTGACACAAACCTGGTATAACAATCTCTTCTTGTAGGTCCAACAGTTCTGGAAATCCAGAGTAATTTCAATAATCTGGTAAAAATTTGTGTTATGCAGGTTTAGCCACTAGATGGTGCTAATGTAACAATCCAGTTTTCCCGTGACATTGTGAAGATCCTTTAGCAGGTTAAGGAGGCAGCATTAATATCAGCAGACAGACTAACTGGATGGCAGTGAAGGAAAGTGTATTTGAGGAGACTTTACCTTGGCAGGAGGCAGAATAGTATAGTGCTGTGCTGCTCAGGCTATGGTCTTACTGAGTTTGTATTTTAGTAATACTTTTGAAAAACACAAAATGAATTCCTAGTTGAATGAAATAAGAACTAAGACATAAATTACAAGCCTCAGCTTAAAAAAAGATTCAACAGAAATAAAATCTACAAATTGCTTATAATTTCTAAATGCTTCCAGTCAAAATTTTAATTCTTCATAAATGGGTAACATTTGGTGGACAGGTACTAGTCAAAAGACCTTATTTTCTTCAGTGCTGAGAAAACAGTGCATGCATTTCAGTCAGTTGGCAGGACCTGAGATAAAAATCTGACTCCATTATTACTAACTGGGTAGTTATGGAATGATCACTTGACCTTACTAAGCTCCAATTTATTGCACCACACAAATAACATCTATAATTAAGCTTTTTATATGCACTCAATGATTGTACTAACCTCTTAGCAAACACTCAAACATGAGCTAAAACTGATTTGGCCCATTTACATATTAAATGTTTGTCTCTGATCTCCACTGCATCATTTTCCTACTTTCCACAAAGAGGAAAATGCATGTTCAGTTCACTATAAAATACAGAACCCTGAGAGCTTGTTTGGCCCTAAAACAGAAACAGACATAAGAGATCCCTGACAAAACCTGTCTCCTCTAGAAGGAGCACCCTGTTCCACTGTGCTGGTCCTGTTTGGGGGACAGTCAGAAGTATACACCCAACCATGAATGCACTCAAGTGCTACACTGTCAGCTCAAAGTCTACTAAATTACAAAACTAGGAAAAGGTGGCAATAATCTTTATTGGGCAGGCTCAAGGATGACACTTTGTTCTTTGATTAATCATTACAGTCCTAAAACATTAGTACTCTGACCTTCCTATGTAAACAGATATGACATCAATCTTGTCAAAAATCCTGAGAGATGAATCATTTTAGAGTGAAGGAAACTAAAGGATATAATATTCAGGTACAAAAAAAAAAGCTAGTTCTTAGCTACTTCTAAAATGCTAGTCAGAAATTTTGCCCTTTAATAGTGTACTTACTACATATGAAAGCACAACTCAGGCTCGTGTCCAAAAAAAAATTATAAATTATGTGAAACAAACATGCACAACTTGACCTAGTTCCAAAAGTTCCAACAGCTGTAATGGTGCTGTAAGGTTTGCCCAGAAAACTGCCAGAGAAAAACTGCTTCAGACAGACAAAAGAAGTTTATTCTGAACTGCCAGCCCTCATGCAATGGAGGTGCGCATGGAAGGGGTCAGCACCTGGCGGGATTGGGCTGAAGGTAGGGAGAGTGGGGAGTGGTCACAGTGGATGTGGAAGTGCCCTCGAGTCTTGGAACCTCCCCAAGGTCTGAAGGAGGCAGAACAGAGACAGTCCAGGGTGGGACCTCAGAGAAAGGAGGAGCATGCCGATCACCTAGGTAACACGGGTGCTGTGGAGACTTCTGGGGAAGGACATGTATAGTCCTGCATGGAAAAGAAGGCCAGGAGGGGGAAGTCTACCTGCAGACTGGCACGGCAAGCCTAACAAGTGCAAACCTCTGAAAAGCACTTAAATGAAAGCCCAACTACTGTATCAAAGTAGTTCCCACCATGCAAATGTGTCTATTAGTACCAAAGAAGCTCTGTATCTGATACGAACCATCCTACTCCATGTTAACACGCTCAGAAATTGAAATCAATATCACTGTGTGCTCACTTTTCTCCATATAATAAGTGTTTTTAGCTTCTTCCCACAAGAAAAGTCCTGAACTATTCATTTGAAGCAATTTTACCAAAGTACATTTTTTACTTTTCTGCCTGAAGGAATCCACAAATGTAAAATTATTCCTGAAAAACTGGTGCTGGTGGCTGGAGGAGGAAGAGCAGTAGAATTAAGTTTTTGTGGTTTTTAATTGATTTTAAAATTTTTTATGTATTAGGTAAAGGGATTTCTTCATATGTTATCTTAATAAAAGGGAATTTCATAGGTAAAAACCAATATTCAAAATTATAAAACAAGTAGAATTGTCTGTGTATCACCACTGAGTCAAAAATTTGCAAGAGACTCCAGAGAAATTCTTTAGTTGACAAATGTGGTTTGAACGGGTAATAGAATCTTTTTATGATTGAAGCAAGAGTCTTGTTTCCTCCTGGCCCAAAAATAGATGTTTCATTTCCCAAGTAAGTAGGTTCTCCACTGTAAAGAAATATTCTCGTATAGTTGGTTTCTACCTTCTTGAACTCTGCGCCAAGCTCAGCCAGCTTCTCATATGTTCTTAACACAAACTTCGAGCAGTCATAGGATTCAAACCACGTTTGCACCCCTTTTCCTGGGCTAGCTTGGACAGTCCATGTCTCATAATAAATCCCCGTTTCATTGTCCTCTTTCACCCACTTTGCCATCTTGTTAAATGTGTTTCCTAGTTTAAAAAGAAGAACAAAAACATGTAAACATCAAAGACAATTATGTTAACTTTAAAACAAGTTCTGACCTGGTTAAGACTGCAGATGCACATAAATAAGAGACAGTTTTGAATTTCCAAACCTGTATCTCCCAACAGGGAGCTTAGATGCTCAGGCATTTTTTTTAGTCCATTCTTCAAGGCCTTTCTGAATTACAAACACTGGATATAATAAAGAGAAGTCTTTCTAACTTGATAATCACTTAAGCTATAGTCAAAGTGAGGTTAAGTAAATAATAGTTCTTATGCTACTCAATACACTTTGGATTCAGAGGCAAAAGAAAAAAGAGGGAGCAAGGAAGGGATTGGGAAGAGGAAAAGCTGAATGGACGAAGTCAACCTAAGTACCACAGAGGAGGATGAGTGTTACAAAGCATGGGATGCTGGCAGAAAGAACAGCTGCCTGCTGAGGAAGGTTGGCTGGTGTGCTTCAAGCTACAAGAAGTACCCCCTCTTCCATGGAATATTTGCTGTTTTCCTCCTCATTATAATTCCATACCTACTATACAAATTTTTCCAATGAATCAGTTTGGGCCAACTTTACCCACTACATAGATCCGAGGATGGCTAACTCTCTTTTACTACCATTCTATCAGCACAGAGTTAGAAAATACTTACTGGGCATTATAAATGCCTAACACAGCTAGGCTCTAACATGTCACTTTTTCACCATATCTAAGTAAATATGTTTGTAAAACAGTGGATGATGCATGCATCAATTTAATAGAAATAAAATTGCGTACTGTTTTCTTAGAACTGGGAACAATATTGTAGTTGTTCAACTTTGGAAGTACTGATGTTCTTATGAGATAAGCCATGGCTGGGCTCCAAAACACTAACTTGAAAAATGAAGGTCACTGAATAGGATTAATCACAAGGCAGGATGGGACAATTTGGAAGACTGAAGTACTTACTTCCATTTTATAAACTGTTTTATAGCAAACAGTGGTCATTGTTTGTATGAACATTATGTCAAAAGGAAAAGCTTCAGATTATTGTAGGCAGAAATGGAGAACTGGCTTGGCATGGAAGAGAAGCTATTTTATTGAGCATGTGGACGGAGATGGATTTTCATTTTGCTAGAATGGTTTGGGACATCCTAAAGAAAATCTCATATAAAATATTTAAATTGCTCTGGAGGGACTCAAACATGAAGATCATATGCATTTTGAGAGAGAGTATACCAGAATTATTGAGAGTGCTCTATGTAGCTTGATTGCCAGGGCTGGCATCCCACTTAGCTCTCTAACTTTAGCCTCTTCTCTGCCTCATGGGGAAAATAACAGTAACTATCTCATAGGATTGTTCTGAGAGTACTTTGGTATGTGTAGCACTCAGAAGATGGCTGGGCCCAGAGCAAGTCTATGTGAATAGTAATGGTAGTATTATCTAATTACTACATTTTTTTTTGCCAGTCCTGGGGCTTGAACTCAGGGCCTAGGCTCTGTTCTCCCTGTGCTCAAGGCTAACAGTCTACCACTTGAGCCACAGCACCACTTCAGGCTTTTTCTGAGTAGTTTATTGAGATGAGTCTCATGGACTTTGCAGCCTAGGCTGGCTTTAAACTACAATTCTCAGATCTCATCCTCCTGAGTAGCTAGGATTGTAGGCATGAGCCACTGGCAACTAGCTTACTTACTATATTCTTAATAAGAAATAATTTACCATTGGTAAAAATAAATCATATATAGCTAGTAGATACCTTATGGATTTCTTCTTTCAATTCTATTTATTTAGCAAGTCCAATTAAATAGTACAAAGCATCTTATTACACTCATTTTTACTACAGAGTTGAGAAGTAAAGCAGCAGATAAGCTCTTCATCTCCCATAGGTAAAGCTCTCTATAAGGACCACGTGGAGTTACATGCAGCCAGAACATTCTAAAAGTGAAGTCTAGAAAGTAGAACAGGACTGAATTGTCTCAACAGAGGAACTGTCTCTGCAGGTGAATGCTACCACAAAACACTACCACATTTTTGAAACTTACCTGATATCGTTGCTATGAGGGCTAATGTCCCATTTTCCTTCCAGTGGACATCGTCAATTCCTTCAAAAAAGCAGGCAGCTCCTTGATTACACCAGAAAGGGGCATCCATTTCAGGTCGGAGGTGAGGAAATGTACAGTTGCCAAGTTGGAAAAGTTCATACCATTCCATTGTGTAGTTCTTGCCAGTTAATGTATTCCTAAATCCGATGGCATCATGCATAATTTTCTGTATAGAGAGAAAACATCAGCGGAGTAACTCTGGGTCGGGTCACCAGATAGAAGAAAGCGTCGTATACCACACACCGTGCGTTAACCAGCTGTCCTCCTGTGTCCTTGTCCTGGCCCCTCAAGCTCCCAAGCTCTCACCCACTCTGGTTCTAGTCACTGAAGCTCATGCCATGGCTGGGACAGGTGCTATGCACAAACACTCATTATTTTCTTACAGCTTAGAATAAATGTGAGAGACCTCCATGCCAGTCTCAGGAAGGAGCTCTGCCCACCTCACGTCACAATTGGGCTAAACTGCAAAAGTGCCTACAGCACAGTAAGGCCTGTAACCAAGAAGTGACTTCCTGCCTGTCCTGCCCCTTCTTCTGAGCCTCTCTCCTCATTTCCCTGGGGTCAGACTTATAATATTAAAAGAGATTAAATCAAGTATATTTGTTATTGATTATATATACATATATGCACATTTATATTTATACACACATACCTATGTTTATACACATACGTACATTTTTTGAGGTAGGTTCTTGCTCTATATTATAGAACTAGAACTTAAGATGTCCCTGTCTCAATCTCCTGAGTGCTGAGAGTACAGGTATGTGCCCCCATACCCAGTTTGATTGTAACTTTTTTTTTGGTCGGTTGTGAGGCTTGAACTCTGGGCTTGGGTGCTGTCCCTGCGTACGTTAGCTCAAGGTGAGCGCTGTACCGATTGAGCCACAGTCCCACTTCCTGTTTTCTAGTGGTTTACTGGTGGTAAGAATCTCACGGACTTTCCTGCCCCGGCTTGCTTTGAACAGCGATCCTCAGATCTCAGCCTCCTGAGTAGCTAGGATTACAGGTGTGAACCACCGCGCCCTGCTAATTATAACTTTTTCTGAAAGTATATTTGACAAATGATTCATACAAATCAGAAAAGATAAACCAATTTAAGATTGGGCTAGGAGTCAGATTAGTATGTACCCCAAATAACAATAAATATGAAAAGCACTAAACATCATTATCAGGAAAATGCAAATTATAGCCACAGTGACCTTTTATCACTTATCTACTAGAATGGCATATAAAAATTTTAAAAAGGTTAACAATTCTAAGTGTCAGAGAAGATATGGAAATAACTGGAATTCCCTGACACTGATAAAGTGAGGATTAATTAGTACTACTTCAGAAAATTGAAGTTAAAGAAGCACCTATCCTATGATCTATCAATTCTCTTGAGTTTCATATATTAGAAATGTGTTATGTCCACTAAAAGGAATATGCGATAATGCACAGAACAGCACTGATGTTGTTATTATTCTACAATTCTGGGGATGGAACTCGGGGCCATGTGCATGTTAGTCAAATGCTCTACCACTGAGCCACATGCACAGTCCAGCAATATTTGTATAGGTAAAAACTGAAAAGGCTGGGAGTGTAGTTCAGTAGTAAGAGTAATTTCCAGAGGCCCTTGGGTCCTATCCCCAGCACCAAAAATAAAAGGAGAAGCAATCCAATTATCCATTCACAGAAAGAGATATTTTGGTATATTCCATTAATTCAATAATTTATGCAGTAAATTTAAGGTAAACAGAAGATACTATCAATAAACAGTATGTTGAATCATACAAATGCAATACTGATAAAAATAAATCAATACATTATGTATATGATAACAATGGAAGCAAACCTACTATGGTGTTAGAAATCAGAAAAACTGTGTTTGGAGGTCAGGCTCAGTTCGTAGAATTCTAGCCAATGAACAAAAGCATCAGATACTGAGTTCAAAAGAAAAGAAGTAGGAATAATCTTGGATGAGTTTCTGACAGAAGTAGAAGGGAAGCATGGCTATATGGTACTGGAGGTATAAACAGGCAAGTTAGAATGCCAGAAATCTCATGTACTTGGATGTAACTACTTTTGAACTATCATTTAAAATATGGTAAGAAGTACAACAGTAGGTATAATCTAAATGGGACCATTTGAGTACTGATGACTTCCTCAAATCAACTTAATAACAAATCAGTAAATTAGTTAAAACTTTACAAGATCAAGATGCATCCTTACCAAGTGTCCCAGGAGATTTCCATACTTAAATTCCCAAACTGGAGTCTGTAGTCGGAAGACTTCAATGACATCATTGCCCTTCATAAGTGGGATGGGTGAGCCAGTGGGACAGAAGGTGTACTTTGCTTGACAGTAAGGATCTGGTTCCGGCCGGAAGGAAAAGCGCCTAAGAGGACAGACAACCCATCAAATGACATTCTAAGAGGAAGTGGTTCTTTGCATGCATCTAGAACTCCAGATTTTCATTTCAGCAACATTGTTAGGGAAAATGAAGTTTGGATCATAGTGAATAAATATGAACATTTTATTTGTTTTCTTGTGAATACACTTTCATATTTTCTTTATGGGCATATCTTAGGGTATATTCTACATGCACTGAAGAACCAACCAACATTCACTCAACTAATGTTCATTATGTGTACGGCCATCGTGGGAAGGAGAAAAATAAAAAGTCCAATGCTGTTCCTTATAGAGCCTGGATTGGGGGCTGGAAAGACAAGAGCATCATAAGGTGTGCTTTGGCAAAGCACAGAGGAAGCAAAACGCTGTGATACAAAGGAGGCACAACTGTTCAGCTGGCGCATGGGATAGAAGAGGGCACAGATAGATGGTGGACAACCTAGCCTAGGCTGTAAGTACTTACAAAGAAGGCTAGGACAGAAAAGGAGGGGAAATATTAAGTATTATAAAACAAATGCATTTCAAGAGTCTTCAGTAGGGATGAAAAGCTGAAATTAGGGTTTCAAGGCCGGAACAGAGGGGGAAGAGGTAGGGAGGGGCTGTCACTTGGACTCTGGCATTGAGAAGTGTGAACAGCTCACAGTTTTGCTTTGGGAAGAGAGTAGGTGACTGCAAGAGTTCAGGCAAGAAAAAGAAGGTTGAAGAAAGCCACGGAGCATTCAGACTTACTGGTCACCTTCCATACCTGGCACTGAAGAGAAGGAAGAATAAGAAGTGTCTTCTATCCACTAAGGATTTCAAGAGCCAGAAGTTTCACGCTAAAAATATTACGATCCTAACACATGAATGCAACTCCTATATTAATTTAAGTACTTGCCTTATTGAAGCCAAATATATGTAAGGTTTTATCCCAACCCCCCCCTCCCCATCAAAGGTAATTTGAAAAGCACAAAATTCAAGTATGAACTCACTAACAAAGGTAAGTACTCAACTCGGGGGCTGAAGAGCGGGATGGACTTAATTGCTGGAACGGAAGTCATGGGCAATTTCTTGCCTTAAAAAAAAATTAAACCAAACAGCTTTGTATTTACAACCTCCTGTCTGTTAGGCTTTGACTTGGGGACTTTTTTTTTTATTATTATTAATTAGGATGTTCAGGAAAACCAGCGCTCCAAGCAAAACGCCTCCACCTACATCAGACGAAAGCATTCCAAGGACAGATCACGAGTGACACCCTTTCCCAAACACCTGTCCGTGCGCCTTCCACGGCTGGGTTCTGACTCGGGCGCACGTGAGCACACGGAGACCGTAACTTGCCCACGATCCCACGGGTGATCGGTGGGATCCACGCCAGGTTTCATGGCGCGGAGGCGGCAGGAACTCGATCGAGACGTCTCGGGGGCTTCGCCTGCCTTCTAGCACGTTCTGTCGGTGAAGACAGCTGTGCGCATTCGGAACCGCGCCCGCGTCGGGTACGGACACCGTTTCCTTTCCCCGTGTTCCGCCCCCTCCCACCGCGTCTCAGGCTCGGTCAACCCGCCCGGCCACTCGCCAGGGCCCCCCGTCCCGCCCCGTGTCATCCCCGGGTGCGGGAACCAGGCGACCCGCCCTCGGGGAAGCGCATCCTGTCGTTCGGTGCCAATCGTCGGCAGTAATGACGAATGGCAGCGCCAAGTGCAACGTCTGAGCGGGCTTTCACCTCTTCCGGGACTCCGCTACACGCACCGAAGCCACGCAAGAAAGTGATGGCCCGGCCAGGCCCCGGCGTCCCCCCGGGCGGCACCCAAAAGGCGCCCGCCCCCCCCCCCGAGCTCCCCCACTTCCTTCTCCACGGCGCGGCGCGCGCCTGGGACTCCCGCCGCGGGCGCGCGCACCGTTCCCAGCAGGCCCCGCCCCCCGCAACCAACCCGGCCTGCGCGCCCCCGCGCCGCGCGCGCCCCCGCACTCACTTGTAAGGCACAGGCCAGTGGCGCCGGGCGCCTCCGCCCCACGCCGGAGACCAGCCGGAAGCTACCGCCAGCCAGAGGAGCGTCAGGTCCCAACGCCAAAGCGCGCGTCCCGGAGACGTGCGCGCGCCGCGCTGGTCTGCGGGCCCCGTCCCGGCGGTCCCCGCCGGCTCCATAGACGGCTTGGGTGCTTCCGCCACCTCCAGAGCCTATCGACGGCAGGAGCGCAGGCAGCGCCGTGAGCGCGCCCCCGCGATCCCGCGCCCCCGCGATTCCCCGCCGCCGCCGCTCGGGCCGGGCTCGACTCAGCGCGCCACCGCGCGTACAAGTCGTCCGCGGTGCCCGTCCAGGCGTGCGTGACGC
The DNA here is from genome assembly GCF_000151885.1 of Dipodomys ordii. Lineage (NCBI taxonomy): Eukaryota > Metazoa > Chordata > Mammalia > Rodentia > Heteromyidae > Dipodomys > Dipodomys ordii. Next base: position 3,473,750 of record NW_012267217.1, read on the forward strand.
CTCGGAGCGCGTGACCCCGCCCCTCCCCGGCGCCGTGCGCGTGACCGTCCCTCCCGGACGCCGTGCGCGTGGCCGTCCCTCCCGGGCGCCGGGCGCGGGACCCCTCTCTCCTAGTGCGTCGGGTGCGGCCTACAAACCTAGTCCCTTGGGCCTGGCTCCATGGAGAACTGCGCGGGGAGGGCCTGTGCCGTGCACCCGCGCTGACCTCCGGCCACCGCCACCGAAACAAGAATCCACTGAAAGTCCAGGCTTCGACCTGGATCCTCCGGACCCGTCCTCCTCGCCCCACCCACAGGGCCCAGAGGAGCCCTCCAAAAACGAGAAGTGGAAGAAAGTCTCTATTTGAATAATGAAGAAGGAAAACTGAAAACGGAAACCATTAAAAAAAAGGGGGGCTGAGCCCCGGAAGCAGCGGTCATCACCCGCAGGCCCTAGCCCCGCGCTGCCTCCATCTGCCCATGCAGTCCTGTCCTCTCCACCCCCCCCCCCACCGAATCAGGAAGAAGATTCTGGTTTTGTCTTCTCCCCTTTGACCCTTCACCATCTCCAGAACACCGTGGGATCTGCCAGGCTGCTGCACACAACGACTGGTTGAGATCTAAGTGCATCAACAGCGTTGACTCACGGGCCCTGTTTAAGAAGAAAGCCACTACAGCAACCCTGGCCAGGGCATTCAGATCCTTCACTTTCCCAGTGACCTGTGAATCGTAATAGGTGCACATATATTGGAATAAGCAAGGTGTCTTCTGCGGACAGCGGTGACCTCCACAACACCACCGGGGGAGGGGGATGTGAATCACTCTTCCCTACAGTCAGAAGGCAGGAAAGAAGGGAGGAAGGGAGGGAAGGAAGAAAGGACTCTTTCCCACATGCTGTACCAGGATGGGAGTTGTGGGGAAATTCAGACAAAGCCGACATCCACGTGTCTAAAGCTCATTGAGATGAATCCCTGAATCCATTATACCATTGAAAATGACCCAAATCAACCTGGCTTCTTCGAAACCCCATCCAAGATGAGAAGGGAAGTCATTCAGGCCATGAAAGTTGATTTGAAGGGCACCTGTGAGATTCTGTGTGCACCCACCCTTGAACATGACTTCCAGACTACTTCAGAGGGTCAGTGCTCCAAAGTCAGTGCCTTTAAAGGTACAGTTGGCTAGAGTGCCACAGTGGAGTTTGCCATAACGCTCTTACCTTCTCTGGGCTATAAAAACATATCCAGATTGACATTGGCCAGTGGTGGGAACTTCCCTCTTAGTTTTGATGGCTTTGCTTTGTACAGAAACCTCTCAAGGTGAGACAGTGTTTCCTCACGTGGCCCTTACAAACTCTGGTAGCTGCCATTCCTTCCCCAGGTGACAACTTGGGTTAAGCTCTGCTCCTCTTGGCTATGAGCCCACATCCAAACTAATATTCTGTTTCTACAGATCCAACGGCTTTCTAAAGCTTGGGAGCCAAGTTTGAGGCCATCAGTGGCTCAGTCCTGTAATCCTAGCTATTCAGGAGACTGAGATCTGGAATATCATGGTGCATGACCACCCTGCACAGAAAAGATCCCTAGGCTGCATCAACAAAAAGCATGACTTAGAGGCACGGCACAGCTGGTAGATAGTCCATCTAACAATCATGCTGTTCCAACTTCACACCCCAAAGGGGGAACAAAGTTTGAAGGCCAAAAGAATTGAATTTTAATCAAATTGCTTTCTCTCAGGACCTTGCCTAACTTGTAGTCCAACAAAATCAATTTTACTAGGCCATTGCAGTATAAGACACTACACCAGAGGATGCATTCAAGCATCTCCCGGGATAAATGAACAAGAGTGTTGTCATAATATTCTGGGGAGATGTGTTGAACTCTGAGCAGTGTTTTGCCTGGCTCAAAGCCCAACAAGGCTGTGTGATACACAGGGGTTGCCTGAGATCTAGGTTACAAAGTAGACCCAGGGGTCCCATTTCTTCACCAACACCTGAAATTAAAAAAGAGATGGAATTTAAATACAGATGGGATTTTGACTCCAGAAACCCCTTATCAGAAGTTTTTTGTCTTTCTGCATTAGAGTGAGGCTGATTCTCTGAGATTTTATTTATACTGATATAATTTCAAAAAAGAAAAAGTCTGTAATTTTAGAGATCAAAGTTTCTGTGAATAAGTCAAGAAGGTAATGACACTTTATTATTTACTGTGGTTATATATATATTTTTCTGGTAATTTTGAGGCTGATTTTATCTGTCTTTTGTAAATAGCAGGCCAAAATTTTTTCAAAATTATTTTATTGTCATTGTAAAGGTGATACACAAAGGGATCACAGTTAAATAAGTCAGGTAATGAGTACATTTATTCTTGAACCATGTCATCCCTTCTCTTGTTCTCTTCCAGTTTTTCCCTCCCATCCCCACCCCCACAAACTTGTATAGTTCATTTCCACATAGTGTCTAGCGAGTACCACTGCTGTATTTATTCACCCTTTGTAGTGGGGCAGATTATGAATCGAATTTTCAACTAATATTTGTTTTGTTTTGGTGATACTAATGTTTGAACTCAGACCCTCATACTTACTAAACAGGAGCTATACAACTTGAGATATAATGCTGGACATAGTCATGGGTAGAAGACTGCACACCCCTGAAGCTGATTCTAGCACTTGACCTGATTGTGTGTGTATGTGTGTGTATATGGACACATATGCAGGCTGAATCCAGGCTTTCATGAACACTGGGCAAGTGCTGTGCCACTGAGCTTTTTGTTTCTGACCATGTGTATGCAGGAAAATGAAGTCATTCTCAGCTTGGATGAACATTGGTACCACCTGGTTGACATCAAATCCATCAGTGCCTGATGGATTTGTCCCATTACAAACTATCTATTGAGCAGAAATACTATGGTGTCAAGGTTTTGACCCAGGAGACATTTAAGTATTGAGTCCTCCCCATCAAATCTATGAAAAAGTATTACTTTTTGCTTTCAGGTTGAGGTAATGCAGACACAGAGATATACCTTTCTAGGTATCCTACAAGGCAGTGAAGGTAGAGTCAGAGTCAATCCCCAATCTTAGAGCCAGAGTTAGTTGATCCCAGTTCTGGAATGCATTGGTCTTTTTAGCTTGATATCTATGGCTACAAGTATACTTTCACAAGCAGCTGCTCGTTCTCCTACTTTCTGAGCATGTCATGTGTGCTCCTCTTTCCCAATGTGGAATTACTGACATTCTCTGGCCATGTCATCTTACCAGGTCAAGGGCCTCACAGGTGCGTAGTCTTCTACCTATGACTATGTTTTGCATTCCACCTCCAAGGTAAAGGGAGGTCTCTTGTTGGAAGTATATGTAGGGCTTTCTTTAGTTATGAGTTTCTCTTGGAAGAAGATAATAATTTAAAGAAATTAATAATTTAACAGGGCACCGGTGGCTCACGCCTGTAATCTTAGGAAGCTGAGATGATCTAAGGCTCAAGGTTCAAAGCCAGCCCGGGCAGTCCAATAAACCACCAGAAAACTGAAAGTGATGCTATAGCTCAAGTGGTAGAGCGCTAGCCTTGAGCTGAAGAGCTGAGGGACAGCACTCAGGCCCAGAGTTCAAGCCCCACGACCGACAAAAAAAAAATTAATAATTTAAAATCCAGCCAAGGAAGTAAAGATGTATTTCCTGGATATTGCTGATTTCATTCTTTAATTATAGAAGACTGCATTTCCATCAAGTAGCTAGTGACTCCCAGTGGAACGAAGTAATGACATTTGTTGCTCTTGCTTTTCTGCAAAAAGTAGGCTACATAAAGAGTTTTGGACTTTCTAAGACTTACATTTGTGAGGTACAGACTATTATAATCCTGATACCCTCTCTTCCAGTAGTTTTCAACAGGTTTTGATATTGTTTGCTTTTTGGTTGTAGTAATTAAATATACACAACATAAGTTTACATTTTTAACCATTTTAGTTGTTCACTTTGTTGGCATTAAGTATATTCACAAGGTTGTGATACCATTCTTTGGTTCCGGTCATGGGGCCTGAACTCTAGGCCTGGGCGCTGTCCCTAAGCTCTTCAGCTCAAGGCTAGCACACTACCACTTGAGCCATAGCACCACTTCCGGCTTTTTTTTTTCTGCTTATGTGGTGCTGAGCAATCGAACCCAGGGCCTCATGGATGCAAGGCAAGCGCTCTACCACTGAGCCACCTTCCCAGCCCCTGTGATACCATTCTTTTCTACAACTTTTTCTTCACCCCAAAAGAATATTTTCATCCTAGCTAAGACTGCTGGGCGGTGTACTATGCACCCAGATGGAGAACCACTGCTCTAGAAGGTTTGCCTGTAAGTGCAGTTTTAGTCAATTTCCAGCATCTTTCAGTCCTATATTTCCTTCTCAATAAAACTGAGTTCATTTTTCAAACAAATCAATCAAACAAAAACTATATATATGTATACACACCTGTATATGAATGTGTACACTTATACATATGCTTAGATATAAATATAAAACATGCATGTATTTGAAACCAAGCCTCCTTGTGATATTTCTGGCTCCTTTCATTTTTGAAGCTAAAACTGTAGCTTTATTTTCTTCCTACTAGTTGAGTTGTAATATTTGTAGCTGGTCTGGCCTCAAAGGCTCACACAAATTAGTGGTTTTACCAGCTTTCTTTTTAGCTGTAGACTCTTAAGATTGATTTGCTCTATTGTTTTCATACAGGCAAGGACTTCACTTATTTTTATTTCTATTTGTGGATGAAGTTGTTTGCTCTTAATGCCAAGCAGATGAAAATTGTTAATCACTTGAAAGAGAGCCCAGTAGAAGAAGAGAGAAATGTGTAGGAGGAGAATGCCAGGAGAGCCGGTGGGGACATAGATTTGGCAGGCTTGAACTTCAGTGAGCACGAGGCTACATACCCAGTGAATTAGTGGAAAGCTGTGAGGCCAACTGTTCATTTTAATTAATGCCTATTGAATTTAAACCCTCCTTTCTAAGAATGTTGCCAGCTCAGCTGCCATTTTAAATCCTTCTGTGCCAGGCTGCAGGTCTGTGTTTCCCAACTTTGCTGCATGTAAGAATTGCTTGTGCAGCTTCTAAACACCTGACATCTGGATCACACCTGCAACCATTTATATAAAACTTGCTGGGGTAGAAATCAAAGGCAGCATTTCTCAATACACCCCACATAATTCCTCCAGTGCTCCAGAGGGATCGGTGGATCCTGAACTTGACTGAACATTGCAATCACCTAGTGGGCTTCAGATCCATCACTGCCTGTGTTCCATCTGCAGAGATTGTGCTTGCATTGTTTTGGGGTGTGGCCTGATTTGGAGAGTTGTGAAGAGCCTGTATGCAGACATGAACATGTATTCTTACTAGTTGGGATTATAGGCATGTGCCACTATGTCTGATTTTTTTTTCTGTACCAGCTTCAAAGAATGCTTGAGTCACCAAGCAGATGGTGACAAGTGGTGACTGAGAACCACACCTAAAGGCCTCAGGGTTTGTAATCAATAGAGGGTTTATCTGTTTCTGAATTCTTTTTAATGCATATAACATTTTCCATCAATGGTACTACTTCAATTTAAAAATTCGGTTTGTGTTTCAAATATTTTTGATTGCTAATCTTCTTAAAGAGCCATATGTTATATATTTATCCTCTTTTTTTAAATTGTGAAAATACTGTGCAGAGGGGTTACAATTACATGGGCAAGATCATGAGTACATTTCTTATCAAGCATTGTTTCCCCTTCCCATCCCTACCCCTTATCCCCCCCCACCCCCTCACCCAGTGGCCCCTTCCCCCACACCAAAGTTGTAAAGTTCGTTTTCAACATAAGGACTTATACATCTCCTCTTTAACTCTGCAGTTGAAGTCAGCTTGTTTATGTGGTACTAGGGATTAACTCAGGGCCTCAAGAACTCTCTCTCTTGTCCCCATCACTCACTCAGATCTTTTTGTTTGTATTTTGTTTTAGAGATAAGAAAGCCCACAAATTTTGCCTGGCTGGCTTTGAACTCAAGGTCTTCCTGACTCTGTCTCCAAAATAGCTAAGATTATAGGTAGTCTCTAACAAGTATGGCACTTTTTTTTATAATTGACAAAAAAAGTCAGTCTGGCAATTAATTATTTTAGATGTCTACAGTATTCTTTGAATTTTTTTGGAATCCTTTTGGCTATTTCTCAGCGAGAATGGGGAGGTTCTAGGTCAGGTGTGTGTTGTTGTGTATTTATACATATCTATCTAAATAAGTTTGTTACTTTTATTTTACACATATAGTTTTCCAGATATTTCTGGCTATGTAACAGATACTACCAAACTGAGTGGCCTAACCAATAATTTAACCAATAATTGATTAGTTATCTTGGTTCTATGGGTGACTACCTGGGCTGACCAGACTTTTATGTCTGTGAAGTCTACTTGCTGCAAAATTTACATGAAAGCTATATGATCCCTAGTGACTGGACCTATATTTTATAAAACTGTTTTATAAAGGGTCTCTGAACAGCTGCCACAGATACAAGTTGCTATACTTATCCTGATAAAGTGAATGAATTCCAATGAGTTTCAACTGGAGACAAAAATAATGCTATCATCCCTATTACTTTTCTTGTGCACCTTATTTTTTCTATTGTTATTTTAGTTGTACATTTTCTATGGTAGTGTGATAATTCAATGCATGATCCAATGCATAAAGATCGAGTCACATACCCTCCTTACTTTAGTAAGAATTGTTTGGACATTCTTGTTAGATAGATGGCCAGGTGGTAGGTTTAAGATGATAAGATCAGGTGGCTCTGAGTCATATGGACAATGTATTCTTGGAAAATACTTGGCTTACTCTAGAAGAAAAAAATTAATGTAGTTGTCCTCCCATATTATATCACTTACCATACATGCATCATATTATGCTTGCTTTAATTATTTCTAATAAATAGTTAAAATAGGTACTGACTGCAATGCTTCTATTTTAGGCTCTCCACCATGCTCAGCTTCTTCAATTGAGATGGAGTCTCATGGACTTATCTGCCCAGGTTGGCCTGAAACCATAATCTTCCCTGTCTCAGTAACTGGATGACAGGTAAGTGCATCATGTCCAGGTTTTGATTGAAAAGAAGTCTCTTGGATTGCTGGCCTCAAATGGTGATCCATCCAACTAGCGAGGATTCTAGGCATGAACCACTGGTAGCCAGTTGGAACAAATTTCTTATGTGTACAGTGAGGTTCATTTAGCATCACAATGTTGAGAGGCCAAGAGGAATTGACAAACTTAACCCTTTTCACAATCAATGCCATTTCCCTCTAAGTTTGCTGATGACTCCAAGGCTACAGATTCCCTGATGTAGTGACAGCTGTGAGAAAATCCCCCAAGAAGGTTACCCCAAATTGCCATCCATTTGTATATTCATGATATGGTCTTTCCATGTAATATTTTCCATGTGATAAGAAAAGTGATCGCGAAGTTGCTTAGTACAGATAATTGGTACCTAAGCATGTCTTAACTGTGGTTTTAGAGCCAGAAGCAACACTCATGCCATATTTCAAAGAGATAGGCCTTGAGCTGTTCTAGAATTTGTACTGAAGCTCTTGTATAGGCACCAACTAAGGCTAAATGAGGTAGTTGGGGGCACTTTTGATAATAACCACAGCACACACCAGAGAGAAATGAAGTGAGATGCTAATGTCTGAATTTTGACTTCTGTTTTTACAAATGAATTAGATAGCTAAGCTAATTTTAGTTTATTTTGTGTTGATTTGGATTCAGATAAAGCAATGTCACTTTTTTAAAGCTCTGTATCATAAATTCCTGTGATATACTCCACAGGTGCATCAGGAACTGGAGTAGTTGCCTATGAAACATTCACTTTCTTTGGATCCTTGTGCCATTATCACCATTCCTGCACTAGTTTTTCTTTCTTTTTTCATAAAGTTGGGGAAGAAAAAATGAGTGAAACAATTTCCAAGTGATTTATAAGTGACCATCTTCATTTTGGGGGGGTGGATTCCATGTTGGTGGGAAGAGATTGTGAGTGTGTGGGCACACGCGCACATGTGCACACACACACACACACATGCAAATAAACTGTGTACATGATAAACTCTGCTAGCAGGAAGAGCAATGTGTCTTCTGATGACTTTGTCCTTACCTTGGGTTCCCTATAGTCTTGGTCTCTGTGGAGACGGGTTCTACAATTGGCAGGATGGTTGTATTTCTGCAGAGTCGGAGGCCTTTTGTAGCCATATTGTTTATGCCAGCCCAGAGAGATGCAGAAGTCGCTCATTCCATCAATCAACCCCACTCAGCGCTCGGAAGCTGGCGTTCCTATCAGGGCAGGGATGTGGAAATCAGAGGCCACCAAGATCAGGCAAAGGGGATTTGCTCATCCTATTTTGTCTTTTGCTTAGTGTCTTACTCACTCTAGATTGCAACCTCAGGAGAGCAGGAGGTTTTGCCTATTTGGTTCACTATTCTGTCACCAATTGCATCCCTTGTCACATAGTACATCCTCAGTATAACATGTCAAATTTAATGACAGCCTGCCATTTTTTTGGTCAGTTGTGGGGCCTGAACTCTGGGCCTGGGTGCTGTCCCTCAGCTCTTCAACTCAAGGCTAATGCTCTACCACCTGACCCACCTTCCCAGCCTCGAGACAACCTGTTGTTTACCCAGCCACAACTTCTGGCTTTTTCTGCTTGTGTGGTGCTGAGGAATTGAACCCAGGACCTTATGCATGCAAGGCAAGCACTCTACCACTGAGCCACCTTCCCAGCCCTGAGACAACCTGCCGTTTATCCAGCATCCTTAAAGATGTTTCTCTGTATACACTATCATGGTCCTTGAAGTGGTCCCTAGGCCCCTCATAGGGAACTTACCTGATTATGATTAATATCTGTTATTGACAACGTCTGGCAAATGAAGTTGTTATAAAATATAACTCACAAAATGCCTTCCCAATTCTTATCTTCGTTTTAAGGGGCTGGGTTAGAATCACTTCAGTTCTTCATTGTATGACAAAGTTGCTTCCAGGGCTGGCCCTTGGCCAGTGTCTGGGACCTTGGTACACAGCCACTCCCTGACCAAAAAGACTGGCCGGCTGCAAACAGTGTGATTTAAGCTGTACACCTCTTTTCCTTCTTTGAGTTTGGAATTCTAATTATTTCTGTGCCCCTAATAAAAACTGTGTGTATCAAGACTCCCTAATGCAGAGACGCTGCATGCATGCAACTGAACCCTCACATGTGGGAAAAGGAACGTGCTGGATATATCTTCTCAGGGGAGGGAGTATGCTTGGATTTTTCCTGCCCCTGCCTGTGTCTTTTTCTCTTGTTGATTCTGTCATGTTCCTTTCATTGTAAGTAGCCTGAGCCTCGAGGACTGAATCTTTTTAGTGAAGCACTGCAGGGGTGTGTGGTCTTGGGGATCCCTAAACATACACAATAGTCAGACTGGTGCTTCTGAAGAGCTGGGAAGTGTGTCTGGTGACTGCACTCTGATGTGTGCCGAGGGTAGGAACTGGAACGAGGCTCTTTGTAAATGGAAGCTTCCATCTGAGTCTCAGTGGGATTTTACCTGGTGGTCAGGGTCCTTGAGCTCTTTTGCCCAAGGCAAGTACTCTATTTTCCAGCTCTCTCTCTCTCTCTCTTTTTTATTGTGAGAATACCGTTCAGAGGAGTTACAATTACATGGGCCAGATAATGAGTGCATTCAAGAATCTCATAGACTTTCTCACTAGGCTGGCTTTGAACTGTGATCCTCAGATCTCAGCCTCCTGAGGAGCTAGGATTACAAGTCTGAGCTACTGGCACCCAGCTCAGCCTGATCCTTGTTGGGGGTTCATTTGTTTGCATGTAAGTTAACATAACTTAAGGAGATGAAAAAATGGAAGGAGAAAAGTCAACATGTTCCACCATGATTGGACTTTAGGGCTCCCCAAGCTAATATTCAGAGCTTCCTCAAGGACAGAGAAGCTCCAAAGCAGTGTTCATTCTCCATGGAAGGAAAAGGCAAGAGGGTTCAGCTTTATCTATAATATTCCAGCAAAATGTCTCTCGCGCATTTGCTGAGAACCGTCCCAGTAGATGAATCTGAGGAAGGAGTTGTCACTGGAGAGGAGTGTGGCGAGCTCATCTCTCTTCCCCTTTCCACTCTCGGCTTTCTTCTTGGCTTCAGTGTGTGGCTTAGGTGTACATAGATGGCCTATGAGCCTATCAGAGGAGCCTTAAATTCTCCCTGTACATAGACATCCTGTCTGCATGTGCTCTGCCTTCAGTTAGCTCAGCGGGTACAAGGGATGCTAGTCAGGCCATCCTGGCTGTTCCTAAGCAAGTGTCTCCCAGCTGTTGGTTTGAAGAGCTGTCAGGGGTTGCTTGTCTCTAGGAATTTCTGAAACATTAAGACAGGAAAAGAGTTTATGTTTTTTTTTTTTTTTTTTTGTCGGCCGTGGGGCTTGAACTCTGGGCCTGGGCACTGTCCCTCAGCTCTTCAGCTCAAGGCGAGCGCTCTACCACTTGAGCTACTGTGCCACTTCCGGTTTTCTGGTGGTTTATTGGAGATCGGAGTCTCATGGTCTCTCCTGCCCGGGCTGGCTTTGAACCGCGATCCTCAGATCTCAGCCTCCTGAGTAGCTAGGATTACAGGCGTGAGCCACCAGCGCCTGGCAGAGTTTATGTTTTATCTAAAGTTCACCAATTATGTTTAAATTTTGTCTAAAGGTCATTAATTAGCTCTCTTTACATTGATTTCTAACCTGATTACATTATGATGAGAGAAAATACCATTTATCATCCAGTTCTTTGAAAAGTTTTATAAATCTGCTTTATGCTTTAGTATTTTTTGTAAAGTCATATAACATATCAACTCTGTAGTTTTGAGGTGCAAGATTTTCTATTTTATAGATGTAAACATATGTTGGTTTTGTTTAAGTATTGCAGAGTATATCTATTCATTGTTACTTTTTTAACTGTTGCTGCTGAGAGAAATGTTAAAAATATATCATTAAGGCCAAATATAGTAGTGAACATCTGTAATCTTAGCTACTGGGGAGGCAGAGATTGGGAGGACTATGATTTGGGGGTCAGATTAAGCAGAAAATTAGGAAGACTCCATTTACATAAAGCCAGGTATGGTGGTATATACTTGTGATGACCTCCACTTGGAGGTCTTGGGTCATAAGATGGAGATCTGAAGTCATCCCCAGCCCAGGTAAAAAGTTAAGAGTACTTGAAAAGAAACAGTGCAAAAAGGGGTTAGGGGTGTGGCTCAAGTGCTACAGTGCCTGACAGGTAAGTGGAAGGACTTGAGTTCAAATCCTAGTACTACTGCCATCAAATAAGTTCTGTTTAACAGTAGATTATTTTAGTTAAGTAGCAACTTGAACATTTTGTCATTATGTAATAGCCCTCTTCATTTTTAGTAATGTTCTCTTATGCTCTCCTCTGTGGGTGTGACCATTCTAGGGCTTCAACTCAGAGCCTGAGCTTTTTTTGCTCAAAGTTTGCACTTTATCACTTGAGCCACAACTTCACTTCCAGATTTTTTTGATAGTTAACGTGGAAATAAGTGCCTCACGGATTTTCCTGCCCAAACTGGCTTTGAACTATGATCTTCAGATCTCAGCCTCCTGAGTAACTAGGATTACAGGCGTGCGCCACCAGCACCCAGCTTCTCTTGGCTTTTTCTCACTCAGGGCTGGTGCTCTGCCACTTGAGCCCCAGCTCAATTTCTGACTTTTTTCCCCTGGATAATTGGAGATAAGTATCTCTCCAATTTGTCTGCTCCAGGACTGGCTGTAAAGTGTGAGCCTCAGCTCTCAGCTTTCTGAGTAACTAAGATTACAGGTGTGAGCCACCAGTGCCCAGCTAGGAATTTGTCTTGACACTTCTTAATAAAGAATGTTAGTCTGGTTCACAGAGTTGTATGTCCTCCCATGAAGAAGGGCTTGTTACTGTTTATCCAAGATTCCAAGCATCCCAGCCATCTGAGTTGAAAGTAGAACATACCTTCTGGATAGGGCACTCTGTCTAAGACATACTACTGTTTTCTTTTTCTAATTTTTTTCAGTGATGGGATTTGAACTCAGAAACTCACACTTAGTGGACAGGAGTTAGACCACTTGAGCCAAGTCCCCTGCCCAACTACTTTTAAAAAATGCTTTATTTTATAGATAGAGACAAGGAAGCAGAGAATACTTGGTAATATGATCAGGGATCCATGTACTAAGTGGAAGGGGCAGGATTTGAACCCACAGATCCCCCAAATCATCTCAATTTTTTTGTTGTTGTTACAAAGGTGATGTATAGAGGTGTTACTGTTTCATAAGTAATGAGTACCTTAATAGGTATGGGTGCATGAATGAGTACATTTCACAGATAATGAGAACATTTCTTTCCTTTTGTTCCTTTTCCTTGTTCTCTCCCATTTTCCCCTCCCATCTCCACCCTCAAGTTGTATAGTCCATTTTCAACATAGTTTCTACTGAGACCCACTGATGCATTTGTTCACCTTATGTCCCACCATTTTTATGACCTTTCTTACCCTCCCCTGTAAGATAGAAAAATGAACACACAATACAAAAAAAAGAGAACAAAACCCTCTTGTTTCCATTTCCTCGAGTTCATTTTGATATATATTTTTCTATAATGATCAGAGGCCCAGAGGCATTACACCTCTGTTTTTCTCCCCTAAGAGTGCCCTCCCTTGGCCTCACCGTGTGTGAATGCCTGGAGTCCTGTATAGTTTATTATGTGTTTTAGATCTAGCTTCTGCATATGTGATAACACATACATCATTTAGTCTCTCAGCATAGCAATGAACATGGATGTGCAAGTGTCTTTATGGTATCCCTGCTAATGGTGTTCTGGGTAGATGCCCAGGAGCCAAATCATCTCTTGCAGTATGGAAGGGATCAACAATATATTGTATAAGAAACCTGCTGTGGTCTAGCCCAGAGCCCTGAGGTTCAGGAAGTTCATAAATATACACAGCTTTATAAGCAAAAATCACAGAGGACTTAAACTTCATCCTTGTGAATGTTTATAAAATAATTTCTTAAATAGTATCTTGAAGGTAAGTTAAAGATACCACACAATTTTATAGGACAAGATGACTTCCAGATGCACGCACATTGTTCTGTATCTGTACACTTGACCTTGCTTTGTTCCTGAGTGGTTGGAGCAGCAGGCCTCTGCTTTATATGCAAAGGCCTTCACATGTTGGTCAGACTTGGGAGAGATTGAGCAATGGAAGGATTGTCTTCTGGATATTTTGAAGCCTCTTCTGGAGGAGATGATCCTTTCAGAAGTGTGGTCAACACAGAACAGTCTTCTAGGTCTTCTAGCTTTTCTACTACCTTTATAAGACTTTCCACAGTGTCCCAGGACAGTGTCCTGGAGGCATTGACTGTGAACTTTCCCCTTAGGTCCTCTTGGCTCAGTGGTTTTCTCCAGTGACCATAGAAGGTATCAGAGCGCTCGGTGAAGGTGGATCCGTCCTGGAGAGTGACACTGATCTCACAGTACAATGAGTTGAAGTTGGGCTGGTTGTCTGGAGGATGCTCCAGCTCCACCTTCCCAAGCAGCTCTCTTACCTGTGGCCTGTGGATCTGGGGTTTGTGGAAGGATGGGACGGTGACGCAGCCATCGAGCAGCATGGCACAGGCCACATACTGGAAGGAATGACGGGCTTCATGCTCTGAGTCTGGGAAGGGTCTGTTGACATATTGCACATCTGGGATCCTGAGCACAATTTTCTTGATGTGGTCAGCAGGAAACAGGATTCCACCTGGAGGCCCAAGGCGCTTCCTCACAGCCCCTGCCGCTTCAGCCACCCAGTGAGTGGCCAGATGTGCCGGGAAACTCTTGAAGGCCACATCCTGCTGGTCCAGTAGCCATGTATGAGAATCCAAGCTCGGAAGGACTTTCGGAGAATAGTTGGCATAGAAGGCCCCAAACCCCCTCTCCAGGTCCAAGACCCGCTGGTTTCCTTGGAGCCCCAGCATGGCTAGCAAAGTGGCTTCTATGCCGTGTCTGGCAGCATTGCCCATGTGAAGGGGCTTGGTCTCAGTAGCAGCATTTGCCATGGGTGCTCCCGCATAAGAGGCGGCAATTGCCAGGGCTTCCTGGCACTTGGTCAAGCTGAGTCCTAAAAACTTGGACGCAGCCGCAGCACTGCCCAAAGTTCCTACCACGGAGGGGGGATGGAATCTGAAAAGCAATACAGATTGGAGACTTACAAATATGCACCACCAGGGGGCAGTGTTGTACAGCAGTCAAGACCATCAGTTAGGAAGACACTACCTTGGTTTAAATCTCATCCTTTCTTTACACTTATTAGCAGTCATCCTAGGAAAGTTATTCCATATGTTGGAATAATTATTTTTTTCTTACATAAGTTGTGATAAAAAGTTTTCACCTCATAGGGTTTAGGAACTTTGAATGAATCATATGTTTTACAGTAGTATCTAATAGCAAGTTCTTTATAAATAGAACTGTTTAAGTTATTGCCATAAGTGTAAAAGTTGTTGAATGTTAAAATAACAGTAAGAATTAAGGCTCTTGTAGAAACTATGGAAGTTCACCAGACATTAGTCCAATACATTCTTCTCCTCACAGGCCCACGAGGCAAAATCAATGCTTTGATTGGGCCCTATAATATATAGCCAGCATTTGGCTATTTACAATATGCATGATGAACAGTCATGGATGGGGTACTCCAAATGTTCTCATTAGGCTGAAGGACCCTAGTGAATATCGGAGTAGGTTCTGTTCTGAGAATGGAGTCAGTAAGACTCAAGAGTACTCATGGTCACACCAGGGTGATAGACCAGAACTCAAAGGAATTTTATGCTGTACTTCTAAGGTCATAGTTTTATGTATGGACATAGGGTTGGTATTCACCCAGAGCTGATACATTTGTCAGCACGCTTGTGAACATCACCAACCGAGCTCTACAGAGAGACTCACAGGTAGATAAAACGCAGAGCTTTCCCTACCTCCTTGGTATGTCATTGGCTTCCTTGGAGAAATGCATTAATCGGCCTTGAACTTCAACACCAACATTGAAAGCCAACAGCAGGTCAAGGCCAGAAAACCTTGGACTCTGAGGCAAGGCTTCTGTTAAAGCTGTGAGAACAGGAAGGACTGCTCCAGAAGGATGTGTGGCAGGGTGCCACGTGTCATCAAAATCCATGGAGTGAATCTGCGTCAACAGGTGCAAACAACTCCCTTCAGAATTTACTTGAATGCATTGGCGTTGGGGCCAGTAAAGACCTAATTTAGCAGTGAACCATTTTTGCTGTGACTTTATTTTAACTGATTCTCTGATGTTCAAACCTGAAAACTGGCTGTGGTTCTTAATCACGGGACTGGGCATTAGGCACCCTGTCTCTATCTAGAGGAGGGCTAGACCTTAGAAAGATTCTTACAAATCTCAAGCACCTTAGATCTTGCCTAGATGGCTGGAGCCCCTGAAAAAAATCTATATTCTCTCTTGCGAAGCTGCTCTTTCTTCTTCTCTTGCATCTGTAAACACGTCATATCTAAAGTTCATTCCAGTTATGATATATCAGGCCATACACTTTGTTGTGGGTCTGTCTTCTGAAGTAATTTTAAACATTCACCTGCAAGAATAGTGCAAGATCTCTCAATTTTAGATGAACTATTAAGCTGTATTTGAAAGCCATTATTTTCTGTTATAGGATTTTATTTTCCTTCAACCAAGCCAGGCATTTGTTTTTTTCCCATATATTAAAAAAATTACTAGCAGTTCATTTGAAAACAGATTTTTATGTGAGTTTGATATGTGTACTGTGTTTCTCGCAGCTAGCTGGCCATTGACTTTTGAATGCACCACTGGGTTTGCCTTTCTATATTTTGATCAACTGTCCTCATAAACTATAAAAATGTCTCAGGAATCCCAACATGTTAGTGCCCAAATGATATCTTGTATACTTCCCCTGACACACAGAAAAAAACCATAAAAATGACCCATCAGATGACAAGTATTGACTTTTGATTCAGAAAATATAGACACCATATGGCCATTATTTCTTTCTCAATAAATACTGTCAAATCAATGAAGAGAAGCAACTGGTACCCACAACAGAAAGAATTAAGGATAAATTGTGTCTAGGTATTGGGTTTGATCCTTAAAAAAAATTAAGGATGAGATTTGAGGTACCTGGGAGAGTTTAAAAACAAACAAACAAACAAAACAAAAACAACCTTGTTGAGTGCTGGTGGCTCATTCTGGTAATTCTAACTACTTAGTTGGCTGAGATTTGAGGATTGTGGTTCAAAGCCAGCCGGGGCAGAAAGGTTCAGAGACTCTTAGCTCCAATTAACCACCACAAAGCCATACGTAGAGGTGTGGCTCAAGTGATAGAATTCTAGTGTTAGGCTAGGCTCAAGGACAGCTCTCTTGCCTTGAGTGGAAGCCTCAGGACTGGCACAAAGAAAAAAAAACCCTACATCCTTTTATTTACAGTATTCCATAACTCAAAGAGGATCAACTTATTGTAAAGAAATGAAAACTAGAATTTCTCCACGAGAGAGAAGAAAGGCTCATCATCTCCCTTATTTCAATGATCACTTATGTAAGACATGGAAGTTAGACAACTTCAGGGTTATTTTCTGGCTGTCAACTTATAACAATCATCTAATAGTTGAACAGATATGTAAACATCCTTACAGCCACACCGTTTACGAAAGCAGCATATGTGGGTGGGAGTCTGAAGTCCGACTGACCCCAAACAGTGCTGGATGTATTGGAGCTGTAGATCTGCAATAGAAGAACACCCATCAGTGATGCAGAATCAACACAAATGTCTTAGGGCAGTGGCCCAATAGTGATTTCTCAGCCTTGGAGATGATCTATTAATAGCCCTTATTTAAAAACGTGGTGGATAGAGGTCTTGATGTCCCTTCTGCAAAGATTTGCAACCTTACCCACGGGAGGGTAAGGTTGCTGTATCTAGGTCATGATCTAGAAGTGCTCCAGAGATGTGGTTTTGAATTCACTGTGACATATCTAACCCAAGAGGGGTTAGATACTGGAGGTGTAGACTAACCATTCTATGGAGAGTGGATGATTCTGTCCTGTGTCCAGGCCCACTCTCTGTTCAGAGCCCGGGATCAGTTAATCTTGAAGTCTTTCTATGAACAAATGCTGTGTAGTAATAGCTACCTTTGCTTTGAAGACTTGCAGGCTGGCCTGTGCTTTGGGCTGTAATAATAATAAACTGTGAGCCCTAGTGTATGATCTTACATCTGAATATAGGTAGTAGATGAATTTTAAAAATCAGGTAATGACGAGAGGATCAATGAGAGAATCGAAATGACGCCCATATACATGGAGTGATACTTATAAAATGAAGTGTAGAGTAAATAAAGGGAGGTGCACACTTCTGGGCCTACTTCAGCATAGGCAAGCATGTACATTGTTTTTATCTTTTGAATAAGCATTGAGCTTACTTTACTGTACTGGCTGACTTTGTGAAACACTCCCGTGCTGGTGCCCAGCAGCCCGACACCCAGAGTGTCCAGGATCATCCTCTTGCTCTTCTGAATGACGGAGTCCGTCAGGTGTCCTGCCGTCAAGCCGTGGATCAGGCTGGCAAAGCTCTCTGTGACAGACTTCAAAGAGAAGAGGGTTGAATAGGACACACCCCACTTGGAATACACACACTTCTTTTCATGAGGAAACCTTGAGGAAAAGGGTAAAATGTAGTTCTACTTCTTCTAAAAATCTGTGTATGTAGCTCAGGGATGTGGACTAGCATGGGAGCCATGTTCTGCCCTGGGGCGAGTTGAGGACATGTGGTGGCGGCAGAGCATGCCGGGTGATGGTGGGGGAAAGCCTAAGAAGTAAAGGAGAGCAGAGAGGGCATGTCACCCATGCAATGGGGAAGGCTGGTCACGAGGCCTACCTGACTGCGCCAGGCACGGTGTTGAGTACTTCAAATACATTGACTGTTGAACACCCCCAAGGCTCTGTGGTGGTGGCTATCAGTCTCATTTGGGTGAGGAAAGTGAGACCTAACAAAGTGAATTCACTGATTTTTATAGCTCTTGAGTAGATCCCCCAGTGGGGGGCTCTGCTGTCATAATCAGAGCACTTAGGTATTAAAGCTACATTTCCAAAGGTTAGTCTGCAGACCATGAGAGACAGCTGGGATTCTTGTTGCAAAGGTACGTCTTTGGCCTTAACTCTAGATGGCTAGAATTAGTCTCTCTCCAGAATAACAACTTGGGGAAGCCTCGCATAGCAGTTTCTGGATTCAGATCTCTAGGTGACTTTTACTTGATTTTATATTTTGCTTTAGTTCAAAGCAAAATAAAAAGCTTTATGCTTTTGCCCAGGGCCAGCCTCTGAATGTGATCCTCTTATCTTTGCCTCCTATGTAGCCTTGCTTGTTTTGTTGAGAAGTGATTTCATTCGTATTTTGCTTGGGTTGATTTTTCTGTGATCTTTCTGATCTCTGCCCCCTAAGTAGCTGGGATTATAAACATGAGCCACTGCGCCCTTCTCTAGGTGACTTAAAAATGTGGTGTTGAGCAATGAGTTCCAGGTCTATCGAATGCTAGGTAAATGCTTTACTGTGACTCCCAACCATTTATGTGATTTTTAAAAATGTGTTGCTTCTGTTATATATGTAGCATGTGTTATGTATGTAAGTAGTATGGCATTACTCCTCTTTATGGCTGCTGGGCACTTGGAAAGATGACCAGTCCAAACTGAGACAGAAGAGGGAAATAAACACTTGAATTTTCAGGACTTAGTTGACAAGAAAGCCTATAACACATCTTACTAGTTAAAAATATGGATTATGTACTGAATTAATATTTGATAACAATATTGATAATGTTTAGGATAGATTGGTAAATAAAATACCAATTTAGTTGGTCTCTTTTTGCTTTTCATTACATGGCTGCTAGGGAGTTTAAAGGACTAGAGGTGCAGTCAATGCTTCTGAAGCCTGATGGGGACCACTAGACAACTGGGGTACCTGGTCTGGTTAGGAAAGCCCAGAGATAAGCTATGTGAGATGCAGAGGATGAAGATGAGGGTGGAGGCAGAGGTAGCAGCGTAAACCAGGGTTGAGAGGGCTGCTAAACACACACACACACACACACACACACACACACACACACACATTCACACACTCCATACATACACATCAATACAAACCATTCAACCTTAGGGGTATTTCAGCATATGCCTACCATTTAGTAGTAGCCCCTAGTAAGATATGATGTAAGCAGCTGTCTTTCTCTAAAGATGACATGATTTCAGAACTTCTTTTGTTTTTCTGAGCATTAGATTCCCCATCTACAAGTATAAATGAGCAGGGTGTGGGATTGCTAGTTTAGGGATTTGAGGTGGCTGGGAATCTCTTCTACTGAGCTCAGGGCCAAAGAAAAGTTACAAAGGTGGAACCAGTGCCCAGAAAAAAGTCTCCACCCTGACCATCATCTGGTTCTATTCTTAGAGACTCCAGATTTTTTCAAGTCAGGAAATCCCTACCCTTCTTCTGAAAGATGGATGACTCTTTGAGTCTCTGAAGCTTTGGTTGATAGAAAGAGAGGGAAGCTTGGAGGAAGGACGCACGAGAAAAGCTGGCCGGAGGGAGAATGGCGCTGGCATGACTATTTCTTATGAGGGAAGAGAGTAACCATAGCACCGATTTTAATGCTGCTAAACAAGACAGGAGGAACACGAACTGTCTTGATGATCTGCCAAGTTCAGCCCAGAGTTTCAAGGACTGATATGTGCCTGGGAATCAGGTGAGGCACTCCAGTATGAACCCACCCACGATCTACTGGAGGCCATGCTGTTGGGGGCTCATGAAGGATCCCCTGGCAAGTTCTGAGTACCACTCATGAGCCAGAAGACAAAGGGCCCCTCCCTGGCTGTGGAAGAAAGGACAAAAAGAAAGATGGGTGGGAGGAAGAAGGAGGAAGAGGGAAATGAACTCAGCTACTCTGCTGTCTACGGGTGACACTCTCACATCTAACATCTCTTTCTGGTTTGCTTGACTTTCTTGTGGCATATGAATCTTTTTTTTTTTAGCAAAATACAGTGACAAATAGACGGATTAAAGCGCAAGATGTAGAGCTCTAATAAATAAATGGCAAGAGTTCTTGTGAACTCACTGTGCAAAATATGCTAATTGTCCAACCACTTTTTACTCACTAAAGCTCTCAGAGACTACATAGCCAACAGATCATTCGCAACGGAGCATGGAAAAGTCATCAAGGACAGATAGAAAACCAAGAGGTTCAAATCCCACAAGTCTACAATAATTCATAGTATTATACACCATTTATTCCCGGTATTATGTAGCAGAATCATGCCTCTTATTGTAGAAGGCCAATAAGATGGATAAGCAGTTAATTAAGTAGCCCAGAAGCTATGAGAAAAGTTGCAATACCTGAAGCAGAACAGGTCGCTTTAACATCTGAGAAGACTGAGAAAGGAAGAAGTAAGCTGGAAAAGCAATTTGGAGCAAGGCACATAAAAAAGGCACAATACCTTGAGCATCATGTTGTTCAAGAAGGAGAGTTTGGCTCAGGAATGAACTGGAATTGTTGTTGAGGGACTGCCTTTATACCCTTCCCTCATGTAGGCCAATTCCCTTTCAGTTTTGTTCTCTGGGATTTCCACCATTTCGAAACCTTCCAACTTGTCTTTCTTCAACTTCCTCCCTAATGAGTTATTACATTCACCAGTGCATGAGCAATTCAATGAAGCTAGGGACTAAGGTGTGCCTCAAGTGGTTGAGCCCCAGGTGTGAGCAAAGGAAAGCTGACTGAGAGCTTGAGGGCTGTAAGTTCAAGCCCCAGTACCAGCACAAAGTAAAACCAAGACAAAGTAAAAAGTAAAGCTAGGAAGTGCAGTAGCCATGATCGTATGACTACACAGACATCACAGAAGTAAACTTACAGTAGAACTAGTAGAACTAGCATTGTTGCTTGTGCTTTGGTATATGTTAGGAAAGTACTCATGTTCTTTTAATTTCTCCAATTCTAAATATCACTATTTAGACTACTAAGCAATAAATGATAGAATCATAATAGTAATAAATGATAGAATTATAGGATGTGATTGTTCTTACACAATAGCTCCTAAATACTCACCCCACTCTAAATAACCATCTTGTTCTTTGAATGTAAGAATCCATACTGTGGCTTTTGAGTGGACAGATATAAAATGGAGATTATCAAAGGTGATGGATTGATGTACAAAAACACCACATGTGCTAATATTGAATGTGAGTCTGTCTGGACTGTGCGTGGGAGGCCCACTTAAAGAAGCAGTAGGATCCAAACACCCCCAAGTCCTCGTCCTGTCCTTCCAGGCCTTCTTTCTGATGGTGTCCCTCTTTCTGATTGGTCTAAACACTGGATTAGACCAATCTGATAGACTTGAAAAAAAAACAAACAGGCATCTAGTTTATAGTAATGTCTTATAATAATGGATAGTTCTGAGTTTTCCAGCTTTTTTTTTTTTCCCAGTCATGGGGCCTGAACTCTGGGCCTGAGCGCTGTCCCTCAGCTCTTCAGCTCAGGGCTAGCGCTCTACCACATGAGCAACAGCGCCACTTTCGGCTTTTTTCTTTTTTGCTTATGTGGTGCTGAGGAATCAAACCCAGGGCCTCATGCATGCAAGGCAAGCGCTCTACCACTGAGCCACCTTCCCAGCCTTTTTCCAGCTTTTAAATATTTGTATTTACTCTCATTCACATACACCCAGTAATGTAGTAGATATGTTATTGTCTAAAAGAAGCTCTGTAAGAGTTGCCACTGTTATTACATTGTTATATTGAATGAGAGAAGTCAGACTTAGAATTAAAGAATTTTCTGAATTCAGAGTAAGATTTGGAGGTTAGACTTGTAAGAAGGCTTTTCCTGACAGTGAGAAAGGGCCTGTGATTGTTGGGAAATGGAGGAGAAAGGGAAAGGAATAGGCTGGACTCCATCATCCACAGGCAAGGGCTGTTTCTTGAGGAACAGCGAGGAACACAGACCTTCCCGCGGGTGTGGAGGTTGTGCCAGAGAGTTGGGACAGGAGCTGGGTTTTTGTATGAGGTCTGAGCAAGGAGGCAGAGGTTAATGAAAAGCCACTAGGTCAAGGGAGGTGGGGGCTTTTCAGTTGGGCCCACAATGGGATGTTTACAGCTGGGCTTAGGTAGATTGTCCTGCCAGCACATCAAACAAGTTCACACATACCTGGGATTTTGCTTGGCATCTGTATGGCCCTGAGACAATAGGGGGCGGGGGAGCCGTACATCCTTCCTATTCTGATTGGGCCAAGAGGGGAGAGGCAAGGACCCTAATTGCCTCTCCTTGGCAAGGCTTCATGAGGCCACTTGGTCAAGCCTGGGGAACTTTAATGGTTGTTTCCTCATTCCATCCTCTGGGCCTCAGGTGTGCCACTGTGAAATTCAGAAAAAGAGTTCACTATTAAATTCAGAAAAATTAGATCATTCCTGTTAATTGAATTAGTTTCTTCCTGTAGCCTTTGCTTTTAGCTTGTTTTTCAGATACAGATCTACACTTCCCTCCAGGCTGGCACCAAATCCCAATCCTTGTACTTTGCCTCCAGAGTACCTGGGTTACCAGTGCGCTCCACCATGCGTACTTCAATGAATTAAAAATCAATTTAAAAAGTATTTCTGACTATGTTTGAAAGAATGAAGGGCGGGAAATGATAGATATGATAAAAATATCTCCATATCCCTGGCACTGTCAAGAGCATAACCACAGGGGAACTGTGACCAATTAGGAAACTAAGTTCTTCTACAATTAGCCACTTTCTAGCTACCCAGGGGCAAAATGATACATATCATTTATTGTAACATTATGTATCATTTATTAGTGTATTGATAACTCTCCAAAAGAAAATGATAGGTAGCACTGATGAAAGAAATTGGTAAGGATGAGCCGGACGCCCGTGGCTCACACCTATAATCCTACCTACTGCGGAGCCTGAGATGTGAGGATCACGGCTCAAAGCCAGCCCCAGCAGCAAAGTCCATGGGACTCTTATCTCCAGTTAACCACCAGAAAACTGGAAGTGGTGCTGTGGCTAAAGTGGTAGAACATTAGCCTTGAGCTGAAGAGCTCAGGGACAGTGTCCAGGCACAGAGTTCAAGCCCCATGACCCACAAAAAAGAAGAAGAAGAAGAAGAAGAAGAAGAAGAAGAAGAAGAAGAAGAAGAAGAAGAAGAAGAAGAAGAAATTGGTAAGGATGTACACAAAAATGGTTAGACTTCTTGTATTCATGGATTGAAGGCTCAATATATTAAAATATCTATACTACTCAAAGTTGTTAGGTTTTTAAAGAAGAGGTGGCCGTGTAAGAACAATACCACGCACATGGCATTAGGCCATGCTGGCACTCCATGTGCCTGGGAAAGAAGCTGAGAAAGAGGGCCGCTGGCCCTGGGCTAGGCCTTATCTAGGGAAGGGGCAGGGAAAGGTGTGGCCACATTGAATCCAGATGTGACCTCAGAGGATGCAGATGTGACCTCTTCCAGGTGTGCCAGTTGCCTAGGTAACACAGATACTGGGCGGAGACTTGGCTGCTAAGAGGGTGGAGTCTGCCCACCCACCATCCAGGAGTGGACCTTACAAAAGTAATGTTTAAGCCTTATGAATCTATAACATTCCTCAAAGAAAAAGAAAAACAATTACACACATACACACACACACACACACCCCTAACAAAGCAGTACCCAAATAAAGAAGAATCAACTGAACAAATAAGATACCTTGAACAATAACAAAGCAAAAAGCATTGCATTACATCACTGAACATATTCTAAAAGGCTGTAGTAATGAAAGTGGCATGGTGCTGGTTTAAATAAACATGCATAGACCAGTGGAACAAAAATAAAGACCTGAAAGAAACACATCCATCTTTGGCAAACTGAAAGCAAACAGGAAGCAAATGTAAAAGTAGGCAAACAAGATCACTTCCAACTAAAAATCTTCTGCACAGCTAAGGAAACAATCAAGAGTGAAAAGACAGTCTGTAAAGTGGGAGAAAATATTTGCAAACTGTATCTGTCTGAAAAGAGGTTGATATCCACAAAGTAAAGCGAACTCCAAAAACTGGGTAATGAAGCCAAACAAAAATAACCTGCTTTAAAAAGTAACCTGATTAAAAAATTGGCAGTAGATCTAGGTACACATACAAATGACCCAACAATAGATGTAAAAAAATGTTCCACATCACACAAATCATCAAGAAAATGCATCAAACCCACAGTGAGACATCACCTCATCACAGTAAGAATGGCCAAAATGAAAAAAATTAACAAACCCTGGTGAGTGTGTGGGTAAAAATAACCTTTGTACAATGTAGGTGTGAACATGAATTATGTAGCCATTCAGAAAATAGGATGGAGTTTCCTCAAAAACTTAAAACCAGAACTACCATATGATCCAGCAATCCTCTAACTGGCAATATATCCAAAGGAAATAATGTGAGGATGACAAAGTAATCTGTACTTCCTGTTTATTGAAATACTGTTCACAGTAGCCCAGAAGTGAAAAACAACCTCAGTGCCCAGGCACTGATGAATAGGGAAAGAAAAATGTGTTACCCATACATCATAGCATATTGTTCAGCCACAAAGAATGAAATTCTGTTTTGTGTGACAACTTGGATGGAATTTTAAGCCAGACACAGGAAGACAGATACCCCATGAGCTAATCTGTGGGATCTAAAAAGATAGCTATGATAGAAATGAGAGAATGGTGGTTCCCAGAGACTGAGGTAAATGGGGAGGGGGAGATGGGGAAAGATTGATCTTCAGGAACTTACAGGTAGATAGGAAAAGGAAGTCCTGTGCTGTTGCACCATAAGGAGACCTTATACAGCAGTAATGACGAGAAAAAAGATGTCATGCAATGTCTCACAGTGTGATGCAAATTCATTGTCAGCCAGCAGGCACCTCTGAGCATGTGCAAACCATAACTGGCCTTCTGGCTGATAGGCCCCTGGCCTGCATGAGGTCAAGGGTGATCAATGCAGTATCAGACGTGTGGGAAGTGTGTGTGTGTGTGACATACTCCCCAGTTGGCCCAAACGTTGCATAAAGACCCCTAGACAAAAGACTGCTGGTGGAGCCTACTCTAGGAGCTCTCCTGGCCCTGAGAGCTTTGCTGGTTTTCTAAATAAACAAACTTCAGTACTTGGCTCTCACCTTTCTTCCTTGGCCGTGAAATTTTGTTCTTCAAATTCTTCAAGACAAAGGACCCAGACTACATATGACGGGAGCTCCATTAGTACTATGCTGTACATTTCAGAATGCTAGCAACAAGGATTTTTTTTTTTTAGAATTGATAAGTATTTGACTTTTATTAAACATTCAGAATGAGACACATGGGTGTAAGTTGACTTAAACCTTGCATGTATGCAGATAATATCAACACATATTACCTCATTAATGTGAACAATTTTAGTATTTCTGTGTACTAGCTAAAACAAATGAAATTAAACATTTTTTTAAATGATGGATGTCTATACTTTTACTTCTAGATCTAAACAGGAGTCAGAGCTTTTTTTTTAAATTCTTTTTTTTTTTTGGTGCCAGTCCTGGAACTTAAGCTCAAGGCCTGGGTGCTGTCCTTGAGGGTTTTTTTTTTTGCTCAAGGCTAATGCTCTAACACTTGAGCTTTTATTTGTGCTTAATTGGAGATAAGAGTCTCAAGACTTTACTGCCCCGGTTAGCTTTGAACCATGATCCTCAGCTCTCAGTCTTCTGAGTAGCTAGGATTAAAGGCGTGAGCCACAGGAGCCTGGCTCAGAGCTCTTGTTTTTAAGTGCAGGTCTCTAGGATGAGACCCCTTGAAATACCAGTGTTGTGTGCATCCCTGTGGGAGGCCCATCTGGAGCAGCACTGAAGCACCCTGCCAACATGTCTCAGCCCAAAAGTCAGCCTGGACATTGACCTTTCCACAGATCACATCTTCAGAGACTGCAGTCAGCTGACAGCTGCACGAGGGACCTAAGTCCATAGCCACTAAGTAGGTCCAGAATTCCTGACTTGTAGAAACAGTTGAGATAACTCAGGTTTTGTTGGCTTGCTATTTGTTTATTTATTCATTTAGTTATTATGTTTTTTAGTTTTAGTTGGTGGTTATTGAAGTTTGAACTCAGGGCCTTTTACTAGCTAGCAAGAAAGCTCAACCACTTGAACTAGGATTTTAACCCCTTTTGTTTTAGGTTATTATTGTTATTATTATTTTACTGATTTGTTAGGCTGTTTTTTTTTTTTTAGATCTTGTATTTTTTCCTGGACTGGCTTTAGACCATGATCTGCCTACTTATGACTATTATATATTAATATAAATGGATTAATATAAATTGTATATCACCCTGTCTAAATTGTGTGCTAAGATGGGGGATTTGATAACTTTTTGCCTACACTGGTTTTGAAGCATGATTCTACTGATCTCTACCCTCTGGAGTAGCTAAGCTTAGTGATAGGAGCTACTGTGCCCAGTCTAGGTTTATTGTTTTCACTGGAGAAATGTGAAGATCATTTATTTCAACATGTATTAATATTTTCCAGAGTAACAGAATCAGCTGAAAATGTGTGTGGATGGGTGTGCGTGCACATATGTGTAGAGAAAGAAAGAGGGAGAGTGACAGAAGGAGAGAGAGAGTAAAAGAGAGAATTACAGGAAACTGACTCATGAGCGAGTAGAGGCTGACAAATCCTAAGAAATGAGGTTGACATTTGGAGAAACAACAAGAGCTGTTGTGTAGTGCCGGTCCAAATCTGAAGGCCTGAGAATACAGAGAGCTGATTATGGAGTTCTATTGCAGATGCCAGTAGGATCCAGATCCAGGGAGGGCAGATATTTCTGTTCAACTCTGAAAGAACCCTTGTGTTGGTTCCCAGGCAATGGGAGAAGGAATTTTCATTTTGTCTTAAGTCATGCCTGCAACTGATTGGATAAGGCCCTTCCACACTGGGGATAGTTATCCTATTTATTTAGTCAATCAACTTAAATGTTAAACTCATCCAAAAGATCTTAGCAAACCCATCCAGAATAGTATCTGACCAACTAGCTGATCATCCCAGAGTCCACTTTTATGGACCAACACCCATAAAAATAGATGATTAATATAAATTCCAATCTGATCACATGACTTACAAGGGTTCTTGGGATATGACCTCAGGCATCTCCTCATTCTTGCATCAGGCATAGCGTTGCCTGCTCACTCCGGTCTTCACTGCCATAGAAGCCATCACTGCACTAGTGACTCTGGCTGCTTGCATCTTCTGTCTCCATCCATCTCCTCCTCTGCCCCTGCTCTCCCAAACATTTTTCTTGTTACCCTTCAACAAAACCAGTCATCTTAGCTAGGGCTGAATTTGTCCTCTGAGGACATTGAACAGTACCATGCCATGGCAAGAACCAGCCCCATTGCTATACATCCCACAGCCTTCAAAGAATGAACTAAGCCCAAAGCTTAAGGAGCAAAGTGAAGAAGTCACTATCTTCCTAGTTTTGTCTGAGGCTCCTCCGCCATGTCTTTAGTTAGGTAAGTGTCCTACCTGTCCGTGTTCTTAGGTCAGAAAGGTTTCCTCTTAGTATCCCTGGCTTGATAGGAAAGTTCTTTCTAGGCAGCAAACGGAAGCCTCCTCTGGCAGGGCTCCATAAACAATAGGTGTCAGTATTTATTGAATTAGTAGGCCGTTTTTGAGCTTTGAAGAGCCAGGAGAGACAGGCAAAGATGTTAGGAAAATATGTTTTGGAATGGCTGAAATGCTGCCTGACAGGGTGAATTCTACGATCAAGGCGCATTGTACTTAAAAACTGATGACATGTTGTATTGAAGCTGCTTTGTACAACTAGTGAGAGCTAATTTTTTTTTTAAGATTATAATGAACAAACCTTTCTTTGCATGATGACAACAGCAGGAATAAGGAATTGCTTGCACAATGTAAACTTCTGGGAAACATCAGAAATATTAGAAAAATACATCAGGAATGTAAACTATTTACAGGAATGGACTATTTCTAAAACAGGAAAAATAACATATAAATCTATTTAATTTTGTCTAGAACAGCTGGTTTGGGGTATTTGAATTTCAGTTTCTCTTCCCTTGCCTTGCCTTTCTGTGTTATTACTAAACAAAATCTAACTAGTCAATCTCAGGATGGTTTTTATTGTTTCTTTTTTTAAAGTTAATCTTTTATGGGAAATCTCAGTGGTAGCAACTAGGCTTTATCTCCTATGTTATTTGGGTCATTAAAGTATAACTCATATGAGGATATTTTTGAATAAGATGAATATTGGGAAAAATTATATTTATTGAAAACAACAATGGTCATAATCTCATCCACTTCAAGTTATTGTCTAATTGACATTATTCTGCCTCTATTTTCCAAGTCATTAGACAAGAAGATGGAATAACATTTGAACAAGGAAGATACAAACTCCAGAAAGACCATAGGAAAGAATAGTTTCAAATAAAATCTTTAGGGTATTATTGCATCTTATTGATATGTACAATTTTATGTTTATGAGGTAGATAAAATACATTTAATAAAAATTGAGTTCAATTATATATTAATCATGAAAGAGTCACAGTAGTCCATGTTTATTTTATGTATTTATGTCCTATCTCCTTTGTTCAATTTAGCAACTTTAATTGTTGATGGAATTGTCTAGATGCACAGGAAGAGATCAGGTTACAGAGCTTGTGAGGTGAGAAATCTAAACCACCAGATGAATGTATAACTGTATAATCATTGTTTAAACAGTACACTCAATTTATTTTGTTGTGAAGAAACCTACCCATTTGTGGAAATGGAAACTGAATGAAGATAATTTATTCTGTAAATCATTCTGCCTCCGAGAAAGGTATTATTTGTGGCTTTCTCACAAGCATAAACTTGCCTGTTTATGGATTTTTTTTGTTGTTGTTAACTAGCAAATGTTGAGTGATTATTCATGGCCTGGGTTGCCTGATAGCAGACATTTACTAAAAGAAGAATTAAATGGACCTATGCTGTATTTGAATAAATCTGTCTGATTTTTTTAAATGAGCCTTGTTTAGAAATTGTGCAGTTTAGCAGATAGAATAGAATAAAAGTAGTTCATGCTCTTCTGATTCTAAGTTTATACATACAATTGTCATGGCCACCGCGAGGGACTAGGCCTGCTTTCAGCATTGCTATAACACACCACTGTCGGCATTAGGAAGTCCAGACTCTTCATCCTGTGAAATTTCTTGTTGCTGTTTACCTAATTCAGTTCCCTCTCTATTTTGCCTTCTGTATATTGGGTAGATAAGATGACCTTCAAATTATCCTTCATGTCTCCTCAAGTCTCATCATTTCCATGTATTTTTAAAAAGTATTTCTACTGGGTGTTCTCATAGTATTGAGTTATTTCCATTTTACTGTTCAGCTCTTCCAATGAGTTTCCTACTCTGTTTTCCATTGCTATTTCAGAATACCTGAGACAATTAACATGCAAAGAGGAAAGGTTTGTTTTGGCTTATAGTTTTGAAGGCTCAAGTCTTAATTTGTTGGTTCTGTTGCTTTGTGCTTGGATGAAGGAAACACACATGAGGCATATACAGCAGTGCAAAGTTGCTTACATGATGGAAGCAAAACTGCTTTGGAGCCACGGAGCAAAGAGGAAGGTTCAATAATCCTCTTTAAGAGCATACCATCAATGACCTAAAGATTTTACCTTTGGCCATACCTCTTCAGGAGTGCATCACTTTGGATTAATATCACCCTAGGGACTAAGCCTTTAAGTAATCATGTTTTTACTTTGTAAAAATCCTCTCTTATTCTCTGATTCACATTTTATTTCATGGTTTTCTGATTTTATGACTACTGTAACTTATTGTCATTGAAGAAATTACTTCAAAAATTAAAGTTTTCTTCTAGGATCACTCATAGTGCTTCTTCATTTTGACAACTTTCCATGGGCAAACCATTTACCTAGTCAATGCTTTGTTCTTTCAAGTGCTGAATCCCAGATGAGTTAGATTAATCACAGTTGTTGGGCTGTAACCCCAAGGGGGGAAATCTTTAGTCCTGTAGCTGCCCCTCTGTTTCCTCAGACTCCAGAGTTTCAGTGGTAATACTTGGTCTTGAATATTTCATCTTAAGTGTCAATCAGAAAGAGATTCTCCAAAGAATCACATTTATTTTGGCATGTCAAATGCAACAGGAGACACCTGCTATAGTAAACTTTGTGATTGAAGCAAATGTTTCAAGGTAAAATGAAAATAATTACATCAAATAGTTTGGACAAATAACCTTTTGTTCCAAAGATCAATAACAAAGGTGGCATCAGTTCAAGATGAAGTGCACAGCTGTTGGCTAGATTATCTTTGCCAAAATATTTTGGTGTGTAAGGTGGTACGGTGGGCTGTTGTGGAAGGTTGAGGCTCTGGCAGAGTCTACTGTGAATGGTTCTTTTTCTTAGGCATAGACACATGAGATCCTCTCCTTCATTAGCTCTTGGATTTATTTATTTAGGTTGGGGTTTGATAGAATTGACTCCATTTTGTATGCCACAGATCAAACTCAGATCCTTAGGTTCCTCTTTAGCCTGTTTGTTCATGGATAGTGCCTTACCACTTAAGTCACACCTCCAGCCCAGAATCTGGGCTTCATTTGATTCTGACAATTTTTCAAGGTCATAAGTTTTCTAGACAGATATTATGGAAACTCAAAGTCAGTTCAAGTGACCAGTATTTGTCAAGAGTCCAGAAACAACCAGGCTAATTAACATGGACAGCCAAGCTCTTATTAGACAGTGCTAGAGCATCATAAGAAATATCTGCAGGACATAGAATATACAGAGAGAGCCTCAGAGTTACCCAGCATCCTCTCTTTACATTTATTTTATTAACCTTTTAGTTACCATAAATGATCTTCATTTTATTTAATCTTTTAGTCTTCATGGAAAATATAATGCTAATGTATAGTGCAATGTAGTTGGATGTAGGTCATAAATGTTTTACCTCAGTCAGATCACACTCATTTTGACAATGGGAGGGGTGAGATCCATTCTCTCCACGTTTACTGAACAATTAAGCAGTCTTGGAGTGTCCGATATGGCATAGCTCACTATTTGGGATGTTTCAGTCAGCTGACATGTTTGTCATCACCCATACCAAGTACATGCATAGGCTATCTTGTGTTAAAGGTTGTCTTAGGATTTCCTCCAGATTTTAGAAAACCAGAATGAATGTGGCTCTTGTGGTATTTCAGACTTCATACTTTCCACAGGACTGCCTGGCACTTGTCTTCAAAAATACCCACTTAGTTCTGTTCCTTTTCTTCTTTTCTAACTTGCCATCTACAAAGAATATTATTCTTTTTCTACAATTTAACCACAAAAACTAGTTTGCAAAGATTTTCCTCCCTCCCTCCCTTCCTCCCTCCCTCCTCTCCCCTCTCTCTTCCCTTTTGTCCCTTTATTCCTTTCTTTCTCTCTTTTGGTGCCACACTAGAACTTGAACTCAGGACTAGGGTTTTCTCCCTGAGCTCCTGCTTTTAAGAATATGCATAAGCTCTCACAAGGAGCTCTCCTGCCAGCACACATGTAAGAATCCAATCTATGGTCCACAACGCTAATGCATCATGCTCTACTTCACAGTGAAGGCTCACTCATCCTTCTCTGGCAGTGTGGCTGGGAAGGCCCTCAAGTACTGGGATAGTCATTGTCCAGTGTAGAACCAGAATGAAGCAAGGAAACAAGTGTTAGTCAGGATTCTCCAGAGAAACAGATCCAAGGGAATATATGCAGGTGTCTCAGTCCATTTCTTGTTATGATAACAAAATACCTGAGCTGCATACTTTGTAAAGGAAAGGAGTTTATTTACTTCACAAGATAGAGTTTATTTGGGTCTGGAGGATCAAGAGCCTCAGTTTGTTTCTGTTGAGGGCCTCCTGGGTGGATGCCATCATAGTGTTGGGGATGGATGTGAGAGTAAACATCGAAAGTGTGCAACAGGAAGTAGAGGGAAACTGAGGTTCTACCCAAACATCACTAATCCCTTGTGAAGGCTTGCTCCTGAAGACTTTACTCCCTCCCACTGGGTCCCCTATTTAAAGGGCTTGCCTTCTGTTAACATTGCCCTACTGGGGGCCAGTCTTTCAGCACAGGAACATTTAAAAAATACAGACCCTCCCTAAATCTAGCAATAGATACAAAAGAGATTCCCATGGAAATTACCTCATGTAACTACAGAGGCTGACAAGTCCTGTGATCTCAACCACCGGGAAAGCTGCTGCTGTCCCTCAGCCTGATTCACCTTTGTTTACTGCTTTTTCTTTGTTCCTCTTTAAAAATTCCATACTGCTCATCTGTGTTGTTGCAACACTTGAACACATGACAGCTTGTACTTGTTAGGTTACCTTTCCCATGCAGTTCCTATAAACCTTAAAGCTGATTTCCTGTCACCAGTCAGATGGCAGCTTATTTGTGGCTTTAGACAT
Organism: Dipodomys ordii; assembly: GCF_000151885.1. Classification (NCBI taxonomy): domain Eukaryota; kingdom Metazoa; phylum Chordata; class Mammalia; order Rodentia; family Heteromyidae; genus Dipodomys; species Dipodomys ordii. Next base: position 3,506,206 of record NW_012267217.1, read on the forward strand.
GGTAGCACGTCAGGTCTTCTTGAGATAGTGATATCATTTTTTGGAAGTGTCTTGTTTTGTGTACTTTTTGGTATGGACATCTGAAGAGAACTCAGTTATTAGATATGAATTTAGCTTTGAGAGAGACTGTATGTCCCTGTCCTGGGGCACCAACGTTGGAGTTCAGGAGTATATGGGGTGATCATCATGAAAGCAAAACTTTATGGTAAATAATGAGCATGAAGTTGAGACTAAAAATAGGAAAATGTGTTTAACAAATTCCTGCACACAGGATACATATGTGCATTGACATGCTTTTATTTTTTAATTTTTTATTATTATCTTTAAGTAGTTGTACAAAAAGTTCCCATTCTACAAAACAGTATATGAATACAAAGTGCCTGACAACATTGATTGACATGCTTTTCAAACACATTGAAACATGTGTCTAAATTACCGAGTCATTTATCCCATCTAAGACTTTCAATGTCAACTAACAAAATAACTTTATTTGAGACTGATAGCTAAAATAGTTAGGGCACTCATCTATATTCTAGCCACAAAGGAAACAAAATAAGATTATCTGGTGATTTGGGACAGATGATTTTTAACTCACTCTAAATGGCCTCCGGTCACATCCATTTAGGAGAGAGTAGGTAATGTCTGCCAGACATCAGCAATGTCAAGATTGTTTACATGAACCTAGTCATGCAGGATACCAGAGGGGATGATGAACTGACCTTTCTCAAGATAACTTTACCTTCTTTCCTATCAGTAACACAATGCATTGAAATATGTACCATTTAAGGGTTAGAGTTTGAATGTTTTGAAAATCAGAAATGAAAGTTGTTAGTTAAAATAATAAGAAACGGGAATAAGGGAAAGTGGTTTTCCATAGTAACTTTTCACATTTTGAACCACAAAGACTATATCAAGGTTGGTTTTTTTTTTGGTCTGTCATGGGGCTTGAACTCTGGGCCTAGGCACTGTCCCTGAGCTCCTCTGCTCAAGGCTAGAAGCTCAGTTTTCTATTGATTAATTGGAGATAAGAGTCTCATGGACTTTCCTTCCCAGGCTAGATCAAGTTTGTTTTCTTAAAAAAAGGACTGATACTTCATATGAGAAGTTCTTTGTTTTCGGCGTTATAAGGGTTTGAACTCAGGGACTAGCAATTGCTAGGTTGGTCTCCTACTACTTGAGCCACCCCTCTCTACAGTCCCAGACCTCTTATGGGGCCTTTAGAAAGTTTTTGGAACAGTGCTTATCTCAGATCTAATTTTCTCTGCCTTTGACAGGAAATGATTTGGTCTTGCTATCAGCAACATCTGCAGTGCCTACCTTGCAATATACAAGAAGCCCAACTGTAATTTCAGGTTCTTAAGTTATTTTTGCAATCCTGGAGCTCCATGGCTTGGTGAGCATTTCTTAAGCTAATTTCTGACATAGTCAGTTAGACTCAGGAAGGAAGTACGAAGTCAACTCAGAAATCTTTCTCCTCTTCCTCCTTTTCCTCCTCCTCCTCCTCCTCCTCGTCCTCCTCTTTTTTCTTCTTCTTTTTAATTTGTGCCAGTACTGGGGCTTGGACTCAGGGTCTAGACACTGTCATTTAGCTTCTTTTTGTTCATGGCTGGCAATCTACCATTTGAACCCCACTATCTCTTCTGGCTTTTTGGTGATTAATTGGAGATGATTCTCACACACACTTTCTCCTTGGCTAGCTTTGAACCATGATCCTCAGGTCTCAGCCTCCTGAAGAGCTAGGATTATAGGCATGAGTTGTTTATGCCTAGCTGCTAACTCATCCTTAGGGTAGATGCTTTCCCACTACTCCCAGACCACAGCTAGATAAGCAAGCATTTCTGTGGCCTCTTCACACTGGTGGGTGATGTTTCTAGAGGTGGGGAATCTTCATAGTTGCAAGGTTAAATTTTAATTGCAGACAATAAAACTCAGTGTAAATGTGTTCTAAGCAGTGCATTGGAGATTTTATATATATATATATATATATATATATAAAAGTGCATTTTCTCTTATCTATAGTTCCAGTTTAACTGGTGTCCTGGATTTTTAGTTGCCAAGTCTGGCAAAGTATGAGGCTATCTTCTACTTAGGCAGAGGTCCTAGTGTGTTTGGCTTTCTTGGGATCTCCTTTGTCAGTACTCAGCTTGAGTGTGTTCCCCTGCTGCCAGGAATTGCTTACCGTGGGGTCTGGCTCTCCTGTTCCTGCTAGTTCCTGTTGCATTTTTGTTTTTGGTCTCTGCACTTCTGCTATTTTCTTCTGAGCTCAGGCATGCATTCAGGTTGGCTAGTCTTCTCTGCTGCAGGAGGTAGAACCCCTTAGAGCCCCTCCCAGTCACCCAAGGGCTGTCATGCTACATGGGTGCTGAAAAGTCATCACCTGGTTCTTTCCACTCTGATCGGGATGGGAGAGAGGAGGGGGAGGGAAGGAGGGGGCTCTCATACACAAACTAGAATATTTGACCTAAGGAAAGCCAATAATGGTATCATGTGACCCTTTGAAATTACTTTTTTTCCCCCTGAAACAAATTTTGGCTACTAACATTTTAAAATACAAAATAGAAAAGATTAAAGCACACCCCATTTAAGAAAAGTCCAGAGGCTGAATTCCTGGGGTGTGGTACAAGTGGCATACTATTCACTTTCCTTTCTCTTCCCTCATGCCATGCCTTTTCCGGGCATCGGACTGTGAGTTGTTTAGTGAAGCTGAAGTGCCAGCATGTGAGTTGTAGTTTGTCCTGTCTCTTTTCTCTTTGTCATGGTAACTTACCAGTTACTATGATCTCAGCAGCACACAGCCACAGTCAGCTGTTGAGAGCAAGAAAAGCAGAGTGTGTTCTCTGAAGCCACTGAGGTTTTCAGCGTGTTTGAGCTGTAGCGAGCTTTGTCTGCCTAGTCTGAGACAGCTGCCATCCATCACCCCTCAACCGCAGTGCCGGATTGACCCTGAGGTCCTTGGGCGGAGGGCACATTCAATGCAATCTTGCCCCTTGAGCAACATAATTCCAATAAAGGTGACAAATGAGTCAAATTGATGAGTAAGTACCAAAATGAAATTAAGATAAAATGTTCATTGCTTTGTACTGGTATTGGGGCTTGAACTAAGGGCCTAGGCACTGTTCCTTAGTTGTTTTGCTCAGGGCTGGTGCTCTACCACCTGAGCCACAATTCCACTTCCAGCTTTTTGATGGTTAATTGGAGACAAGAGTTTCGTGAACTTTCCTGCCCAGCCTGCCTTTGAACCCTGATTCTTTAGATATCAGCCTCTTAAATAGGTAGGATTACAAGTCAACTCTTGGTTAAATAAAAATATGTTTATTGAGGTGCTGAGGATTGAACCCAGGATCTTATTCATGACAGACACCCACTGTACCACTAATCATAATCCTCAGCCCTAAGATACATGCTATTAAAATGATATACTACCTATTTTCAGGAAAGCTCAAGGCTACTTATAAGACCAAACACAATGCACTATTCACACCAGAGGTTTTACTATAGCTGGGGAAGCCTGCTTCCTAGCCCTTGAAAGGAATGAATTTCTGCAGCAGGGCACATTTACTTCTGAGTTTCCTGGAGATAAGACAAAATAATGGGAAATAGTTTATGGTGTAGTATTGTTTGACCTGGGACACAGGCAAACACTTGAGAAATGGAACCTCTTTTTGTCCCAAATCAAGTAATTGTTTGTCAACTGAATATTTTCATTAAAGGCATTTCCCAGTTTAATCGCTGATCTGATTTTGTTTCGCAAAATCATGCAAACATTGCATCTATAAAAGCTGAAGAACACAAAAGTCATGACTAAAGGAATATATTGCTTTAGGGAGCTTAAGTAATGTAAGCTAGATAGGTTGTTTCTCAACATGTTTCCATTATTGAGGGGCAGTACGTGGAAGAGAGGCCACACATAATAATTGATAGAGCCTTTGTGACTCTTAACAATCTAGGTCTCATATGGTCCTTTGACAAAGGCTAGATTAAAATTGCTTTGTGGTTGTGAGTCAGGGTGAAATAGAAAGGGAGATAAGGAATTCTTCTGTCAAGAATCAAGGAAAAAACATGTTTTTGACTTTATTAATGCATAATCCATGAGAAAAACTACTTTTATTATTGTTACAACAATTATCTAGATCATTTTTCTTTTTTAGGGTTCACATTTTAAGTCGAGCAATTCACTGTACTAATTCTTTTTTTTGGCATTACTGAGATTTGACATTAGGGTCAGGCACTTCCCAAACAGGCAATCTACCATGAGTTACCCCTTCAGCTCTTTTTCTTTTAGGTTATTTTTCCTGTCAGGTCTTTTTTCTTCTTCTTTTCCCTTTCCTTCCCTCCTCCTCCTCCTCTTCCTCTTCCTCCTCTTCCTTCTTGCCTCCCCCAGCCTTGGAGAATACTACTACCTACAGCCTCTGGCATAGCTTGGATCACAAGCATGCACAATCATATCCTGCTGGTTTTGTTTAGATGGGAGTTTTACCTGGGGTGGTCTCAAACTGATCTCTGCTTATAAGTAGCTGGGATTATAGCCATGAACCACCATACTTTGCTAATACTTGATCTTAGGAGCAAAATATATTTGCTATATCTTAAGATATAGCAAATAATGTTCATTTTGAAAGCAAACTTCATTTTCTATTTTGCTTCCTCCTATAAACACAGAGCAATGTATACTTATGATCATGTAGCATTGATATTTTCTTTCCATCTCAGTGAACTGTAACTTGACTTAGAGAACAGCCCCCTGCCTTGTCTTGCCCAAATGACTCACATGGAAATGAAGTAAACAAGTTGGCAAACCCCTCACTCCCTTCCCAGAATAAATACCCCAGGGTTGTATACTATTTTTTGCTTTGTTTTGCTAATGAAATTTCTTCATCTCTGCCTTGATGTAATAAGTAATTGTTTAATGTGACAATGTCACAAACTCAGGTCCAGGACGTGGTGCCTCAAGTTGATAAGCCTTTCTTCTGGAGATTTGTTTGTCCTACTTTGGTCTAATGACAGATTTTATTTTCATTTTTATTTCTTTCCAGTTCTGAGGCTTGAACTTTGGGCCTAGGTGCTGTTCCTGAGCTCCTTTGCTCAGGGCTAGTACTCTACCTCTTGAGCCACAGCACTACTTCCAGTTTTCTGGTGGTTAAGCCAGTTTAGGTTGGCTTTGAACTGTGATTCTCAGATCTCAGCCTCCCGAGTATCTAGGCTTACAGGTGTGAGCCAGTGGTGCCTGGTTGACAATTAGATTTTTATTTATTTATTTATTTATTTTTGGTGCCAATAGTAAGACTTGAGCTTAGGACCAGAGCCCTGTCCCTTAGCTTTCTTTTTTTCTTAGGGCTGGTGCTCTATCACTTGAGCCACAACTTCAATTACAACTTTTTTGGTTAATTAGAGATAAGAGTCTTTTAGACATTGCTGCCATGGCTAGCTTTGAGCCATGATCTTGAGATCTCAGCCTCTTGAATAGTTAGGATTACAGAACTGAGCCACCCATACCTGACTAGATTTTATTGTTTAACCAAGATCTTAATATCTATCAGGCTGTTTTACTAGAGAAGGACCTATCTCTCTGTTTTCCAGAAGGCAGAATGATCAATTATGTCATTCAACTTCAGGAGGCCAATTTTTGTCTTATGTCAGTCATACAGGGTCCTATAAGTAGGATTTTTTTCTAAAAGGAATATTGAATTTATTTTTCATAATTAGCTGATTAATGTTTTGATACATTGTCTCAGAGCCCACACTGACTTAATACTCACTATGTGGCCTGGGCTGGCTTGAACTCTCCATCCTCCTACCTTTGCCTCCCAAGTGCTGAGATTATAGCAATGTTAGTATGTGCCACGACCAGGTAGAACTTTAAGCAGGGCTGAAGAGGAGTCCCTCCAGTGATACCTGCCTCATTTTCCCTCAATACAGAGGAGATAACTTGGGTCTGAACATTTTCAGGGCCTTTTGTTTGCGATAGGTTGATTGTGCTAAACAAGATCATGGTATGGGCCACATGTGGCCTTTCAAATGGAGAGATGGGACACTTTGTCTGCATAGAGAAGGCAAGCTGCAGGAAGTCACCCACTTTCCTTCCTGGGAAGCTAGTTCATCTCTACAGGGCAGTGCCACAGGAGAGAACAGTGCTGTGTGGTTTTACTGTAAAATATGTCTAAATTTGTCATGTGTTTTGAGGTGGGCATACATCACACAAGCACAAGGAGGTCAGAAAGGGATCTTTAGCATTCTCTATAATGAACCTTGTTTCCTACTAAATTTTCGCTCTGCCGAATGGCAGAAGCTAAATTTCAGTTGCTCTAGGACCTTTCTATCAATCCCCTTGAGGGGGGGAGAGGGAATTCGGTGGTTTCCAGGCCTTGTCTTGGGGACATCAAACATCTCTGCTGGTTCAGGCAGATATATCTCTGCTCCTGATCTCTCCTCAGGTTGTGTTTGTTACAATAGCCTCACACCATTTGGATGATTCTTTGGGTTTTGCTCTGTTTCTGTTACTTCGCATCCCTCCAGGGCTCCTGGGTTTTCCCTCTGCCTCACCAGACCTAGGAAGCCCTGATGATTTGTAGCCTTGTGTGCCTCAGCGTCCACAGTCTTTCCTGTTCTGTTTCCATGCTCCATGCAGGCTAACTGTGTATCTTCTTAAGTGTGCACAATTCACACATGCTCCCAAACCTGTTTGGGTTTCCTCAGTTCATCCTCTCCTTCCAGTGTTAGGGTAGGGGTGTCATTCCATTTTAGAGAGCCTGAGAAGTTCAGTTCTTCGTCTCTGACTTCACTTCTACTGGGAAAATCCATGGCTATCACTAAGATGGATCTGGATGTAGCTTTGTTCAGGTAAACATCTAATGCAGTAACTATGGCCTAAATGTTAGACTTTGACTCCACTAGCCTATATTTATTTATTTGTGTGTGTGTGTGTGTGTGTGTGTGTGTGTGTGTGTGTGCCAGTTTGAGGTCTTGAACTCAGGGTCTGGATGCTGTCTCTCAGTATTTTTGCTCAAGGCTGATGCTCTACTACTAGGGCCACAGATCTTCCTGCTTTTTTGTGATTAATTGGAGATAAGAGTGTCTTACAAACATTTCTGCTTGGGATGGCTTTAAACCATGATCCTCAGATCTTACCCTCTCAAGTAGCTAGGATTATAGGTGTGAGCCACAGGTGTTGACCCCGTCTATATTCAAAAAAATGTTCATGTGCTGGTGCTAGAGTTTGAACTCAGGACCTGGGCAAAAACCCTGAGCTTTTTTGCTCAGAACTAGTGCTCTATCACTTGAACCAGTGCTTCATTTCTGTCTTATTGGTGGTTAATTGGAGATTAACCAATTTTCATGAACTTCCCTGTCTGGGATGGCTTAGAACCCCAATCCTCAGACCTCAGTCTCAGGAGCTAGATTACAAGTATAAACTACTAGTGCCTGGCTATATTTTCAAAATATTTAAGACTAAATGGTAGGAATTTACATCTTTGGTTCTTTTCTGTGCAGGTTCATAGGTAGCAACTTGAACAATCATATGGAATTGTGATTGCATGATTCTTTTTTCTAGAGAATGTTCATTCACACAGTGTTAGGCACATAATTTATGAGGTCAGTGGACTCTGTAAATGTTCTTGTGATAGACTACTTATTGAATAGTGCACAGATAGAATTCCAAAGGATATGTCCAATTTTTATTCTGGTCTTAGCTTTAAAGATCACTCAGCCACATTTTATAGAGGAGAGGAGACTTCTTGGGCCAGAAAATCAGGTTCCTTTCTGTCTCAGTCTAGAATCTTAGGTGGATTGTAGGAAACATTCTAGTCAACTTTATAGTTGATACCAGTTAAAATAGACAGCTAGATGATGCATCACAGATTCAATTGTGATATTTTACCATAGCCTTAACAGGCTGAAGAGCCACTCAGGAAACAACAGCATAAATCTGGAAAGAATTACTTTACTAATCTACAGTTTACTTTTGGAGCTGTTTTATGAAGGCTTAGTGTGAAGTCACCATTGGAATGGCCGCAAAGCAGAAGTGTGCCTGGTCTCATTGTTACGGTAACTTCTCTTACATGAGTGCACAATTGCCAAATCACTCATAGTCCGGACTGTCCATTTCTGGGTTAGCTTGTTTGTTAATGTCCTCACTTACTGCAAGCCAGCAGAGTTCAGACAACTGATGCTTAGAAGTCCAGAGACTGACTTGTGAGCCTTGAGATGGTATTGGCTTTCATAAGAACTGGCTCATCCCAATGCAGTCAAGATCAACTTGACCTTCTCAACCTCCAGAACTATAAGAAATTAACAACCAAGCCAGGTGCCAGTGGCTCATGCCTGTAATCCTAGCTACTCAAGAGGCTGAGATCTGAGGATCATGGTTCAAAGCCAACCTGAACAGGAAAGTCCATGAGACATCTCCAATTAACCACCAGAAAACTGGAAGTGGTGCTGTGGCTCAAGTGGTAGAGTGCTTGCCTTGAGCTGAAGAGCTGAGAGACAGCACCCAGGCCCAGAATTCAAGCCCTACAAGCAACAACAACAACAACAAAAAGAAATTAACATCCACTATTTAAATCATCGAAGCTATGGTATTTTATTATGTAAGATTGAGCTGACAAATATATCTTAGGAATTTCTTTCTTTTTTTGTAATATTTTTATTATCTTTCAGTAGTGGTACAAAGGAGTTGTAATTCACCAAGCAGAGTCTTGACCAGTGTCACTCCTTTCAACATCTTCACCCACCCAGCCCATCCCTTCCCTTACTAGTCCTAATCTTAGGCTATCTACTGGATGGTTTCCCTTTTTACAAAGCTCTTTATATGGGGCTGGGAAGGTGGCTCAGTGGTAGAGCGCTTGCCTTGCATGCATGAGGTCCTGGGTTCGATTCCTCAGTACCACATAAGCAAAAAAGAAAAAAAGCCGGAAGTGGCGCTGTGGCTCAAGTGGTAGAGCGCTAGCCTTGAGCTGAAGAGCTGAGGGACAGCGCCCAGGTCCAGAGTTCAGGCCCCACAACCGGACCCCCCCCCAAAAAAAAAGCAAAGCTCTTTATATGTACAGTACATCTTGATCTGTGTCATCATTTCAATATCTTCACCCTGTTTCAACACCACTTCCCTTATATTTCTCAATTCTGTGGTATATATATAATGCACTCTTGCCTGCATTCTCTCTACTTCTCCCTTCCTACCTTCCTGCAAGTACCATTTCCTGGTATTTATTTTGTTGGGCTAAAGCTACTAAGACAGCTATATTCATTGCAGTATTATTTATCATAGCCAGAATATGAAATCAGCCCAGATGCCCCTCAGTGGATGAGTAGATCAAGAAAATGTCACACACACACACACACACACACACACACACACACACACACACAATGGAATTACTTATCCATCAGAAAGAATGATATTGTACCATTCATAAAGAAATAGAAAGACTTGGAAAAATATAATATTAAGTGAAGAAATCCAAATCTGGAGAAACAGAGGTTGCGTGGTTTCCCTCAGTTGTGGTAGCTAGAATGTGCTCATAAATTTAGAAGTAAACACACTGGGTGGTAAGCACAGGGTTACAAATGAATTAACTGAAGTGTAATGGACTCTATAGAGAGCTCACATAGTGTATTTTTTTTAAACCTAATATGTAGTTGCCTTTAATTACATGACAGATTGTTGTCTGAATATGCAGAAATAGGTAGTTTGGCCAAGTAGTTCACCAGAGAGGACTAGGACTAACAACTACAACAGATAAAAATCACAAGAGAAAATTATTTAAAACTATTTAAAATTTAAAATGTATGCTAATAGGGTTGAGAACATCACAGGTGTTTGAGCAGAAGTTGGACTTCGTGGATTGCATAAGGCTTCTTGCCTTAATAAAAAAATATAACCAGACAACTTCCAACGTTCTCTTTAATACCAGGATTGTGTTTGCCCAGGTAATGTTTTCTGTAACAACAAAGCTAACTGCCCCATCCTCTTTCTAAACCAGCCAACCTATAATAGATGGTAAGTGGCGGTTACAGTGGTGAACACATCCCCATGACCTTGAAAGATGTCCCTTTTTTACTTTATAGGGAAACGAACTGCCCCCCCCCCACAATACATAAACTTAATTGGCCAGAGGTCTGGCCAATAATCATAACAATTCCTCGACCACACAGGAATTCACAGTGTAGGAAATTTATTCTTGTGTGCCTATGACAAGATATGCTGTGGTACTAGAGCTACACAGAAAGATTACTACAATAATAGTATCAGTCTATTTTTTATATTACGGTATTTGATGCTCACAATATTCACCTGAGATGGGTACTGCCGATATGCTCATTTTACAGATGAGAAAACTGGGATGCAGAGTAACAAAAATAATTTCTTTTACCCCATAATGATGTGCTAACCAGGAGGCAGTCTGACTTGAGAATCTGTGCCCTTCATCTCAACACTGTCCTCCCTTCAACGTTCTTCCATTGGACTGCCCTCCTGGTTCTCCCCAGCCTCCACACCCTGACTCTCTATGTCCTCCATGGCTCATGTTCCCCAGCTAGCTCCGGTCACCTGGCACTCTCCAGAGCTCAGCCTGGGGTTTTGTGTGAAATCCTCTCCAGGAGATCTTGCTAGCACTCACGATTCTAACTGCAATATCAAATTCATCTCTTTGGCTCAGCCTGTATCCCCCACTTTGAGGCTCAGACATTCAGCTGCCTCTTACATGTGTCTACGTGGATGTCCACAGGCACCTGCTGGTCCAGGTAGAGCAGACTGGGCACATTGTCTTCCTCTTAAGAGTGTTTTTTCCAGGGACTCTGTATCTCATTTGGATGCCCGTGCTGATTCATGCTTGAAACCTAGGCGTTATCTTTGCCTTGGTTTTATCTTCCCCCGTCTGTGTGGAGAAGTTCATGTTTCCCTGCTCTCGCAGTTCTTAGCACACCAGCCTGAGCCATGTTCTTGTCTCCTGCGCCAGCTTCCTGGTCTCTTGACAGCAGACCCTGTGCACCAGTCCATTCTCTGTGTCCAGGGATCTTATAGTGTCTGGTCTGTGTGGGATGCTCTATAATTATTTGTGGAAATAAATGAACACGAATATTAATACAGCATAAAAGGAGTGGCTAGAGCACCCAGGAATCACTTTCTGTCTTGAAGGCCCAGGAAGGGATCACAGATGTGGCATTTTACAAGCAAAGAGTGAGTGAAAATGAGCACAGGGGGAAGTGGTACTGCTGGCAATGGGAGTTTTGAAGGAGAGGGGGTGATTTGGGGTGGCTGCACACAGGGTGACCCCAGAGAGTGGCAGGGAGCGGCTAGGGGGAGAAAGCTTGGAGCAGAACTGAGAACCCAGGCATAACAGTGCCACCTACTGGTCCACAAGGGTTTTGCAAGCCCTTGAATAGGAAGAAATCAGCAGAGCATGGGTTACCCATACACCCGGGGATTTCTCCCGTGGAATTAGAGGAGTAATGACATGGAAAATGTTCAGCAAATGGGAGCAGTGCTGTTCTGACTTGTGACATGCCACTACCAGCAAGAATGCTGTGGTCGAGATAGGAAATGATCCCCGCCGTCTTATGTGAGAACAGCTTGGTCCCCCAGCAGGGGTGCTGTTTTAGGACATGGTAGAAACTCCAGTTGGTAGAGTATGGCTGGAGGAAATTAGTCACTAGGGACATGTGGAGCTCATACCCTATCTGGACAACAAAACCGACATTCCTACTAAAAATACGCAAAGGACCACCGAGAAATAGACATTTCTCAAAAGAAGAAATACAGATAGGCAGCAGCCAGGTGGGAAAATGCTCTCATCCACACCTCTGACCATCAGAGCAATGAAGAGTACCACAGCGGGGAGTCACCTCACACCTGAATTACATGCACTATTATCAAAAGGATGAAAGGTAGATGTTGGTGAGAGTGTAAAGCAAAGGGAACTTTTCTCTTGAGTAGTTTTAGTGATAGTAAAAATTAGTCCAGCAGTAAACGGTAAACAGTAAAACAGTATGAAAGTTCCTCCAAAAATAAAATAAAATAACTTTACCATCGGAGGCAACAATCTCTCTTTGGCTTTATATCCAAAGGGACTGAGATCAGTATGTCACAGACATATCTACACTCCCCTGTTACTTGTAGCACTACTATCCACAATAGCCAAACTATGCAAGCAACTCAAGTATTCATCAAGTGATGAATTAGGGAAACATAGCTTCTATCAGATGGAATACTATTCAGCCACAAAATGAAGAAAATCCTATCAATTTTGACAACATGGATGGAACTGGAGATTGTGTAAAGTGAAATAAGCCATGTTCAGAAAAACATACACCCTATGATCTCACTGGTAGATGGAATCAAAACAAGTTGAACTCAGACATGGAGAGCAGAATGAAGAGGAATGGTTGGGAAAGGGGAGAGTCTGGTCAAAGGGTAAGAGAAATGTTAAGAGAAATGAATTCTAGTGTTCTATTGTATCATATTCGGATTATGGCAAATAATACATTATATATAGAAATATAGTAGAGAAGCCAGGCACCATTGGCTCATCCCTATAATCCTAGCTATTCAAGAAGCTAAGATCTAAGGATTGTGGTTCAAAGCCAGCACATGCAAGAAAGTCTATGAAACTCTTTAACTAACTACCAAAAATCTTGAATTGGAGCTGTGGCTCAAGGGGTAGAGCACTAGCTTTGAGAACAAAAGCTCAGGGACAGTGCCAAGGCCCTGAGTTCAAGCCCCATGATAGGTACGTAAGAAAACCAAACCAAACCAAACCACCACCAACAACAATAGAAGCAACAACAACAAAACAGTAGAGAAAATTTTGCAAAAACAGGGAAAAGAGAATTTTAAATGTTGTCGTCACAAAGAAGTGATCCATATTTCAGGCTAACTAGCCTGTTTTGATCTTTTCACAATGCTGTACCTCATAAATATACAATTATTATTTGTCAATGAAAATAAAATGAAACTTCTTGGCAGTACTGAGTTTTGAACTCAGGGCCTTGTGACCACAGGACAGAAACTCTACACTTAAGCCATTTCCTCCTGTTTGCATGCCTGTATGCTTGTATAATAGGAGTCATTGAAATGACTTTTTGAAATGTGAACTTTTTGTATCACACTACAATCCTCTTGATCTCTACTTCCTGAGTCATTGAGATGACGGACATTCCAGACATGAGTTACTGCATCTGGATAAATAACATAAAATAAACTTTTGGAAAAGGTCTTGTTTTGGACTATATTATTGACCATATCTCACTTACTTGATTTTCTCTTCTTCTTCCCCTGAAATTTTCATCCTAGGGTTACATGTGCATCTGTTGAGATTTAATTTTTACCTACTAGTGATATGCTTAGAGTTACAGCACAAGTATTGATAAAGTTTATTGGACCTCAGCTTTCTTAATAACTTGTTTTTTCAGTAAACCTCAGTTCAAATGATTCCCTTGCTTTCATAGTCGGCATAGTTATGAGCTCTTAGGAGGTGCTCAATACACTGGTATGGAGAAGGAAAGCATTGCATTCCATCCATTCGATGTTGTGATCTATGAGCACCTGAAAGGCTTACTTTCCATCAAAACCTCAGTTGGGTCCTAAGACTTTTTGGAAGTAAGAAGAGGCAGCCCAACTTACTGTCCAGATGTTTTCACCAAATCTAAAGTGCTTGACCGCTCGCCTTCTCATCAACTATTATCATGTGTTACATGCCTACAGTGGCTACAGCACTTCAGAGGCATCTTAAGGTTGTTGAGCTCGAGGCCCACTGTCAGTTGCAGTTTAGTTGACAGTTTAGTTGACAGTGGCAGTTTAGTTGACAGTTGCAGTTTAGCAGCCACAAAACGCTGTGTTGATGCAAAGAAGACATCTCCTGAGGGTCAAGCATTGCTTCTCAGAAAAGATTATGAGCTTGAACCATTATAAATTGTTGAATGGTGTTGTCACTAGTAAAGGATGGAGCTAGGGCGACATTTAATGATGTTAGTTATGCAAAGACCACAGGGACTTTGTATGACTTCTTAGAGAATTTGTACTTTATCATAAGCAATAGGCTGGCCTGCTTTCCTTCTTTCCTCCCTCCCTCTCTTTTCTCTTGAAATAGGATCTTTCTTTCCATTAGAGGTGGGATCTCTCTATATTACTTAGGCTGTTCTCAAACTCCTGGGCTCAAGTGATCCTCCTATTTCAGTCTCCTGAGTGAGTGGCTGGGACTACAGGTATACACCACTGTGCCTGGAAGCCAAGGGGCTTTCAATGGGAGAGTAGTAAGGGCAGGTTAACTTTTAGAAAGATTATTTAGGTCACAATGTAGACTTTTGGGTGGGATAAGTGAGTGGGTGGACTGTGTAATATTTGTGAGAACTTTTGTCAGAGATGCTAAACCAAAGAAAACCAATAACTATTGAAGCAATCTAACTCTGAAATAATGATAGAATGGCGTTCAACATGAACAGATCAGTGGTCTTCACTTTGGGGTTGGTAGAGATTTTGCTCCTCAAGGGCGATTTTGGCAATGCTGGTGGCAGTTTTGGTTGTCCCAAGTGGGAAGTAACAGCAGTGGGTCACAGAGGGGGCGGTCCTGCTGAACATCCCACAATGCCCAGAACAGCGCTGGCAGTGAAGAACTTTGTGATCCAAAATATCTGCAGTGCTAAGGTTAAGAAACTCAGATGTTGGTGGAGAGCAGAAAGAGGGGTAGGAGAATAAGGAGGTGGGATAGAGCAGCTGTGGTGGTTGATGGGATGACACGGGGGTAGCTGAGGCCCACTGGGTGGCTAGAGGTGGACACAGGAGGCACCAGAGTAAATTTATACCCATTCACGTTGAATACGTGGGCATCATGACAGGGGAAGTATCTAGGAGAGAGGTAGGCATATGGTCAGGAATTTAGAAGAGATCTTTGATGGAAATGAAGACTTTGGAGCTTTGGGCAGATAGTTAGCTATAAATCTGGGTGTGTAAAAAAGACAATCTCCATCTTTTTTATGATAGTAAATACTTTCTAAGTATCTAAGGGCTCCTGTGTACCTTTGACCTTTGTTGTAGTGGGTTTGGGCTGGGGGACTAGGCCTGGCTAATGGCCTAGGGGAAGTGTCACTTACAGGCCAATATATGCCCCTTGCTATTTTTTTTGGGGGGGGGTCTGGTCCTGGGGCCTGAACTCTGGGCCTGGGCACTGTCCCTCAGCTCTTCAGCTCAAGGCTAGCACTCTACTGCTAGAGCCACAGCGCCACTTCCGGCTTTTTTCTTTTTGCTTATGTGGTGCTGAGGAATTGAACCCAGGGCCTCATGCATGCAAGGCAAGCGCTCTACCACTGAGCCACCCTCCCAGCCCCGCCCCTTGCTATTTTTTAAAGCTCTGATTTAGCATGCCTTCTATACAAAGCGGCAGACTTTGGGAGGGAAGGCCGCTAAACTTTGTGGGAGCACGAAAAAAACGTGTTTTCACCCCTTAGACAGTGCCGTAGCTGCTGTCCTGCAAGATACATGTCTTTTCTTTTCTTTCTTTTCAATCTTATTAGCCTGGTGTGGTGGTGCAGGCTTGTTATCCATGCCCTCAGGAAACAGAGAGGAAAATTATAAAGTCAAGGTCAGCTTGAATTAGATAGACTCTGTCAAAAGAGAAAGGAAAAACAAGAAGGAAGGATGGAAGGATGGAAAGAAGAGAGGAAGGGAGGAAGGAAGGAAAGGAGAAAGAAATTAAGAGGAAGAAAGAAACAAGGAAACCAAATTGAAGAGCTTAAAGAGAGGCGAACTAGGAGGAAGAAGATTAGAGCGAATTTTTTCAGGGGTCCCAAACAGGAAAGAATGATATAAACATGATTAATAGCGTGTTTCTCATTTAGACCTCATCAAATTTTTGTTTCAAAGAAAACAGATTTTTTTCATGTACAAATTCATGCAGTGGTGCTGGAGAAAAAAACATATGGCATGTGCAATAAATTGTATTAGGGGAATTCTGCCCTGGCTTTGTTAGAATAATTGGTAATAGAAACCAGTCCTGCAGCTGGAAACAGCTATGAGACTGAGAAAAGGAAATGGCTTAGGAGTGTGGGCTGTCACGTAGGAACACGGACAGCAGCTCAAAAGGAACGCAGCACGGCCAAGTTTGCTTCTACAGAAGGCTGTGCCATCACCCAAAAACCTGTCAGTCCAAGCACCTGAAACATAAATCCTGTAGTGGATTGAACTTCCTGTGCCAGAGGAACCAAGCTAGTCTTCCCAGGTTAGCGCAGTCAGGTCAGGGCATTGTTCATAGACGCCTCCTCTAAGTTGTGCAGCTCTTGAGAACCACAAGGTAGTGAGACTGGGCCCTTGCCGGCAGGCTTTTTTTTTTTTTTATATTTAAACTTTATCGTAAAGGCTATGTACAGAGGGGTTACAGTTACATAAGTCATTGGTAATGAGTGCATCTCTTTTGGAACAGTGTTAGCCACTCGCTCAAGCTTTTCTCCTGATCTCCCTCCCCCCAACCAAGTTGTCAGGTTCATTTCCAACATAGCATCTGGTGAGTCTGCTGAGGTGTGGTCATTTCAGATCTGGGGGTGGCTGCCGGTTCAGTCTACCCTGCCGAGGGCCTATAACCTCCCCAGTATTGTTAGGTAGGCACACTGCTGTCCACTACTTACTTCTCTCAGGCCCTTCTACACTGCTTTCCTTTCAGATGAAAGCTGTGAAGCTTTGGCTTCCTACAATTCCAACTGTGGATTCCCCACTGGCTCCTCTTCTCTCAGATGCCCAGACTTCAGCCATCGCCCCCAGAGGCTGAGGCAGAGCCAGGGGGCCCAGGAGGCCTGTTTCCACTGTTTCCCATTAGCTTCCCATCAGAAGGAAGCTTGTTTAAGGCAGGGCAAGGGGGGACATGGAAAATGGATTCTGCTACTCTGTCATTCTCCAGTTCCTTCTGTTTTACTGCTGGTCATGTAGGTCAATTATTTTATAGTGTTGATCATCTTTCTTACTTATTTTGCACATGGGGCTGGGTCACACGGTTCAAAACCACTCAGGAGACCCCAAAGTACTTAGCAGTTCAGGCAGGAACATTCCCTCCTCTTGTGAGTGCTGTCTCGGGAGCAGCAGAGGAAGGGATGTAGAGCAGAGCTCCTTGAATGTGGGAGAAAAGAATTCCATGCCAGAATGTCTGATTTGTAGTCTGAGACAGACAGGAGTAATTGGCATTTAGGTTTGCCAAGTATAGCAAATGAAAATAAAAGATGCACAAGTCAATATAAATTTCAGATACACAATAATATTGTTAGGATAAGTATGTCCCAATCCCAAATCTTGGATGCAACATACCTATCCTATTTTTTTTTCTTGTCAGTCATGGGACTTGAACTTGGGCCCCAGGCTCTGTCCCTGAGCTCTTTGTGCTCAAGGCTAGTGCGCTACCACTTTGAGCCCCAGTTCCCCTTCTGGTTTTCTCGTGGTTAATTAGAGGTAAGAGTCTTCTGGACTTTGCTGCCCAGGCTGGCTTCAAGCTGTAATCCTCAGATCTCAGCTTCCCGAGTAGCTAGGATTATGAGCATAAGCTACCAGTGCCTGGCTTCCTTTTCTTTTTCTTAAGCCACGGAACATCACACTTGAGGGCTGCAGCCTGGGTTTGCTTTGGCCTCCATACACTTCTTCTGAGGTTTGTACCTCACCACCTGTTTTCACCTAAGCTCCACTCAAAGGCAAACAAAGCTTTTTGTTCTCGTATTTCCATCTTGATTTCTGTGCTAAGAAAAAAAAAAGAAAGAAAAAAACCCACCTAGCTTTATATAGTAAGTGTTTTAGTACCCGTCTCCCCTCAAAAACATTATCCCGGTGTGTAAGTTGAAGCCACCACAGACTGAGATGAGTAGGAGGTCAGACCTTCTCAAACTGAGGTCTCGGCAGCACCTGCTTCAGACGTTCTTCCCACAGTCATCTTATTCGAACATCTGAACTGGAGAATTAATTGTGCGAAGGTTGGGTTTCACCATGATGTTTTCCTGCATGTGTGCAATGTGCTTGGTCATACTCTTGCCTCTCCCCACTTGTCTTCTTCTCAAATACTCCTTGCCTCACTTTCAGGACTTAAATTTTGTTTTTGAAAATCTAGATTCCACATATGGGAAAAAACATATGATATTTGCCCTTTTGAATCTGGCTTGTTTTGTTTTGTGCCAGTCCTGGGGCTTGAACTCAAGGCCTGGGCACTGTTCCTGAGCTTCTTTGAATCAAAGCTAGCTCTCTACTACTTGAGCCACAGAACCACTTTCTGCCTTTTCTGAGTAGTTTTATTGGAGATGAGAGTCTCACATACTTTCCTGCCCAGGCTGTCTTTCTGCAATCCTCAGATCTCAGCCTCCTGAGTAGAATTATAGGTGTGAGCCACCAGTACCCAGCTGGCTTATTTTTAAAATGATGATTTCCAGTTCTATTCTTGCAGTTGATATATTTTGTTCTTTATGGAACCGTAAATGTGTGTATATAGATATATATATTTATATCACATTTTCTTTGTCCATGTATATGTAGATGGGCACCCAGGCAAATTCCATGTCTTGGCTATTAGGAGTAGTGCCCAGAATTTCTCTGACTATCCTTAGTCTTGTGTTTCCATTTGGAGTTTAGGACTTTTTAAAAAAAACATAAGTACTGTGAATAATATCATTGAAATTTGGATTAAAAGTTCATTGAATCTGCAGGTCGCTTTCAGTAATATGGCCATTTTTCAATAATTACTTCTGCTAGACCATGAACATGAAAGATTATTCCATCTGAAAGTGCTTCCTTCAACTTTTTTCTTCGGTGTTTTCTCTTTCACCTGCTTGGTAAAGTTTGTCCGACGGTCGTCTGTTTTTGAGGTTATTATGAATGCAATCGTCTTCCTGGTCTCTTTCCTAGCACGTTTGCAATTAGCATATGGAAAAGCTACTAGTATTTACATGTGATTCAATATGCTAACATTTTGCTGGAAGTATCTATCAGAATTAAGAGTTTTCTGGTGATGTCTTTGAGTCTTTTAATTATAGTATCCTATCACCTGCAAGGCAGTATAATTAAAATTTTCCTTTTCTATCTGTATACATTTTATTCCTATATCTTGCCTTATTTTTCTAGCTAAAAATTCAAACCTTCTATGTACTAGACGAGGAGTGCATGTGCTGTCTTATTCCTAATGATAGAGGAAATGCTTTTGGTTTTTCTCCATTTATTATGTTGGCTGCAAGTTTGTCATACATAGTCTTTATGATGTTAAAATATGATCCTTTTATCCCAATCTTCAAAGTTTCTGTCATGCAGGGATGTTAAATTCTGTCAAATACCTTTTCTACAGCCATTGAAATGATAGCAATTTTTATCCTCCGTTCTTTGTGATATATTCTATTTGTTCTTTTATAAAGGTTAACCTATGCTTGCCTCGCTAAAAATGAAAACAATTTGATCCACTTTGGGCATTTCAGTGGTTTACTGGAGAAAAGTCTCACAGTCTTTCCTGCCGAAGCTGGCTTCAAACCTCCATCCTCAGATCTCACGACAGTGACAGGACAAGATCACCGAGTGTGAGCATCCTTATACACCATGCTTGGCAATTTCATGGTAGGAGAAGCAGGTGTGAGCCACTATGTCTGACTAAATAAGGTTTTAAAATACTGAAACTAATTTGCAATCATTATCCCTGTTCCTCCCACCATGAAATGACCAAGCATCTTATGTAAAGATGCGCACACAGCCATCTCCTCCTGTCACTGCCAGTGGATCTTCCTTGCTAGTTTCTGGAACCAGTAAACGATTTGTTTCTGATCCCTTACCAACTTAACTGAGGGGCACTTGGACAAAATAGAATTTCATACAATTATAGACTGATTCTACTACCTTTAACACTCTGCCCTCTCCTGGACGTTCCTAGCAATGTTGACTTTGAAAAGAGAGGGCGCAGAACAAGCAGAAGAATGAGATGCATGGCCACGAGTCAGTAGCACCAGACAACAATTTCATGCCTCTCTTCTATAGGCAGGCAACCTAGTGCATGAAATAAGCATGATGATTTGAGGGTGTGTGTTTTGGTATCTTACTGACTAATTGTTAGTTACTAGTGGTTCTGCTGGGAATCATTTTGAGAAGAGGAGGGAAGCCTCCACTGGTCTGACTCTGTGTGTGTGTGTGTGTGTGTGTGTGTGTGTGTGTGTGTATGTCTGTGTCTGTAAACAAAAGGAGAAACCTGGGAAATAAGAACACAACCCTTATAGGTGAAATTTGCATTTCACTATTCTGCCTTTTATTATGAGGGCATAAAGAACAGATGATATATCTACGTGCTTGTACTTCTGCTGATCGTGTCAAGTTTCTGTTGGATTTACATTTAACTTAGGAATTGAAGTGGTTTGTGTGTGTGTGTGTGTGTGTGTGTGTGTGTTGGTCATGGGATTTGAACTCTGGGCCTGGGTGCTGTCTGTCAGCTCTTCATCTCAAGGGTAGCGCTCTACCACTTGAGCCACAGGGCCACTTCCGGCTTTTTCTGCTTATGTGGTGCTGCGGAATCGAACCCAGAGCCTCATGCACGCAAGGCAAGCACTCTACCACTGAACCACCTTCGAAAGATTATTCATAATTTTCATAACTTAATTTCTACTCACCATTATCAAGGCCAACCAAATGATAAGTTATCTAATTTAAGCTAGTTTTTATTACAAAAAGTTTTAAATGCTCAGTGATTAACTTATTGCTTGCCCAGCATGTGTTAGATACTTTGCCAAGCTCATGGCATCTCCTTCTGGGGGAAAAGGGGATTTCAGAGCAGATGTTTGTAGAAAGCTCCTGAAATAATCTTAATAAAATAAAGACTTGTTGTTTATGAAAGAAACATGCATTTGCTTAAATAAACTGGTTCTCTTAGATGCATAATTGTTCAATTATGTTCAATTGTTCTAGGTCATCTGAGAAACAGACCTTCCAATTTTAACAAGCATGAGTCCTTGTAAAATGTCTGGTAAGTTAATTTATTGAGCTACTATATTTTAGTTTTTGGCCCATCCTGGGGCTTGAACTCAGGGTCTAAATACTGCCCGGGAACTTCTTTTGCTCAACACTTGTGCTCTACTACTTGAGCCACACAGTGCCACTGCTAACTTTTATTGAATAGTTTACTGGAAATAAGGAACTTTCCTACCCTGGACTGGCTGCAAACCTCAATTCTCAGATCTCAGCCTTCTGAGTAGCTAGGATTACAGTGTGAGCCACCATTGCCCGGCCTCTATACATTTTATACTTGGAGACAATCAAACACATAAAGTAGGTTCAAGAATCTGTAACTGACACTGTTGACACTCATCTCAGGAATGGAAAATACTAGCTAGCATTTTAAATACAGGAACTTTGTTTCAATAAATATGGCTGTCTTAGGTGCAGTTAAAGCTCTGAACACTAGGTGCCACTCTTTCTCCATCATGTATGAATCTGTGGCTCCAAAGCAAAAGCAACCTAGTCCATTAACTCTTGGCTTCTATTTAAACTACAATAAAAATGTAGACATCCAGTATGTTGAAAATGGCTGGCTCAGCACTCAGTACTTTATAGAAAGTAAAATTTATTTACATGATTATTTGTATTATATTTTTATTATCTTTAAGTAGTTGCACCAAGGGGTTACCATCCAACAAATCAGTTTGCAGGTACAATGCATCTTGATCAATAGCATCCCTTAGAAAGTGGAATTTATAATTGACTTCAATGGCACTACATTTTAGAAAACTAAAGATGATCAATACTTGCTTTTATTTCTTATTGATCTAAGAAAGCTAAGGGCTTCCAGTCTCATTCAAGTGATAATTAACACACCCATGATTTCTCCTTGAAAAGATGGAAATTGTAGTATCCAAATAATTTTATATGTGATAATAATATATACCATGTTTGAAGTTATTAGTTATGGCTTATGGCCCAAAGAATATTGTTATGGAGAAGGAATGTATAAGATGTATTTGCCGTCCCATGTTCAGGGCTTGGGAGGCTGCTGGAGGAGGGATTCCTGATAACCTTTCTGCAAGAATTTCAGCAGCATTGTGTTTATGGACACATAGGGAACATTTTCAAAGATGAGGAGCACAGAAACCATCTTCCTAGTTGTGTCCACTGGGACATAAATTCCCACTTGGTAGGAATTTACTAAGTCGTCTGACTTTAAATCCAGCAACTGTAAATATGGAAACTCCCCAACGGGTTTAAAAAAATACAAGGCTAAAAATAATTAAAGGTTGAATATATTATGATTAAAAATTGGAAGCAGTCAACAGAGCAATTATACAAACTTAGGTATTGAGCAAAGTCTTGCGTTTTCAGATCCGACAATCCAATGATGCGACTTCTGTTTGTGGAGGCTTGAAGTTTAGGGTGAAGTGGATGCTATAGTTTGTCTACCCTAGGGGCCCGTGTACTGGGGGCTTGGACTTCAATGCAACAATATTAAAAGGCAGTAGACCTTTAAATGATGGGGTACAGTGGGAAGCACTTTGGTTATTGGTGTAGCAGACTTGGAAGAAATGACTGTAGTTCTCCAGGGACCCCAATTATTTATCTAGAAAGTCATTGTATAGTAGGCAAAAGCTGTGGGTTCAATCACCATTACTACAACAAAACAAACAAAAAACAAGCAAGCAAGCAAACACACAAAACAAAAACACACAGAGAAAGAGAGAGAGAGAAAGTGAATGAGAAGAGAGAGAGTGGCTACAATGCAAGTCTACCTGACAAGTTTACCCTTTGCTGCATACACCTCATTTCCCTGGTCATGTTCTGAAGCAGTCCAGGCTGCCAGACCAGAGACAGAATGTGGGTCTGCATGATTTTGGACTTTCACTTTCCAAAACTAGGATCTCAATGAGCTGCTTTGCTTTATAAATAACTTTTCGTTGTTGTTATAGCAGTAGAAAAACGAATACAGTGGGTCTAGTGTGGAAGAGAGTAGCTTAGACATGTAAACAGAATGTGAACATGGAATTGCTCATGGAATTATGATGTGAACATGACTCTGGGCAATTTGATCGGGCCTTGAAGTTAAAGAGACACAATGGCTCCACTATCTGAATAGATGTGTAGCCATAACTGACAATGACTTCACCTTCCTTCACCCCGTCTCCCACTCTTGTTATGCCTGAGCAACTGGCCACCCAGGACAGTGTTTTGTGACTATATGACAGTGTTTGGGGCCAGGGGGATTGCCAGGTGCTGTCTGCCCTTCTCTTGGGCATCATGTGCGGCGAGATTGAATCCTACTCATTTCAGTTGGGTCAAGAGAAGGGCCTGAATAAAGTCAACACTTGGTCTTTTTTTACTGTTGAATCTACTTTGGCCAGTTCAAGGCAAACTCTGATAACAGGAATAAATTCTGCTTTTTATTCTGTTTGGAAGTAGGAAATTAGTCTTAAGGCAGACAGAAATGGAAAGAATGGAAATGATTTCAAATTTAGCAATGGAACCTTTTTTACAAGAGGTACCTTTGAAGGTCGAAAGGGAATTGAAGTGAAAAGTGTATTCATTAACCCAGGGGAGCTGAAAAGTCTCTGCTTTCATGGTGGACTCGTACAGAGCTGTAGGATTCGGACATGTATTATTGTTACTAAAGGAGGCCAAAGGGCTACTGACATAGACAGAAAATGACCCTTCCATTTTCCCCCCTTGGATAGAAACCCCATTGTATACCCTGAAATCATCTTGGAGGACAAAAGAATATTGCAGATGAACCTGATAAATATTAAAGTGCTATTTTGAGAAAGTCTCACCATGTTCTTATTTCCCTCCTTGTACAGCTTGGATTCATCTATTGTTTGTTTTTGGAGTTTTTTTGTGTGTTTAAAAAATTTTTATTTTATTATTAAGATGCTGTACAGAGGGGTTACAGTTACATGAGTAAGGTTATGAGCACATTTCTTGTCGAGCATTGTTACCCCCTCCTTTGTTTTTCTCCTACTATCCTTCCCTCTTTCCCCTCCCCCTCTCTTTCCCCCCAACTTGTAATGTTCATTTCTTGTATAGTGTCTTGTGAGCATCATTGTTGCAATGGGTCATCCTGTGTCCTTGTTTCAGTATTTTGTTATTCCCCTTCCCCTCCCCAATTAGATAAATGTATGTATAAATTCAGGGTATCAAAATCAAGTACAGTGGCAAGAGGAGATATACCATAGGAGGAAGAACATACAAAAGAAACAAAAAAATTTCATAGTGCATTAAAAACAACAACAAAGAAAAACCTCTTGTGTCTGTATCTTGGGGTTCATTTCACTTAGCATCATCTTATATGGTCATATGTACATAGCTTTTGAGCTTTTCTGCTCATCTGACAAGATTATCCTAGATGTACACTAACTATTGCAAATAAGGGAAACCATGGGACCTATATTTCTTTGGGTCTGGCTTGGTTCACCAATGATTTTTTCAAGTCTTTCCATTTCCTAACAAATGGGGCAGTATCATTCTTTTTGATGGTAGCATAGCATATATATATATATATATATATATGAATATCACATTTTCTTGATCCATTCATCTACTGAGGGGCATCTGGGTTGGTTCCATATCTTAGCTATGGTGAATAATGCTGTGATAAACATAGTTGTGCTGGTAGCTTTAGTATAGCTTTATTTGTGATTGGTTGGGTAAATGCCCAGAAGTGGGTCATAGGGGAGCTCTATGTGGAGTCTTTTGAGGAACCTCCATACTGCTTTCCCGAGTGGTTGAACAAGTTTACACTTCCACCAACAGTGCAGTATTTCTTGATTATAGCCATTCTAACTGGGGTGAGGTGGAATCTCGGTGTTGTTTTGATTTGTATTTCTTTTATGGCCAGAGAAGTTGAGCATTTCTTCATGTGTCTATTGGCCATCCTTATTTCATCCATTGTTTTAGTCACTGTTTGGTCTGTACCTCAACTCCATCCATGGGCAAATCAAATGTTTTCACCTGGCTATCTGAGCGTAGCTGGAAGGAAGAGCAAGGGCCTTGCCTGCTGGCAGCCCAGGAGGAAAGCGGTGCTGACTGCTTCCCTTGATTCACAGAACACTTAAAGACCTAACATACTCCTGCATGTTTTCTTTCAGTGCTCTGATCAAGCATTCAGGGAACATATTCAATCAGTGAAACTGCTGTCTAACTATAGAAGAAAATTTTATTGCTGAATAATTATTTAGCAGAACTAACTTAAAACTTTTAATAACAAGTAAGTGATTAAATCGACATCTTAAAGTTATACAACTAAAGCAGGTTTGAACGTAATCATTCATTATTTTGTCTATGGTGTTTTTTCCTTTATATGTGCTATAAAGGAATGATGTAACTGAGACCAGGTTTTATTTTTGTTGTTGTTTGGAGATAAAGATATCACTAGGTAACCCTGTGGCCAAACTACCCTGGAACTTGCTATGTAGTCTAGCTTGACCTTAACTAGCAATCCTCTTCTCTTAGCCTCCAATGTGTTAGGATATAGGCATGAACCATCACATCTAGCTCTAGGTTATTTTCTTAATCAGACAAGCATGTTTTTTTCATTCGGCCAACATGAGTGCATATTATAGACAGATAAAAAATAGGGTTATTTATTATCATAAAGCTTTTCAATGTCTTCTTTCTCTGCTAAGGATTCAAATCCTGTTTACCTTAGAACCATCTGTATCTCCCATACCCAACACAGTGCTTTGCATGTGACATGCATTCGAATCATGGAGACAGCTACCTCAATGGACCAAAAGAGGCATCACTGAATACTTAGAGCAGTTAGTATCCACTTAGGGATGTTGAATAGTAAGAAAGGCAATGTTTTGGAAAAGAGAATCAGATTATTCAAATATGTACAAATTTGCGTGTGTGTGTGTGTGTGTGTGTGTGTGTGTGTGTGTGTGTGAAAGAGAGAGAGAGCGAGTGAGCGAGTGAGTGAGAGAGAGAGAGAGAGAGAGAGAGAGAGAGAGAGAGAGGTGAGACTTGGGCTTGGACACTGTCCCTGAGCTTTGGTTGCTCAAGTCTAGGGCTCTACCACTTTGAGTCACAGCACCATTTCCGGTTTTCTGCTAGTTAAATGGAGATAAGTTCCAGAAACTTTCCTTCTCTAGGCTGGCTTTGAACCCCAGTTCTCATTTCTCAGCCTCCTGAGCAGCTAGGATTACAAGGGTGAGCCACCAGCGCCTGCATAAAATTCTTAACCATGGGACACTACTACATTGTCAGTGAGAACTTTAAGGGCATCTGGTCTTATATTAAATAGGGAAAGATAAACATCTAGATGGTGGTAATATGACATACTGTCATCATGACCATTTCTGAGCTAAGGTTTTATCTGTCTGTGGTATCTTTATACCTCTATGAATGAAATATTTGTAAACACATATGAACACAACACTGTAGTTTCTAAGGCTCAAGGGCTGGTGATTAGAAGGCTGGTGAAAATCTGAGTCCTTTTTAACCCTTAGCTTTTTTTTCCTCTTTCAATTAATAGACTTGATTTCTTAGAGCATTTTTAGATTTACAGGAAAACTGAGCAAAGAGCAAGGACTTCCTGTGTACTATCCTCCTCTTCTTTCCATTGCTCTGTATCAGTGTGGCACATTTGTTGAGCTCCTTCTGGATGTGTTTTTATTAACCGAAGTCTGTATTATTAGGGTTCATGCCTAGTTATGTGGGTTTTGCCAAATGAATAAAGACTATTTCATTTTTTACCAGCATAAGGGTTTTAACCACTGTTTGGTCTATACCTCAGCTCCATCCAGAAAAAGTGAACAGGTAGGAAGCTATTATAGTTTAAAAATTCAATTTGTAAAAAAAAAATCAATTAAGGCAATGAAATGATTTAAAATGTGTAGATTGATGCTAGTTCATTTAATAGGTTTTTACTCCCACTGTAACATACTTATAAATGTAGATTTATTAGTAAATGCTCACTTGTTATACTACTGTGGTTGGAATTTATTGAAATAAATGAATAAAATAGATGATTATAGAACCATGTGGAAATGTTTTATAATGAGGGTATTCCATGAACACTTAGTCAAAGATTTAACAACCAGAAAAATGCATGGTTTTTATTTTCCTTTTTTCAATCTGCTAATTGATGGGTAATGGGCCACATAAGGCATGTTTGATCTACTACTTGCAAGATTCTGGGACATAGGGAGTAGCTAAGATGAATTAGCTGTTGATAATGAGTCTAAGTTCTCTAACATTAGGACTGTCAAAGCAAGTTTTGATGCTTGAAAATGGGAGAGAAGATTAGGCAGGAACTGCCTATTTTTGCATAAGCAGTTAGCAAGGAAAATTGTCTGAAATACACCTACCGTAGCTTCTGAACTGAACTCCTGAGTCCCTTTTCTGCTGTTGCTCTTAGAGGATTCTGCAGCTTAGCCTTTGGCAGGATTTGAACTCAGCACTTATGAAGCAAACCTTCCTGTAAATGTGCACTCTAGATGCTAAGCCTGAATGTCACCTTTTAATAACTTCTATGTGTTTGTTCTACTTTTCCCCCTTGGTGTTGGGAACTTGCTGTGGTATGAAAGTTTGTGTCCATTTCCAATTCATATGTTGAAACCTAACCCCCAACACAAGGGATTGAGAGATGGGGTATTTGTGCGGCAATCAGGTTCCCTGTGGATGGGTTCATGCTTGTGTGGCTCTTCTATCCATGAGGAGACAGAGGAAACGCACTCTGAACCTGCAGTGGGCCTTCCTCAGGGACTTGATTTTAGCTTCCCAGCCTTGCAAATGGGGAAATGCTCATTTCTCCTGGTTATAAGTCAGCCAGTTGATGGCATTTGGTTACAGTAGTGTGAGAACACTAAGGCAAGATTCCCTGCTGTCTGTAGTAGCACTTGTTTCTAGGCCAGTTGATAAAATTCTAGGCAAAAAGAAAAATAAAATACTTCCATCATCTTGCGTATGGTCTTTTATTAGCCTATCTTTGCCTATTAATATAACAAGATCGTGATGTCAGGAAGCAGATACTAAATGTCAGGAATCACATGACTGTTATTATGAGTGTGTATGATTGCATGCTCAGCTTTGATGTTTTAAAATGAGGGATCTGTGTGTGTGTGTGTGTGTGTGTGTGTGTGTGTGTGTGTGTGCACGCGCAGGTGCGCACCATGATGTTGCTTTGCAAACTTGCAGTTGATGCAGATTCTCTACGCTGCACTATAGGTGACTTTATGCCTTTACACTTACTCTTCCTGCAGCCTCTCTCTTCCATTTCTCTTTGTGGTGGAAAGCCATATAGATGAGTTTTGAATGTTAATGCTATATTTGTGAAATTAGCTAGCCTGCCAAGATCTGCATCATCTAAAATTATATTACCATAATCCCCACACTTTCATTTAACTTGTTGATTTAAATAAAGTATATAATTGATGAAGTCCTAAACAGAAACTTACTCCTAGCTCATTCACTTCAGTTCAGTTTGTCAATAATCTCTAAATGTTGCTGTTTAAAAAAAATGTCCACCCAATTGATATGATTACCCAGTCTCCATTTCTCTTGTCTGAAAGCGGGTGAGCTTTCAAATGACTTGCACAATTTATCTGATCTACTCTGTCTACCTCGTCTTGCCACAATGCATGAAATTGGCAGTGCTGAAGGAAGCATGCTGTTTGCCATGATTTTCTTGAGGTGATTATCTGTGCAGTTTCCATAGAGCTCCCTGATTCACAGTATGTAACTTCTCACCCTAAGACTTTCACATGTGACACGAGGAACTGCCAATGGCCCCTGCTATTGCTAGTTGCTTACTTGTCTTGGGCCACAAATCTGTTAAACCATCCGTGACTTTTGGCAAGATCAGGCACATACCAAGTGTGCCATAAGCAATTTAAAGGTTGTTCAATGCATGCGCAAGGAGCTAGAGTTCTCCTCAGTGTGCAACTTTTCCCGTAAAGTTGGTTACACCCGTGCGGGACTTCTTTATCCGTGAATGTGCATGGGTGTTGTGGGTGTTCTTCCTCTTTTTTTGGGGGGGGAGTCCGGTCGTGGGGCCTGAACTCTGGGCCTGGGCGCTGTCCCTCAGCTCTTCAGTTCAAGGCTAGCACTCTACCACTTGAGCCACAGCGCCACTTCCAGCTTTTTTGCTTATGTGGTGCTGGGGAATCAAACCCAGGGCCTCATGCATGCAAGGCAAGTGCTCTACCATTGAACCACCTTCCCAGCCCTGTTCTTCCTCTTAAAGAGTCATTACTGCCTGGAGGCTTTGAAGAGACATCACGATGGTTTGCAAGGGCTTTTGCGCTCTTTAGGCTCAGCTCTTCATCATATCCTGGGCTGTGTCCCTGAACTGGGCATGAAGAGGTTACTATATTCGGATTATAAGGACACCTAATGGGTTGATTATGTGTCAGACACTATGGAATGAAATGACCTCATTTAATATCATAAGATGTTGATGAGGCTAGTATTTTTGCTCCATTTTCAGAGAGAAATACCAATTTTGTTCAGCATTTTAGGTGTTAAATAAAGCCAAAAGAAGAATATAGGATAACTGAGTTCCAACATGCATGATTTTCCTATTTATACTTTACTATAGAAAAATAGGTATATTTTCTTGAAGTAAGTCATATTAAGTAATATAAGTTTAAAGCTTAGCATGCTTTGAGCCCATTTCTGTATTGTGAAAATATTAAGGTTATTGCTATAGCTGAAAAGCAATGAGAGGAAAGATTCCCCCCTTAATTATATCAAACAAATGATCTTACAATTACATAAAATGTCAACCATTATAGTCTAGTCAGTGGCTTGGCTTCTTGTCCAAACCTCACGGTGAAATATGCAGACTTTCTGGAACCACATATTAAAATCCCTGTAGTTGAATCAGCCCTTCTTCTTTCTGAGTAACCCAAATTCAATACGATTCAGCATGTCAGGAGAACTCCAGGGGTAAGATCTTAAAAGCCCAATGTCAAAAGGTGATTACCCAATAATCATCACCTGAGCTTCACACTCATGAAGATTAGCCCTGTCCTAAGCTATTTTCAGGCATGTGGGTCTTCCCTGCAGTGAGCTGTCCTGTTTTAGAGCCTTATTAAATGAGTTCAGCATCAAATTTGACATAAGCATAAAGTAACAGGACAATGCTCTTGTGTAAATGTCCTCTGAAAAAAAGTCCTAAGCAGATTTGTTGATCTGATGTGGCGGCCAAGGAGGGAGAAACGCATGCAAGGTGCATCAGGAAACACCAGCGCTGCATGCTGGTACGTAACAGACATCATGTGCATTCCTGGCTACCTAAAAGGTAGCCATAAGTTGCCTAACTTTCCTGAATAATTTTTCTTCATTTGTATCACAGCTTGCATAACTCTTCTCAAATTGGTAATAATTTAGCAAATCAGACCACATGGAAATTCTGAAAGGAGCAAAGGATCGGAATATAGTAACTCCTGAATAGTTCACCTCCAAGTTTAATATCACAATCTGAAACCAAGGTGTTCAACTTATGAAACATCAGTGATGTTAATTATTCGCCTTGGCCAAAAATGCCAGAATCACTTGTTTGTGTGTGTGAGGTCTACCATTAAAAACAAAAATGTGTGTGTATGTGTGCTAGTATGTGGCTTGAGCTCAGGGCCTAGGTGCTATCTCTTAGCTATTTTTGCTCAATTTTTGTGCTCTACCACTTGAACCACAGCTCCACTTTCAGCTTTTTGGTGTGTAACTGGGGACATTGGTCTCACAGACTTCCCTGCCTGAGCTGGCTTCAAACTGCCATCTTCTGATCTCACCCTCCAGAGTACTTAGTTGTACAGGCATCAGCTGCTCGCATCTGGCATCTACCTTTTTATTTTGGGTGAGTTAGACATTTAAAGCCACAAGTTAAATGCATTTCCTTAGTTTTCTGAGCCCCAGAAAACTGGTAGATACTGCTTGTATTTTGAACCCAGATCTCAGAAGTTTCCCAGACATACTTTATCCTTGTCATTGTTAATGAAATCAGAATAAAATGTTCTATGAAGCTGGTGCTTTGCAAAAAAAAATCATACTTAGAAAGTCCATTGTTTATATATGACTGAGTTGGGCAACGAAGAAGATAGCAGGGTGCCTGCTTTATCTATGAGCTCAAGTGTGTCCTTAGAGAATTTAGGTTGAGGCAAGATAATGCTATGGGTCCAGAGCAGAAGAAATAAGTGCCAAGGACTGAACTCCTTCCTAGCCCTCCGCTTGTGTGGTGGCTACTTTTTAAGGTGCTTCCTTTTATTGTAGGGCTTAAGCATAAGGGCTTTAGAACATTTCTGCCTCCAACAGAGATAAATGGTGGTATTACTTTGGCCAAGTTAAACATCTTTGCATCTCTTCTGCAAAGTGGAAGAATTAAAGAAACTGTTTCCCCTTTTCTTGCTCCCCCCTCCTCCTCCTCCCCGTCCTCCTCTTCTTCTTCTTCCTTCCCCCCCTCCTTGAATTCACAGTGTTGTATTCTTGCTTAGACTTTTTGCTCAAAGCTGGTGCATTACTAACCTGAGCTATACCTCTTCTTCCTGCATAGACTTTTTTTCTGCTCAGACCTTTTACTGAGATCCTCAGATCTCAAACTCCTGAATAGGTAGGTCTATAGAGGTGAGCCACCGGTGCTTGCTTTAGAAACGACTTCTCAATGTATTTGAAGTACTTAACCAAGCAAGAGGCTATAAAATGCAGTGTTTTTTTTTTGGGTCTGGTCGTGGGGCCTGAACTCTGGGCCTGGGCGCTGTCCCTCAGCTCTTCAGCTCAAGGCTAACGCTCTACTACTTGAGCCAGAGCGCCACTTCCGGCTTTTTTGTTTTTGCTTATGTTGTAACGAGGAATTGAACCCAGGACCTCAGGCATGCAAGGCAAACGCTCTACCACTGAGCCACCTTCCCAGCCTCAAAATGCAGTGTTTTTAAAGCACAGATTACAGCCAGGCACCAGTGGCTCACCTCTACAAGCCTAGCTACTCAGAAGGCCAAGATCTGAGGATGTCAGTTCAAAGCCAGTCTGGACAGAAAAGTCTGTTGTGACTCTTATCTCCAAGATCAATCAGCAAAAAGCTGGAAGTAGAGAGTGGTAGAGCACCAGCCTTGAGCAAAAATTATTTTAAAACTCCCATACACAACAATATTTACCCATATTGGGAAGATGATAAATGCACCAGACGTTTATTCAGGACAATTTCTGTTCTGCCTTTGGTCCCCTGCCCTGACAGCGCACATGTTAATGCTTCTGTCATTGATTTATTCATTATTTATTGAGCAGACTTGTCAGGAACCGTGATAAGTGGTGGAAAATACTGATTCTGACACTTGAATGGTGTTTTACAGCTTGCAGATTATTCTCACATATATGAAATCCATTCAGTCCTCAGAGGCATTCACTTAATTTCTCCCCTGTTATTCCCCATTTAGTTTTATATTTCTTTTAATGTTCCATTCTCCTTCCCTTCAATCTTGGGTGTGTACTTACAATAGTTTCTAAGTGCTGGGGTGGGGGTGGAGAAAGCTGCCAAGCCCAGGTAGTATGTAGGAATGAAATTAGAAGTTAAGTCCAGACACATTTGCAGTGTCCTACACTTTAGGATCAAAAGATCAAGTTCTTTTAATGTATATTGTCTCTTATTTAGGAGAGTATGAAGAGTCACCTGAAAAGGAACAAGGCACATCTATATATCCATCACTAGAAACTAGGTTCAGTGGTTTTCCAGATCTTCCTGGATTCCAGTTAGTGTAGTTAACACAATGAGCACACCCAGTGTGGATCACTTGCTCCCAGCAAACACAGCTAGGTCCTCTGGTCCCAGCATCAAAATCCCTCAGTTGTATTTCTTCTTATATTTTGTAAAACTAAGATATGTGCAAGACACAGAACACTCCAAAACAACCAGAAAATTACTGCTTTAGTATCAAATCACACTTTCACAATTATCTTTCATGGCACACCCTAGCTTTTATAAGGAACAACAGTAGCTTTTCCTGGAGTAGATTAGCTTGTGGTGGACAAACAGGTAGAAGCTGATGGTGGTGTGCAAGCATGCAGTACCATTCACAGTTGAGTTTGTACTTAATCTGAAGGGTTCTGTGGAGGTTCCAGGATGCAGATGACCCCATACATAAACTTCAGCTGTGACACACACTAACTTCATTCCAGACCAGGCCCCTTTGCCTTGCTTACTTTTTGCCTAGAACACTCTTCCTCACAATGTGTCCTATGGTCCAGCTCAAATGTCTCTTTCCCCAATGAGTTCTTCCCCAGGCTCTGGATTTAAAGTCATATCGCCATGTACATCTCTTTATTTTTAATGTGGCATTTACCACCATCTGAAAGGCACTTAATACACATATGTATTTACTGTCTCCCTTAAAAGACCTGAGCTCTAAGAGGGCAGTGGTTATGTTTTTAACACATTGCCTGGACCCTACCAGGAGCCCTAAATAAATCTTAGTGGAATGACCAACAGAGACTTGTACCTATAGTACACCAGCTCAGTCCTAGGCACTGGAGATATAGCGATGCATCAAACAGACAGTGATCTTTGACCTTTTGGGGTTTTATAGTCTAATTTAGGGAAAAAGACATCAACAAATATGGAAGAGAAAGAGAAGCTCTGGAGTAGGGCTGCATTACACCTCACTAATGGAGAGATAAAGAAAGGGACTTAACAGGCCGGTGGCTCATGCCTGTCCTCTCGGGAGGCTGAGATCTAGCCTGGGCAGGAAAGACTGAGACTCCAATTAACTATCAAAACAGAGCCAGAAGTGGAGCTGTGGTTTAAGTGGTAGATTGTTGGCCTTGAGAAAAATAAGTTCAAGGACACCACCCAGCCTCAGGACTGGGACAAAAACAAGAAAAGAAAAGAAACAGAAAGGGGACTTGAAGAAACCAGAAGGGAAACATGCCAACACGTAGAGAAGGTATGCGATGGAGGCTGGGGGAAGGAATGAGTCTTTTGAGCAAAGGGTGAAGGAGGGGAAAAGGTCTGTGGCTGGTTGAAGACACTTTCTCAGGCTTAGCAAAATGGTGAGGTGTACCAGAGACTAGTCTGGGGCAGCTTCAATCATGGTGAGTCTTATAGGTTACAAGGGGCTGTGATGAGCTAAGAAGCTATTGTATAGTCCTGAGCAGAGTGCTGTATCCACTTACGTTGTAATAGGATTCCTGCAAAAAGACGAGGGTGGGAGCAGTTAGGCAACCAATGTAATAATCCAAGAAAGAGGTAATGATGGCTTGGTCCAGGATGATGAGACCTGTAAGTAATCTGGAAAGGTCTTGTAGACAGTGCTGATACAAAAAAATAATTATTTAAAAGTATGTGCAGCGGAAATGGTGGGACCAAGGGTGGACTAATTCAGCAGTGAAACCCACTGGACACCATGTTGGAAATGAACTATACCACTTGGGGAGAAGGGAATTTGGGAGGGTTAAAAACTGGGAGAGAAAGAGGGAGAGGGTGACACCATTCAAAAGGAAATGTACTCTGTATGTCACCTTTACAATAAAATTCTAAAAATAAATAAATTAAAAAAATAAAAATATGTGCAAAAGATGGGCACTGGTGGCTCATGCTTGTAATCCTAGCTTCTCAGAAGGCTGAGATATGAGGATTATGGTTTAAAGCCAGCCTGACAGGAAAGTCTGTGAGACTTGTAGCTCCACTAAACCACCCAAAAGCTGGAAGTCGAGTTATGGCTCACATGGGTGGTAAAGTGGTGGCCTTGAGCATAAATGCTGAGGGACAGTACTCAGGACCTGAGTTTAAGCTCCAGGCCTTCTAAAAAATACGTGCAGAATTGACACAATTAGAAGTATTTCTTTGTCAGGCCCATGAACCAATAAATAGCACATACTCCTAGAAACTCAGCATTTGAACTTGGGACTTGTGTGTCAGCTATTATTTATCCCCCCAAAACAATACAAAAAGAGAGTGAGGAAATATATTCAGTATCAAAATCTGCACTTGCAATTAAACAAACTAGTTTGGGGCTTGATCTTATTTCAGCTCACTGACATGAGTGCAATAATTGTTCAGCAGACATAAACATTTCAAAATGAAAATGACACTTATCCGTGAGGAGACTATAAAAGCTCACTGGGAAGTTACACAAAAGGGTAAACATACTTATCAAGAACAAAGATCTTTCCTGATTTATCCTGATTGACAGCCTGAATTTCAAGTGGATCTGATAACTGTTCAGCAATCTGCCTCAGCCTTGGAAATTGTTGTCTTTCCTTCCTTGCTAGCAGGCACTGGTGGCACTAGTGTGCCGCATTAATTGGCCCAACGATTTTTCAACACTCTTCTCTATCTTGTCTTTTTTTTTTTGGTGCTGGAGCTAGGGCTTGAACTCAGGACCTGGTAATGTC
The DNA here is from genome assembly GCF_000151885.1 of Dipodomys ordii. NCBI lineage: Eukaryota > Metazoa > Chordata > Mammalia > Rodentia > Heteromyidae > Dipodomys > Dipodomys ordii. The sequence goes on from NW_012267217.1 coordinate 3,541,481, forward strand.
CTTTAGCTTCTTCGCTCAAGGTGGTGCTCTACCACTTGAGCCTTGGATAGCAGATCCACTTCCAGCCACTGGGGGTGGTTTTATGCTGTCAGCTTGAATTGAGGATACACTATGAATAAGTAAATGAATATTACCGAAGTTAGCGATCAGATAATCATTCGTAATATAAAATTTCACAATGTGTGCTGAGCATATGTTAGGGAGCCATCCAGATCCCCAAATCCACGTGGGAGACCAGGAAAGGCTTTCTGGCAGAGGAGTCCTCCGTGGGCCTCAATCTGACAGGTAAACGGGAATGTGCAGGGTGCAGCAGGAATTAGAGGACCGGATGGGATCTTGAAGAAGGCATCCGAATATACAAATATCCCTCTCTGAGACTGGAAAGGACTGCCTAATCGAGGGGAGCTGGGAAGAACTGAATGGAAAGTCCAGCCAGGGCGCTTGAACCTTTGGAAGGATAAATAACGCCGGGGCTGGGAGCTGGTGCGTGGTTCACGGACCTCTGAAGGGAGTCGGTGGTCTTCCCGAACCCTTTACCTTCCGCCTGCCCCCGCAGGGAGGGGCTGCCCGGGCTGCCCTCGCGGAGACTCACCGCCTCAAACCACACCTTTTGCCCATTGCTTCCCATTGTGAGGTCTCGGGACCAGAATCCACACCCAGAGAATGAGCTAGCGGAGAGCGCCCTAGGCCCGACACGGAGGATACCGTTTTGATTCTAGGGACTTCGTTTTTTCCCTAGACGATCGCGGCAGCAACAAGAACATTTGGCAGCCTCGGGACTCCAGAGCCTCTCGGCCCCTCTAGGGTTTCTTGACTGGTGTAGAAAACTTTCCAGTAGGGAGGGACCCGGTCCACTCACCGCAGCGCCAAAGCCAGGTCCCGGGCGCGGCGGCCGGCCCGCATTTCCGCTCCGCCGGTGGCGGGGAGGGGGTGTACAGAAAGTTTACGTCCCCCTTCCTAGAGTGCCGGCGCTGAGCGGGGCTGGGGAGCCCAGGCCGCCCCCCGTAACTCCACGATCCTGGGAGACAGCCTGTGGCTGAAGAGAGAGAAAGTTGGGCGGGAGCGCGGGGAGGGGACCAGCAGCGAGTGTGGGGGGGGAACCCAGGTCGCTCACTCCCCCCCGTCCCCCCCGCCCCAGAGCGCAAGCCGGGGTGGAGCCAGCAGCCCCGAGCCGCGTCAGCGTTTAAGATGCAAATCGAGTCTGGGTCCCCTCCCCCCGCCCCCGCCCGGGGGAGCCGAGCTCCGCTCCGCAGCTCCGGGCCGCCCACGCCTCCTGCGCGCCGCGGCGGGCGCCCGAGCGGGGCGGCTCTACTTAAGCGCGGTGCGGGCCGCGACCCGGCACTCGCCTGGAGCGCGCGGGCGAGGCGGGTGCGTGGCACGGGGCTCGCGGGGGGCGCCCGGCGGTGGCGGTGGAGGCAGCGGCGGCGGAGGCGGCGGCGCGCTCACACCGCGTAGCTCTCGGCTGGCTGCCGCGGCCGGGGTGCAGGGCTGAGCGAGCGTCCCGGCGCCGCGGCTCCTGAGCGCGGCCAGCGCGGTGCGTCCCCGCCGCCGGCTCAACCCGAGCACTTCTTGGCCATGGCTCTGGCGGACAGCACTCGAGGATTACCCAACGGGGGCGGCGGCGGGGGCGGCAGCGGCTCCTCGTCGTCCTCCGCGGAGCCGCCGCTCTTCCCCGACATCGTGGAGCTGAACGTGGGGGGCCAGGTGTATGTGACCCGGCGCTGCACCGTGGTGTCGGTGCCCGAGTCCCTGCTCTGGCGGATGTTCACGCAGCAGCAGCCGCAGGAGCTGGCCCGGGACAGCAAAGGCCGCTTCTTTCTGGACCGGGACGGCTTCCTCTTCCGCTACATCCTGGATTACCTGCGGGACTTGCAGCTCGTGCTGCCCGATTACTTCCCGGAGCGCAGCCGGCTGCAGCGCGAGGCCGAGTACTTCGAGCTGCCGGAGCTGGTGCGCCGCCTCGGGGCGCCCCAGCAGCCCGGCCCCGGGCCGCCGCCGCCGCACTCTCGGCGCGGGGTGCACAAGGAGGGCTCCCTGGGCGACGAGCTGCTGCCGCTGGGCTACGGGGAGCCGGAGCCGCAGGAGGGCGCCTCGGCCGGAGCGCCGTCCCCCACGCTGGAGCTGGCCAGCCGCAGCCCGTCCGGGGGCGCGGCGGGCCCGCTGCTCACACCGTCCCAGTCCTTGGACGGCAGCCGGCGATCGGGCTACATCACCATCGGCTACCGCGGCTCCTACACCATCGGGCGGGACGCGCAGGCGGACGCCAAGTTCCGGCGGGTGGCGCGCATCACCGTGTGCGGCAAGACCTCGCTGGCCAAGGAGGTGTTCGGGGACACCCTGAACGAGAGCCGGGACCCCGATCGGCCCCCCGAGCGCTACACCTCGCGCTATTACCTCAAGTTCAACTTCCTGGAGCAGGCCTTCGACAAGCTGTCCGAATCGGGCTTCCACATGGTGGCGTGCAGCTCCACGGGCACCTGCGCCTTCGCAGGCAGCACCGACCAGAGCGAGGACAAGATCTGGACCAGCTACACCGAGTACGTCTTCTGCAGGGAGTAGTGAGCGCCCCGGGTCCCCACGCCGCTCCCGCGCCCACTGCCCCGGCTCCACGCGGGGGAGAGGATGATCGATCCCCAGCCCCTGCCCCCCCCCGGTTTCCCCCGTTCCCCGCCCCCCCCATCCCCTCACTAGTTCCTCCAGAGCCGTCAGCTCCCCTTCTTCAGACTCTGCAGCCACACATCCTCTGGGCTTCTTCGTCCGTGGACCCGGCTAACTAACCAAGAGTATTGGAACGTGGCCCTCCACCCACGCGCCCTCCACCCCACGGGGCCGGGGTACTTCCGCGTGGATCCAAGCGGGCAGCGTGGGCGCAAAAGCACCAAGCACCTGGCAAAGACTGAATTGTTCAGAGCCTGATTAGTGTACAGAAGATTTATCTTCTGAAGTCCTTTGGACTCCTTTCAGGTTTAAGAGATCAGAACTGATAACACTGGGGCGGGGAGGGGGTGGTGAGGGGCTTAGGAGGTGGTTAACGGTCTTTCTGATCTTCATTCAAGGAGAGTTTTCGCAAACTGATTGGAAGACTGATGCTTGAATTAAGACCCCCGTGGAGGGCAGTGCAGTCAGTGACTGTAAAGTTTTGAAAAGTTACAGTATTGGACTAGAGCCAGCACTGTGAACGATCTTATCCTTTTTTTCCAGCCGGGAATAAAGCTTTGTCTGTAGCTTAAACTTGCTACTCCCTCCTGTCCAGGGAGGTCTGGGTTGCATTGATTAATACGGCAGCCTTGGAGGTCCAGAGAGAGAAAGGATGCTGCTGTCTCCCAAGAAGCGAGGCGGCCCAGATTGCCAGGGGCTGCCAGAAGTCACCTGGCAGTGATTTGAATGGAGCTGGGTAGTAATGCACGTCTTTTGGTGGGCAGTAGGATGGTACAGCCAATTAGATCTAGGACTTGGTTGGGGCGGGGCGGGCGGGAGGGAGGAGAGGAGGGAGGAAAGATGGGGAGGGAACAGTAGACATAACCCATGCATTATTTGGAAGTTGAAAGTGTGTACCATCCATTTGAGTACATGAGCATTTAAATAGCAAAGTTACTGCAAATTTGCATTTTAATCAATATTAGTGACAGATCCCAGTTAAAAAACAATTTTGACTCCCTAAACTTATTTTGTGAATACTTATATAACCCAACCAAAGCGTTACTCAGTCAGATTTTAGTTTTTCAACTTTTACTTTATTGGCTATAAATCCTGATTTTAGAATCTGTTAGGTAAGCAGAGTTAGTTCAAATTTGGTTCTTTAGAAAGAAAATCTTACTGAAAAATCCTTATTGTATTCAAGCCCAGCAAATCGTTACTGCTCACCCCCGCCGCCCAAAAAACGCTAACAATGTCATTTCCTTCATGCAGTTTGACGTTAAAATGGATAGAGCTACATAGAAATTTAACCACGGAGGGCTGCCCGTCCATCTATCTATCTATATGGAAAATGGAATATTTTTTAAATGAAGGCAAAATAAGTACTTAAATGTGAGCAGAGCAATAAAATGGTGTTTTAGGGAAAAGCAACAGAAATAGGAGACCTGGTTGCCTTATGCCTTTACTCTCGTGTGGAATGAACGCCCAGTGTGTACCCTATGTTCACCATAAGTGACGAGGAATGGCCGATTCCTCATGCTTCTTTCTGTGAGGCATCCTTTGGAATTCTGCGATGACGGAGAAGCCTTTCTATCTCTTCGTTTGTTTTTGCATCTTTCTCTGAAATATGTTTTTAAAGAATTTGTAAGAGTCGTCTTCAGTGTTTAAATTAGTGCTATTTTCTCCTTCCTTTTTAAAACGAATCTTGTACTGTATCTTGCTATGTTCATGACAGATTTTAGGAAGTGGGACAGTTTCATTCATAGACTCGTGATCTAAGCTGTATATACCATACATAAACATTTTACATGAATCATTTAGTTTTTTAAGTCATTTACTAATACTATAACATTTCCTATATAACCTCCCTCTGAAAACTTGCATTGGCTGGTGTGTATATTAAGCTTTTGGTGAGTTTCATATATCCTTGTCTATGGTGAATTTGGGCCAGGAAAAATACATAATTGTAATCCCGAGTTTGCTTTATACTTTTTTCCCCCTGGAGTATTGTATACTAATAATATGTCCATTAACTGTCTACTTAAAATCAAGGCACCTGCATTTTTATTCCACTAGTATTTTTTCATTTCAGTTGGGAAGAAAAGTTTAAGCTCTTTATTTGAGTTATGTTTTTTTTAGAAAGGTTAGCTTTATGTACAAACACTGTAATTTTAAGGGAAATAAATGCAGAAATCCAGGAGGGTTATGTTCCTATAACTTACAAGTCTAGCCTCAAATGATTTAGCATTCTTGTTCACCGGCCTAGAGTGAGTGTCACATAGGGTGTCTCTCCTGTGGCATTTTGTTAGATTGCTCAATGAAAAAGCAAATGATTGTCTTTAGGACAGATCAGAAACATTGACAAATGGCAAGACTTGGTGATTCTGATTTCCCTCCTCAAATCTGCACATGTCCAAGAGTTAGGAGGCTAAAATTTTGTCTCTGCTACTCGTGTTATGAATTGTATTTTGTGTAACTTTGAGCCTAACTATTCTATCCTGTAATAGTCATCTTTCTACTCCTCCAACTTCTGCCCTTTCCCTCCTGCATCCCATAGATTCCTTTAAAGAATCTAATGTTTGGGGCAGCATAAACTGACTTCTTTTTACAAATGATTGTTCTTTCTGCTCTTGAAGCGAACACATCAGAACTTCCTACTTTAAGCCCCACATAATGACAAGGCAACTCCTTTTCCATGGAGAACAGAGTATAACAGAATTAAGTTCCCTTGACCTGGGCCTTTTGGATCCCTTCCTTTCCATGTGCATTTAAGGTCTACAGAATGAACTGGAGTGTTGGTGATCATCTGGGAGCTTGGATAGGATGCTTAATAGAGTCCCATTGAATGAGCTCCCCCCAAAGCACCATTCAAATATCATGGCAGAATGTGGAAACTATGCAGATGAGTATGACTGCTTTAATCTGACTCAGAGAAGCAAGCATTTGCATACGTTGCGCCAATTACCAATTTGATGTTCATAAATATAACTGAGTGATGTTAGACAATTAGTTTTGTAGACAGAATCATTGACTGTGGTGATAAAAAAAGAGCTATCATGTTCCATGTTTTTGCCTCAAGTATTTAACCTATGTTTGGTACGTGACTATGAATCACATTCTAATTTTTTAAATAATGTTGAAAGTATTCCTTGAAGTATGAGACTAAAGAATTTTCCCTAACAATACTATTTTTATTTTTGTGTTTCTTATTTGGATTTTAAAAAAACAGCAGTGAATACTTATAATACTAGATAAAATTGTCTTAGGAAATTCATAATGTGCAAATACCAAATGGGCAGTGCTTGTTGCATATTACAGTTTTTATTGGAATTTTCCATGGAATGTTACTAAATTAAAGCCATGTAAGAAGCTTTGAAAATTTTTTTACTCTTCAAATTATGGTAAATTCCAGCCTAATATTCAAATCATTTTTGTATTCTTACCAAAAGTGGTAAATTGTAATGCAGACATTTAGCAAAGCTTTGACTGGAGTTGTTGAACTCCTTAGGAATTTCTTCTGTAATATAAATAGCAAGTACTTTACACAATTGACTTAAGTTTTTAAAACCTTAAACTGAGTATTTTTATTGTAAACCTATTGGAGTGACTATTCTGTTTTGGGTTTTTCTCCTCTTGTTTTTCCTTATTAAGAATCATTTCAAACCTGAAGTTTAAAAAGATTATCCAATGCTGTCTCTTGAGAAATGACTTTCCCAAGTCCCTTATACCTGAAACAGGTTTTTCTTATAGCCAGAAACAAGTTATGTTGTAGCCAACTTTTCTTTTTAAATTTTGGGACAATAAATATGTTGAAGTATTAAAGGAAAATACTTAAATATATTAAAACTTGAGGATTTAGATTCTTTACTGGAGTCTCTAAAACTTAGACTGAAGAAATTCAAGCACATATCTACATTAGATTATAACCTTTCGTGGTAAGAAGGACTAGTTGACCAAGATTCCTTGCCACTTAAATATTCTGTGATTTTTTTTCCAAGCCAAATTTTTATTTTAAAAAATCCTAAATGTGTTTTGAAATATGTAGACATTAATTGTAATATAAATAATTATACAACTGTCTTTGTGACTTTATAGTCAGGTACATTTTGCTACAAATATTGAATATGAATGATGCAAGGTAACTAATTACCACCATTATTAACCATTGAATGACAAAGGGTTAAGGCATTTATAATGGATGTGAATTTTTAAGGTGTAAATTATATGTTGTTTAAATTTTTCTGGGCATCTGAAAAATTTTTATTTGTTAAATAATTTAAGATTCCCACAGCACTATCTGGGATTCTGAAACTGTTGCAAATGTTATTTGCTAAGTGATAGATATCACTGAGCCATTTTCTCAAAACACAGAGATAGAGGAAAGATATCAGACATTTCTAGTAAAACACAAAGGCAAGAAGATACTCCCTATTATAAACAAAAAACATGGTGATGAAGTCTTTTCATAGGTGCCTAAACAGTGAGAATTCCTTTAGCCATATAAATGCTCTAGTTTTGCTCTCCCTATTCACAACTGGTTGTACAAGAGAAATATTCAATACTGTTTCCCTCCCTGTGTGTGAAGTAATTAATCATTGATTATGTGACTCATTATGTATTCTATTAAACACTAAAAAAATAAAACATCACTCCTTTAATAATTCCTCTGGTCTCCTTGCTATGGATTGGTGGAAATGCTGATCTAATTTCAATTAAGAGTTCTCTAAATACTGGGAATGCTTTCCAAATTGTTGTGGGACTAATGATGCACATTATCTCTTGACCAAATAATTGGCCAGCTGGACTAGGCATGAATAGGTCCTTTCCCAAGAGTTTATTATCAAGAACACATAAAGCATTTTACAGTCATTGTGGAAGAAACATCCTGCACAAATCTTTCCTTTGACCTCAGGCTTTGCAACCATTATCAAGAATATGGGCGAATATAAACACACTGGGAATATAACTAGAAGTGACCTCATAAAGTGTTGAAGGACACCAAAACAGAAGCTGTCAGGTAAACTCCTAATTAAAAATATGCTTCATGAAGTTTAGTTCTAAGGAGCGTTTGGACAGTTTCTACCTTTTTGCTATAGGAGTTCTACTGCATGATCTTCAGTCTGTAGTTCCTTATTTACAAAGAGAACACTGGTACTGAGGTTGGGAAATGACAGAAACCAGAGACTGCTGGGTTATGGCACAGGAAGCTGGCAGTTGGTCCAGTAGAATGAGCCAGACATCGCCCTTCCTCTTTTCTTTTGCCTGTACTTCCTCCGGATAGCTTTTGTTTTGTGCATATGAACACATATTTATATTTTGAAATGTCCCTCGTTTTCCCTATAGTCCTGCTGTGTCTTTATAGACTTTGTATACACATGTATACATATTCCCCCTTTCTCTACTCAGTAGGAATTATGACTAGTTTATGCTTTACCCTCTTGTTTTAACCATATACCTAAGACTTGCAATACATGCACATGTATCAAGGAGCTATCCACTACTTGTTTTTGTTTTTGTTTTGTTTTGTCGGTTGTGGGGATTGAGCTCTGGGCCAGGGTGCTCTCCCTCAGTTTTTCAGCTCAAAGCTAGTGCTGTAGTCTACTACATTTTATTTGATAGCTCCATGACCTTTTGCATGATTTACCATTGCTTAAATGTACTATCATTTGTTTTATCAGTCATTTGTTTTACCTTTATGAATAGGTACTTAGGTCTCCAGGGTTTTTCAGTTCTATATCAAAGAATACTGTATTGAAACTCCTTTTATTTATATGTCTATATACCTGAATCTAGCTTTGGGAGGGGAGAGGGGATACTAGGGTCTGAACTCAGGGTTTTATGTTTGTTAGGCAGGTACTCTACCACTTGAGTCATACCCCAGTCCCAGAATTTTTGTATGAAGTAATGTTAAGACAGAAATCATCTAGGTATATATATTTTCCTTCTTCAGAGACTTTGGAAAAACTGAAGTCTTAGCCTTATAATTGTTTTAAAATACTATTTTTGACTTTAGGATGGTACAGATAAAAATATACTTTCACTAGAAATCATTCCTTGAATTTTGATTTCTTTTTTTCTTTGGCAGCAGTGAGACCCTGACGCATTTTGCTAGGCAAGTGCTCCATCACTTGAGCCACATCCCATCCTTTTAATTTTAGTTATTGTTTGGATATGTTTTGCTATTCTCCTGCAGCCCCAAAGCTGGCATGGACTCAAGTTCTCCTGCAGTGTTAAACACGCATCTTCCCCTGACCTGGTGGTATGCAGTAGCATGTACTGTCTCGAGATGCAGGACAGTGCATGAGCCATGGCTCCCAGTAAGCCATTGGATGACTCTATGGTTGAGTCTGCACTGCACTGAGAGACTGAGCTATGACATTTGGTAAGTCAGAAAGATTCAGTGAATTTTTGTATATGCTTGCATACCACCCAACATATTCACTTATAAGTTTATAAGCTAAATCTAGCTTCCACATATAAAGGAAAATATGCGTCCCTTGCAAGGGAGAACTCAAATAGTGTAATTATTTAGAAAGATGGAGTCAAAGTTCAATGCACAAAAATGGCAGGACAAAGGGTGAACAAATGCAGCAGTAGTTCTCACTAGACACTATGTTGAAAACAAAACACGTGGGTGGGGATGGGAGGAAAAACTTGGAGAGAGCGAGAGAAGGGGTGATACTGCGCAAAAAGAAATGTGCTCATTACTTGACATGTAACGACAACCCCTCTGTGCATCATCTTTAATTATAAATAAAAAAATACACTAGGAAGCAGGTATTTGAAAGAGGCGAGATGAGGTTAAGGGGATGGGTAGATGAATGAAGAGGAAAAGAGGGGGAGAATTCAATGTATAGCCTACAAAATTCAGAAGAGTGTGGAAAGGAGTGGGGAGGAGAGGGGTGGGCGAGAATGTTCAGAGGATGATATTGATCAAGAGCCATTGTATGCAGAAATTTTGTTAAATGTCAACTCATTAGTACAACTACTTCAAGTTAATAAAAAAGCTAAAAAATGTTTTTTTGACTCACCATATTTTCAATTTACAATGGGTTTATTGGGACATTACCTCCTCCATAGGTGGAGGAGGATATGTAATGGAATGCATTTAGAAGGTGGTGATGGTGATGGTATGAAGTAACTTTCAGTCATTTGTATGTAAGTATGAAATTTTACATAGCTTTCATATTGAAGACAAGACTTCTCTATTTCTATCTTCTTTCCTTCTTTTTCTTTGTTGGTTGTGGGGCTTAACTCAGGGCCTGGGTGCTGAGCTCTTTTTGCTTAAGGCTAGCACTCTACTAATTTGATCCACAGCTCGATTTCTAGTTTTCTGTTGGTTAATTGTATATAAGAGTCTCATAGGGACTTTTCTGTTCTAGCTGGCTTTACACTGTGATCCTCAAATCTTAGCTTCTTGAGAAGCTAGGATTACAGAGTATGCCACCGGTGCTCTGCTCTTCTTTCCATTTTTATCTGAGATGTTTTCCATGAGCTGGCACCAATACTTGGTTTTTAGAAATGTATGAAGTCTAGAGGAGCCATCATACATTCCTTATTACTCAGGGGAGTTGGAAGGTTGAGAACAGAGAGATCAGTAGCATAACAACAGGACACCGAAACATCAGTTTTACTATTTGAGATATGTGTATGTGAAATGGGATTTCATCCATTTAATTGGTAAGTGATTTATGAAACGGTTTCATATTATAAGAAGAATGACAAGATTACATAAACTAAAAATACAATTGCGAACAGTAAAAGAGCATTTTGAAATTGTAGAATTCCAGGGATAAGTTCACTCTTCTGCATTAAAAATGGTATCTCTCTCACACACATGCACACGTGCACACACACATGTACACACACGTTTCTTGACATACCACGTCATCCTTTTAGCTTCACCAACCATTAACTGAGCCTCTGATCTATTCCAGGCCCAGTCTTCTCCTTTCAGGTATGTTTCTTTACCTTCACAGAGAGTAACATGGCCAACTAGCCAATAAAATGGTCTTTTGTAATTATTAAAACTTATAGAAATTCATTGGAGTTCTTTGTAATAGCATCTGACAACATTTCACAAGTTATTTAACATTTAGTCCCCATGAATTTGTTATGTTTCATTTTCCTTTTTGGGTGGATAAAGGGAAAATAGAATAAAAAATCAGAACATGCTGTAATTTTTTCATATGCAGAAAGATAAAAGCAATGGAAACAGTTTCTTGCTCTTCCTTACTCTGTCTTCTTTGGCAAGCATTGAATACAACCCTAGCATTTTGAATAAAACCAGGGAAAGAAAACTAAGGATTTTGCTTCATTTGTAACTTGGGTTGCTTGCCTCTATATAGTGATTTTAGCTGACCCTTCACTCATTTTGATATCATTTGCCCACTTATTTATAAATGGGGGAAAAAAAGCTTATTTTATTTTTGCTCCAGGTTTTAACACAGTGTATATAGCATGTCATAGATCATTAATAAAAATTCGTTGAATAAATTAATAACTGTGCTAATTCATTTCTTTTTTCCATTAGGGAAAAAAACTTAAAATTTGCCAATCTGTAACACATCACACTAACAAAAGTCAATAAGTCCTCTTTACACATTATGAATTATATGCAATTTATATATTATTTATGTAATGTATAAGTTATACATGATATATTTTCAGTTATAATTGTTCAAATATGATACATTTGAGTAATATATGAGCTATATACATATATATTTTAGCAATATATATGTATATTTTTGAGCAATCCTAACTATAGTTTCATAAATGCATAAAAAGGTCTGTCCTTTTTACCTGATTTGAAAGTGACAGAGATTAAAAGGGGACCTGATTTATTTATTTTTCTCAATAGTTAGGTAGCAGCTGTTCCCAAGCCCCATGTGAATTTCTGGCTAACATAGAAAATGCTTGACAGACATTATGTGTTGGAAGTCAAGTTCACTGACAGCCACATTCTAAGTTTTCCTCTGGGGCTATTATTTGGTACAATTTTGCAAATCTTAACTGGGACATTTCAAGAGGCGCCTCTAAGAGTTGTAGGAAAGAAATCTGACCTCTCTGAAATGCAAGAGTATCCTGTTCCAAATGTTCTCTGGTGAGAGTTGTGGGTTTTTTAAAAAATGACAGTTGCAAGGACTTTTAAAAATTGATCTGTACAATGATGTTCTGACTTTACAATAGTGAAAGTGTGTTGATTTTTTTTCTCTGCTTAGAACTATGTACCTTCAGAGTACAAGGTCTTTCCATAAATTGCTGTCAGGTACAGAGTTAAAAGCTTTGCTCCCTAGTTTTAAACAGTGAATTAAAAAGCTGGATGCTAGTGGCTCACACCAGTAATCCTAGCTACTCAGGAGGCTGAGATATGTGGATTGTGGTTCAAAGCCAGCTGGGAGAGACAAATCGGAGAGACTTATCTCCAAATTACCACCAAAAACCTAGAAGTAAAGCTGTGACTCCAAGTGGTAAAGCACTAGCTAGCCTTGAGCTAAAAAGCCCAGGGACAGTGCCTAGGCCCTGAATTCAAGCTGGATAACCCAAAAAAGAAAAAGAAAAAAAAGAGGAAAAGAAAAAAAAAGAAAAGGAAAGCAAACTGCAAACTATACTTTTGGGTGTTTTTGCACTCAATGGTTGCAAAGAGCTTACTTTAGCCTTGAATGTTTTCTTTCTTTTCTTTTCTTTTCTTTCTTTCTTTCTTTCTTTTTTTTTTTTGATGTGGGTTAGTATGGGGTTTGAACTGAAGGCCTTATACTTGTGTTCTACTGCTTGATTCATACCCTATTCCTTTTGTCTTACTTATTTTTCAGATGGGTTCTAACTTTTTTCCACCATAATTACCACACATTTTTAAATTTTAAATTGTTATTATAGAGGGATTGCCGTTATTTAAACCAGGTAATGAGTATATTTCTTTTTGGACAGGGTCACCCTACACATTTCATGATGAGCTATGAGGAAATCTTTCTCTGTGTGTGTGTGTGTGTGTGTGTGTGTGTGTATGTGTGTGTGTGTGTCTATTGTTATTGTACTATCCTTCAATGAATATATTATCTTTTCAAACAAAATAAGGTATATTTGTTGAGACAATTTTTCAGTTTCCAGATATAAAATCATTCTGGTTTTATCAACACCTCTGTACTTGGTGTACTGTTCAAGATAACCAGAGGCTGTTTGGACACCATTCTTTAGGGCTATTGAAAGGGGAATAGGTGAAGATTGAGGTGGCTGTGCGCTGATTAACGGGAACATATAAAAAATAACTATGGAAAACATTGCTTGTTAAATATAAGAATATTAATACAGATACACAAAACACTGTGCTTCAAGACAATCGTTTTGAGAAACTTAACATTTATTTCTGTAAGACTACAGGAAGAAAAATGAATAATTTCTGGTGGGGTGACGTTGATCATGGTACTTTGTACTCACAAATCAACATGTTGAATGGAAATCCCTTTAACCAACTACTCTAAGACAGTAAAAAAAAAATTAAAAAAAATTCAGGTGAGATATAGGGGTGAAGTTCACACAGCAATATGAATCTACATTTTTCTATAGAACTATATACTTCAAATAACCTAAGGATAAACCTTAGGTTACATGTATTTTCCTATAAGAACAAGAGTAGGGTTTTAATGATAATAGCACAAAGAATGCAGAAAATTATAAAAAGAGTAATTCTTGTGTAAACATTCTCCCACAAAAGGTTGACTTTGAAATGACCTCAATGGTAATGAGGAAGTATGCAGAGTCACCTCCCTAGTTGTACTCTGCCAGTAACATAATGCTCAAACCTAACAGCAATTCATCATTTGGGAGAGTTATAAATCATACAACAAATGAGTCTACTAACTTTCAGTAACCTAATTTCTGAAAAATTGAGAATATGTGTACATGTCAATATGTGCTTAAATTTGCATTATATGAATTTTCTATTTTTGGTGCTTCGTCCCTCTCCATTAGCTCAAATAATTAAGACTTGGTACTCAATTTGAATTGAAATGAAATTCCACCCAATTTGGATTTTCAAAGGGCTTTGCAAGATACTGTAACTCCCATTTCACAAGTTAGAGGAAGGAAGGTTATTGGGTAAAAATTGATATTTAGGCTCAGAAACCAAGTTAGCATTTCTAATGTTAAGAAAGGTCTTAGTCTATGTTCTTTCCATTCTCATTGTTTTATAAATTAATTTTGTTTTTTTAAAGGATTTATAGCATGAGACTAGTATTTTTTGAAACAAAGGTAAATGATGCAGAAATCATAGCTGGAGTATTTTAAACTATATATTATAGTAATTAGCACATAATGTTTATACATACTTATGGGGTATGGTATTTACACATGTATTCATGTATAATGACCCTATCAGGGTAATGGGCAAATCAGTTCAAACAGTCATCATTTCTCTGAGTTGGAAGCATTCAAAGTGTTGTCTACCAGCCATTTCAAATATACAGTTTATTGTTGCCAACTGTTATTACCCTACTGAGGTATAGAACAAATTATTCCTTCTACTCAATCATATTCTCTCCATCTTCTCCTCTGCACCCACAATAGTATTTTTAAGGAAGTTTTAGAATATATAGCTTCAGCATGGACTGAAAGTTTTCTCTGGAAGATGTAGAGATTGCTCCCAAGGTTCACCAGCCATGGGAGGAGGATTAAGGATGGTTTTGCTGTCATAACAATGTCTCAGCTGCTTTGAGATTGGCATCCTTTGTGAAGCTGACTCACAGCTAAAGATTACCAGCTCAGGAGAGAGCAGATACTTTAGAGTAAAGGAATGTAAACTTGGATAAAGATTGAAACTGGGACATATATGTTTATCCATATGTATGTATATGTGTTTCTGTTTATACATATATATTTATATAAAAGAACCAACCCCAATTGAAAAAGTGTGAGAGATTTTGACATATAAATAGAGTTCTCAAAAGGATAGAAGGGGGAAATCTTCCCTGTTTTCATGTGACAATGTCTGGTGATGTTTGATTGTCACACTTGGGGACAGGCATTACTGTCATCTTGTAGACCAGAGATGATATACACACATACACACACACATACACTCAGAGTGAAGGCACACACATCTGCAACTATCTGGGACACTTTCAAGGGAGTGAGTGAGTAACTGGTGGTAAGAATCTGTCCCGATTTCATTTGTCACTGGCAAGGCCTGCTAGCAATTTAATATTCTTTATTATTATTTTACATGCAACTTCCTTCCTAGCTTATGATTCCTGTCCGCACTGTGTATTATTACCCATTAGTCATTTTTCTTGGCTTGGTCTATAATGCTTCAAAGGAGGGCTGGTGTGTCTCGGTAATTTTGCTTGCAATTTGATTTGTGTTCTTTAGAATCTCAATTCGGTTTCATCAGCACATTTCACCATACAGCAGCTGTGCCTCTGGATGCGATCATTTACATACCTTAGCAGCCCAGAGCTAAGCACCAGGAACCTAAAATCTGGCCAGATATTTCCCCAGAGCCTCGATTTTTGAAATAAGCATTGTCTTCTGATTTGTAAATGTTGGTTTCAGTGACAATATGCTGTGCATACTTAAAAAACAAACAAACAAACTCCTGGTAACTCAGGAGGTGACATACTTTGCCCTGTAGTATAGTCAGAAAAACATGTTTGTCTGATTTCTGCATCAGATAACAGTATTATCCTTTCCCACTATAAATATCTCCGTTATCTCACAAACATGAGGAAATCAGTTTGGGCTTGGGTGGAGTTTACTGGGATTGAATTTAGGGCTTTGTGCGTCTGCTGTACCACTTGTTTTCATTTCATTGTGTTTTGAGATAGTGTCTCAGTAAAGATGCCTGGGCTGGCTTCAAATTCCTGATCTTCCTGCCTCCATCTTCTGAGGAGCTGGGATTACTGCCATTCACTACCATGGATGATTGGCGATCAGATTCTTAATTGTCAAGGATTGCTTGAAGGCAGATAGTTCTATCAGGCATAAATGTCCTTGTGACAGAGCCCACAAGCAGGCCTCGTTATAAGCATCTGGCCATCAAGTAGCCATGGCGTGAAGAAGGCCTGTCAGGCTGGGTAAAACTCAGGTTTCTTTTCATCAACTTTTAGTGTATCTTCAAATTCTTGAGTTTAGTTTGTTTGATAGAGTAAAAATTGTTCCCCATCCCTAAGGCTCTACATCCTAATTCTTGGAATCTGAGACCATGTGACAGAGTTACCTTTGCAGATAGATGCTCATTAGATTGCAAATTTTGAGATGAGAAGATAATTCTGGATTACCTAGGTGAGCTTTAAATGCGATCACAAAAATGTCCTTCAAGAGAGACACACAGGGGGATTTGACAGAGCAGGAAAAAGCCAGGACTGTGAGGGCAGACTATGAGACAGAATTTGGAGATATGTGGTCATAAATCAAAGATCACAGAAGTCACTAAATGCTATAAGAAGAAATGAAATCCAAGCCCTGCCAATACCTTACTCTCAGCATAGCTGAACCCATTCTTGACATCTGATGTTAGGATTATATGAAAATTCATTTCTAATGTTTAAGCCATCATGTTTGTGGTAATTTGTTATAGCAGTCACAGGAACTAAGTTCATCTAAAACTCTTTATTCCATTGTTCTTGGGCAGGTAACTTATAGAATTCATGATTCTAATAGGCCAAAGTTATTTTCTTCTAGAAATGTTCATTTATTTTTTTTTAGCAGATGTCTCATTGCCAATCCATGTATCAGGAATCTTCTCTCCTTGGGAAAGCGGGGATCAATAGGATAGATGAATTGTCCCCAAACATAAACCAAAACACACAAATAAGTAGCCTAGAAGACTCAGTATTTCAGGAAAGAGAGAGAATATTCTCTGCTCCATAACAAATATTTATCATTTCCCATTTTTTCTTTTTTCTTCTCCCACGAGAAATCACTGTACTCTACTACCATAAAATAGTGTTCTACAAGGTACTATAGATTGGAATGACAATGGCTATTGGAGTGAATGATGAACTATTGAGGTTCTGGGCTGAAGTAGGACTATCCTTACTCCGTTCAATTGATAGCCGAATACTGGCAGTCATCAGCCAGCTTCCTCAGCCACCATTGAGCTGTGCCTCTCTGGGGTCAGCTTGTGAGTTATATGACACTGTACCATAGGTGTCACTGAAGATAATGGGGACCCCTGTGAGAACTACACAAGTTGTAGTGCTCAGTGAAATATTCTGGAAAAGCTAATAGAGTTTGAGGTTCAGCCAGAGGTCTCGGATATATGAAAGAAAAGATTTTTTTCTTGCGATTAAAAATTGTTCTTCATAAAAGTAGTTCATGAATTTTTTTCCTGTTAAAAAGCCAAAAAAACAACACTTTTTATAATCATTGACTTCCTCATCCAAAGCAATTACTGCTTCCTATAGAGGACAGTCAGAATTTTATAATTAAATTGGAGAAACTGAAATGTGTTTCCCCCCCCCCCCAGAAAATTTCAATGCTTGCTGTGTGTGGCTATGTGTTTGCCAAAACATATCAAAAAGCAAGTGGGTTTTTTTTTTTGAGACTTATTATTTCCCAATAAAAACTGTGAATTCTTAAAAACAGTGAATTCTTAAACATTGACTAATTCTGTTTTCTCAAGTATCTTCCTGATAGAAATGAGAGAACTCATCAAAGATAGTTTGGGGGTTGTTTGTAGAAGAAATCTACATAAACCTTGTTTTATATGTGGACAAGTTCCTAGGAGTTTGCAGTTTTCACGTTTTTATTTTTCCTTGGGTTAGTTATCCCAAGGCACTGTGGTACATATTGATTGAGGTAAATAAAACAATAATACAATGCAGCGGTGGCTAAAGCGAGTCAGATATCAGATAGAAAGAAGTGGATCACTTGATAAGGGGGACCCTCACAAACCTCTGACAAAGCCTAGAATGTTGTATCTTACTATTGGGAAAAGCACTGTACAGGGTACGCAGCCTTTGTCTGAATGGCTGAGAAATGGTTCATATTTTAAAGGTTTTTTGTTTTTTTTTGGTTTGTTTTTTGTTTTGTTTTGTTTTGGTTGTGGGGCCTGAACTCTGGGTCTGGGCGCTATCCTTCAACTCTTCAGCTCAAGGCTAGCACTCTACCACTTGCTCCACAGCGCCACTTCTGGCTTTTTCTGTTTATGTGGTGCTGAGGAATCGAACCCAGGGCCTAATGCATGCAGGGCAAGCACTCTACCACTGAGCCACCTTCCCAGCCCCTTTTATAATTTTGGGATGTTTGCATACAACTTATTAGATGCATGAAGGATGAGACCAAGTCTTAGTATGAACTTGATTTATGTTTCAAATATATGTTCTACATGTAACCTAAAGTTGATTTTATATAGTAGTGAAAAAATACAGCTTAATTTGTTTTTAAAAATTTTATTTTCCTGGCAGTAGTAGAGTTTGGAATTCAGGGCCTCTCAGGCACTCTGCAACTCCACACCAACTCCTTTTGGTTTTAGTTTATTTTCAGATAGGGTCTAGTACTCTTTGCCCTAATGCTGACATCAGACCATGAGCCTCCTACTTACGCTTCCTGTATAGCTGGGATGGCTGGAAGAAACCACTGCCACTGGCTTGTTGATTGGGTTTTCACTAACTTTTGCCCTGGCTGGCCTTGATTTGTGATATATCTGATCTTGACTCCTAAATTAGAATTACAGGCATGGACTACCAAACCCAACTCTATACTACTATTAACCCATCACATGAAGTTAAGTTGTGAAATTTTCTACCTGCAGTATTGTGTTGGTGCTCAAAAAGTTTTAGATGTTGGATTTTGGGATAATCTTCTTGTACATATATAACTATTTTTCTTATTGATTGATTGATTGTCAGTACTGGGGCTTGAACTCAGGGCCTGGGAACTGTCTCTTAGATTTTTCACTCAGGACCAGTGCTCTACCACTTGAACCATAGCTCCACTTGTAGCTTTTTCTGTACTTTTCTGTCTGGGCTGGCTTCAAACTGGAATACTCAGATCAGTCTCTTTTTTCACCCAGGAATCAATAAAATTTTATTTTAAAACTGTCTTTAAACAGTTGTACAAGAAGATGCCATTTAACAAAGCACTTTATGAACACAATGAATCTTGATCCATGTCACCCCTTTGAACATTCTTTTTTTTTATTGTGAAAATACTGTACAGAGGATTTACAATTACATGGGCAAGATAATGAGTACATTTCTTATCAAGCATTGTAGCCTCCTCCTTTGTTTCCCCTTCCCATCCCTTCCCATCCCTTCCCATCCTTTCCCATCCTCCCCCTGCCCCCCCCACTCAATCCTCCCCCCCCACATGAGTTGTAAAGTTTGTTTTCGACATAACGACTTGTCCCCATTTGTTAGGAAATGGAAAGGCTTGGAAAAAATTATATTAAGTGAAGTAAGCCAAGCCCAAAGAAACATAGGTCCCATGGTTTCCCTTATTTGCAATATCTAGTATATGTCTGAGTCAAGCAGAAAAGGTCAGATAAGGTGATGTTAAGGAAATGAACCCTAAGATATGTATTCAAATGTTTTTTTTCTTTCATGGGATTGTTTCTAACACATTTATAAGATTATTTCTTTGTTGCTTTGTACGTCCCTCCCCCACAGTATAACCCCTGTTTCACTGTATTTGATGTAGGTATAATTTGTGGATGGGAAGGGGAAAAACAAATCATTTAAATAGGGATACAGGTGGACCCTTGCAACAATGAGATGTACAAGTCGTTATGTCGAAAACGAACTTTACAGATCAGTCTCTTGAGTAGTTAGGATTACAGTTGTGAGCCATCCTCCCCGGATTTATATGTAACTTTTATTAATAAAAGAAATTTTTGGCAATGAGAGGCTAAAGAACAATTACAAGCTTCTCTGAAAGAACAATCTGAGTATTGAGCCATGAGACTTTTTGTGACTGCTGCATACACAGGCGCTCCTAACCCCTACGCTTTGTCAGAATCTCAGTCTGTAAGAATCAGCCTGCTAGAGCTGAGTTTCTTCTCTTATTGCTAGCCTGAGAAAGTGCTATAATGTTGAAAACACAGGATTTTGACACAGGAGACGTAGTTTTGAATCCTGACACGAAAACTTATTAAATCTGAGACCTTGGCAAGTCATTTATCGTCTTTGTGCTTCAGGTTTCTCACCATAAAACCAAAGTGCTTTATAGTTCTATTTGAGCATAAAATAACATATAGACCTGTACCTAAAAGAGATTTGTACATTGTAAGAACCCATTTCCCCCCCTAAAACACACCTTGCTGTTGAGCCAGGCAGTGGGTCAGCGTTTATCTGTGGCACTATATATTCTCAAGGTTTCCTGGAGATATTTGATAAAATCAGCAAGATAATTAAAGATTCCATCTATGGACAAGCTTTCATATAGTACATTTTTTTTCTTTTTTTATTGTGAGAATACTGTACAGAGGAGTTACAATTACATGGGCAAGATAATGAGTACATTTCTTATTAGGCATTGTTGCCTCCTCTTTGTTTCCCCTTCCCATCCCTTCCCATACTCTCCCCACTTCCCTCCACCCGATCCTCCCCCACCCCAATGTTGTAAAGTTCGTTTTTCGCTATAACGACTTGTACATCTCATTGTTGCAATGGGTCCACCTGTATCCCTAGTTAAACGATTTGCTTTTGCCTTTGCCCTTCCCCTCCACAAATTATACCGACATCAAATATAGTGATTGGCGTCTTTTCCTTCTTTTCACATCCTTCCTTTCTCGGCAAGAGGGAACACAAACTGAACTAGAAGAGAGGTGAGGCTGAGTTGGTTTTCAAACTACTAACCTGGACTGAGGTTAGTATGCAGTTAGCTCTTGGATAAAACTATCAACAGGGGCCCCAGGCAAGTGCAGAATTTTATGTTGGCAGCAACTTTCCAGTGGGTCTTCATTTCTGAAGCCCACTCTTACTCCCTTTTATTTTCTATGTCTTCCTCTGAGCTGCTTTATCTTGCTGTGTGTACCTGTGTGTACAGGCCAAGGATCTTCAAATCCCCTTTCCTGAGAGGGAGCCTGTGAATTAAGCTTATGCTTCTCAAGACTTTCCTTTTGCCAAAAAGGAGGGTGTTATCACATTTGGCAGGAAAAGCAAGGAGAAAAAAAGGCCTTCTTCAATTGTTTTCCTTCTCTCAGTGCTGTGTAAGTCCCTTTCCAGGATTTGCCAGTGGAGCAGAGGATTTAAATGTAGGTCACAAACAGACATGATTTATTGGACTTGCCTAGAAATAAAACAAAACAAAACATAAAACAATTGAAGAATTAGCTGAAAAAAACAAACTCAGTGGCTTTAACACTCAAATCTAAATTCAGGTTTCTCTGGCAGGAGATTTGCAACATTCCACCAGGGTAGCAATTGGCTGATGACAAATAACAGCCCCTAGAAGGATAGGAAATCCTCCACAGCTCACTTCTGCTATGCTAATTGCTCATATTTGCTTGGAGGCTGTTGGATTTGCCACACCCATTACCTCTTAGCATTGCTACCCGCCCCCCCCCCCCAGCACCTCTCCTGGACTTACCCTCCCTCTTCCTGCTCTGGCAGCTACCCACACAATTGTGTTTCTCCAACAGAGACCATGAGCTCGGTAAAAACAAGAACGGGCTTACCATAGCAAACCCTTCATATTCAAAACCTCAATCCTCATTTCAGAAGTGCCAGTTCTGTTTTTTTTTTTCTTTTGCAAACTGAACAATCTTATTTTGGAAACTGAAACTATAATTAGGCCATTGCAGTGGTAACAGTATTATAGAATCATTTGAAAAGCAGAAAGGAAGATTAAAATTAAAAGGATGGAAAAGATAAACCAGAAAAATTCTAGCCAGAAGTAAGTGGATGCATGCATATGAATTTATTGAAAGAATAGAATTTAAGGCAAAAAGTATTTTTAGAAATAAAGATAATGTTCAATTCTAAGGAGTGATGTGACAGTCTTGGGTGTACCTAATAATACATCTATAGAATATACAAAGCAACACGAGAGACCTGTGAACAACAATAAACAAATCTATAACCACAGTGGAAGGTTTTTAATACACCTCTCTTAATAACAACAAACTCAATAAAGAGTGGAAATTTGAACTATGTGTTAACATATTTGACCCAATGAACACACAGAGAACATCCAATTAGTAGAAGACATATTTTTTTAGAGAACAAATGGGCCATTTATGAAAATTGACATATTGAGGGTTATAAAGAAGTCTATGAAATTTAAAATATTAAGAGAATACAATGAGTTCTGACCACAAATGTAATTAAGTTAGAAATCATTAAAAAATGATAACCAGAAAAATATCAGAATATTCAGAGATTAGGAAGGATGTAAATTACTCTGGATCATTATAGAAGCAATAGAAACTAATCACCTGACAAGTTAGCCTTCATTTTGCATATTTCAGAAAACTTTAAGATAATACACTTAACTGAATTCCTAGAAGAGCATTAACTCCTTAGAACTCAAGATGAAATTAAAAGAACCTTAGAATCCAAATAATTTCACCAAAAAGCTCTGAAGAGAGGGTATACTAAGCCTAATTTATTCATGGATTTATTACATATAATTTGACCAAATGTAGTTAAAAATAATTTAAAAAATAAAAGAAATTTCAAAAATAAAAAATTTATGCAGAGATGTTCTCATTCCATCCTGAGTTATCATCAGTTGTGTTAAAATCATTGTGTAATCTGTTGTTTCTTTTTCTTTTAAAAATTTTATTTTCCAGTAGTTGGACAAGAGGTTAAAATTCCATAAGTTTATGAGTATAATGCATCTTTAATCACTGTCACCCCCTCCATTCTGTTTTCTGCCTAGTGTTTCTTTGCTCTTCATTTTGTGAAAAAAAATTACCTTGGCTACAATGTGGCTTAGTGGTAGAGTGCTTGCCTAGCATGCATGAAGCTCTGGGTTAGATTCCTTAGTACCATATACACAGAAAAAGCTAGAAGTGGCCCTGTGGCTCAAGTGGTAGAGTGCTAGCCTTGAACAAAAAGAAGCTCAAGGACAGTGCCCAGGCCCTGAGTTCAAGCCTCAGGACTGGCACACAAAATAATTGCCTTCTAAAGAGCATAGAATGCCCAGAAAGCAAAGGTAAAAAGTAAATGGGCTTAATTGGTGTTATAGTGAAAATTTCAGATTTGTGAACGATGCATATCTTTGCTGGAGGTTGGGTGGTACTATGGGGAAAAATGGAATCAAGCATTCACAGGATAGCACTGAACGCTTCAGACAGAGCATGATTAGTTTTTCCTCAACAGCTGTCTCCTTGGAACCATATACCTACCCAAACCAAGGGTTTACTCTGTTTGCAATCAGTATGAAAAAGATTTTTAAAAGTCCCTCTTTACAAAAAAGAACATCCAAAAAACTAAAGATGCAAAGACTCCCTTCTCAACTCCCTTCTCAGTATTTCATATTTATCTATCTAATAATGTATAGGTATATTACATACATTATCTGTCTGCCTGCCTGCCTACCTGCCTGCCTGCCTGCCTGCCTTTCTGTCTGTCTGTCTTTCTGTCATCTATTTAGTGCCAATTCTGGGGCTCAGATCCTAGGTGCTATCCCAGAGCACTTTTGCTCAAATTTGAGCCACAGCTCCACATCTAGCTTTTTGGTGGTTAACTGAAGATAAAAGTCTCATGGACTTTTCTGTCTGGGCTGGCTTTGAACCATGATCCCCAGATCTCAGTTTCCTGAGTAGCTAAGATTACAGGCATGGGCTATTGGTGCCCAGCTTTAGACTTACATACTTTTCCTTCTTTTGTCCGGGGACCTGGGTGATTTTATTTATTAGTATACACTTATCTAGAACATGGAAGAAGAGCTGGCTCATAGTGGGCCCTCAATAAATATTTATGGTCCTATAAATAAATGTGAATAATGGAAACATCCTAGTGGAAGGAAGAAAGCCGAAAGAGGAAGCAACTAGAACCAGAAGAAGGGAAGTCAAAGGTGAAACTTCTGAGCACTAACATGCAAAGGAAGGGAAGGGCAGATGGATGGAGGAGAAAAGTCAAAAGCGAGTTAGTAGTTTGGGGGTATTTTTGGATGGAAAGTACAGAACTGATAACAGAATGGCTTAAATTATAGTGGCCTACTATCTACCAGAAGTCGGGGTGGATGCTTCCAGGATTTGGTAATTCAGCCTTTTCTCCATGTCAGGGCTCCACTTAACTCTTGATGATTTTCCTGGTTTTCCCCTCCTCTTACAAAAAAGCTATCGCAGAGTCAAACATTAAAGCCTAAGTGCAAAGGGAGGAGCTATTCCTTGTCATACAGTTCAGTACTTGGCTCTAAGTGCCAACCCAAACCAACAGGGTCTTAACTGTTTGCTTGGCTAGTCTAGACCCCACCTCTTATTTATTCTTCCTGCCTTAGTTGTGATGACAGGCATGTGTCACAACAGCTTTTTCTATTAAAATGGACCCCAGGTTCCTGGCTTACTACATTTAACAACCTTACTACATTTAATATTCTTCAGAGTTTTTGGAGGTTGCTGTAAATGAAAAGATGTTTTTTAAAGCCAAATGCTATTCTAGAATAGATTAGCACTACATTTTATATAGGTGTGTCTAAAATTGGTAACCATATACAGTGTCATATCAAGCAGGCCAAGTATTTCAAGTCGGAAAGTTATGTGGTAATTACCATGGAACATTCTGCAACAAATAATTATTTTGCCCTTCACTGGGCGCGTCTATCCAGTGAACTCTGGAGAGGCTCTTATATTGGCCGAAAGCATTTGAAGTGGTGTTTAAAATCATTTATTCCTCAATGGGATTTTCCTACACCTAACCTGATTTAGTCTCTATTTTGTATTGAGCCAGTAAAACTAAACAAAGCTATACATTGGCTTTGAATAGAAATGATGCTTAGATCTGTGAAAAAAATCATTGATCCCAAATGTTACCTTCAGACCTTACTCACTTTCTCAGAACAGGGAAAAGGCAAATGTACAACTTTTGCTGAATGACAAAAGGTTTTCAATAGCTAGTAAATTGATCTACAGCTCTGAGAGTGTCTGATTTTTTTTTTTCCATCTCTTCCCTCAGGCTCAGTTCGAGCTCATGGAAATTTTCTGGCCTGTGGATTTGCTTTAGTGTGACAGTCATGGAGCTAGACTTCTAATCTTGCATAATAATGTGTTTGGGATTTGGATTTAATCTCTGGGGAATTAGACAGGAGACTAGAATGAAGTTAATTCACCTTTTTGGTATGTGTATATATCAGAGATAGCTCCTATGAAATTTTGAGTTACCTAATAGCCTCTTAGGTGTCATTCTTTCAAATATAAGCTTATTTGCAATTAATATAAGCAAAATTTAAATAGTTAAGTGATTTTTCTCTTCTGTATTTCTTCAAAAGATGTCCCTCCCTCCCTCCTTCTCCCTTCTTCTCCCTTCCTCTCCCTCCCTCTCCCTCCCTCTGTCTCCCTCTCCCTTCTTTCCCTTTCTTTCTTTCTTTCTTTCTTTCTTTCTTTCTTTCTTTCTTTCTTTCTTTCTTTCTTTCTTTCTTTCTTTCTTTCTCTCTCTCTCTCTCTCTCTTTCTCTGTCTCTCTCTCTCCTTCCTCTTTCTTTCTTGTGCCAGTCCTGGGGCTTGAACTCAGGCTCTGGATACTGCCCCTGAGCTTTTTGGCTCAAGGATAGCACTCTACCATATGATTTTTAATAGTTTATTGGAGATAAAATCTCACAGACTTTCCTGCCCAGGCTGACTTTGAACCATCCTTATATTTTCAGCTTCCTGAGATCTGAGGATTGCTGGTTCAAAGCCAACCTAGGCAGGAAAGTCTGTGAGAGTCTTATCTCCAATTAACAACCTGAAAACCAGAAGTGACCTATGGCTCACGTGGTAGAGCACTCCCCTTGAGCTGAAGAACTCAAGGACAGAGCCCAGGTCTAGAGTTCAAGACCCACAACTGACCGAAACAAAACGAAACAAAACAAAACAACTTTTTTCAGAAATTGGCTCATATGAGCTAATTATTAAATGTTTACAACATTTTCCAACAAGTTGGGATTATGTTGATAGCCTGAATTAATCACTTTGAGGTAATTTATGTTATGGAACTCAGCAAACACTAAGTCAGATTTTTTTTCCTTCTTCTCTCAACCACTTCCCAGGAACCAGTTGATATTTATTGGTAGACCAGTTGCTTTTCAGACTTTATTTTTTTTTAAGTCTATAGAATTTTAACCTGTCAGCCTAAAGTTCAATATACTATATTTGAGATTAGAATAAAAGGCTAGGTATCAGGTATTACTTATTCTATCAGCAGATGCCTGTGAAATGTTATAATTTACCCAAACATAGTTCTTTAATGCATGACAGACAAATTGAATGTGAGGAGAAAGAAAACCACAAATAGAAGCCCGTGTTATAGTAAATATAGAAAAAGACAACAGAGATAAGAAAATCGAAAGCCAAAGTGGAATATAAGACAGGAAAAAAGACTGCTAAATAAAGTTGACACTAAAACTGAATTTGAGATGCATAAAGAGGTTAAAAAAGGCGTCAACATGAAACAGTTTTGAAAATGGTTAACATTGCCAACTTGGTGAAGTAATGTCTTCTATCCAAGGTGACATTTCCTGGATGGAAAATGCCAGTCAAACCACCAGCCTCTGAAAAACAATACATCTTGCCCTTAATGTTTTGTTAACCATTTAGAGAAGGGCATTCTGAGTAGGTGACCATGTTATTTATTCTCCAAACTGTAATTTTGGTGAGCGAAAGGGAGCATTTTTAATTGCTGTTCCTAGATAGCAATGTAAAGTAGAATTTTGTCACACTGAAATAAACCTATCTACAATCACAGATTATTATACTATTGGCCATCAAATTTCTGATCTAATAGGTTCAAAGAACTTGATTGGTTGAAAAGAATAAAAAGAAAAGAAAAGAATAAAACAAATATTCCTAGTCTATTGTGTGTAGGCAAATATTTTCTCACTATAAGAGAAGAATGTGATTCATAATATAGCTGATTAAACAACAAAAAAAAGAACTTAGGCTCAAGTAATCACAGCACTGTCTGGAATCTGATGCTCCTTCTGACCTTAGTGGGGTCCTGCATAACAGTTCTTGTTGTGACTCAATAATGGAAAGTAGAAGCTTGGAAGCTCTCCCACCTCCAGCTGTTTATCAAGTCCTTTTCTCCATTCTGTTTCGGGTAATGTTTCTAGACTATGTTGTTGTGCTGCATAATGGTTAAACTCCCACAGCATTTGAGTGAGACAGGACCAGTGACCACATGGCTGCTTTGTCTATGTTTTCCCATGCCGTTATAAATTCATAAATATATGTATAAAATATATACACTTTATAATATATTAAAATATTATATATAAGAAAAGGTGTTCTAATATAACTATTTCTGATATGATGCAGTCACATATCTTATTTCACTACCATCTATCATCTATTATTTATGTATCTATTTTTCGAGCTATTTACTTCAAGGACTTTTTGCCTCATGTACTGTGTGGTGAGTCGCAAGTCAAATTTTTAGGGCTTGAAATTTCAAATCTCAAGTAAGAGTTGATGTTATAGTCTTGGGTCCTAGTTCCGTGACGTAGCAGGCTAAAAACCTAGGAAATTAGGCAGCATTTTTATGCTGAGAATTCCTTCTTCGTGAGAATTCATTTATTTTTTAGAACCTTCGACTTATTGAATAAGGATCATCCACATTAAGAAGGGCAATCTTTTTCTCTCACTGATTTAAATATCACACATGACTAAATAAAAAAATACATTTGTAACGATTGGCATCTGACTAAACCCAAGTTGATGAATAAAATTAGCTCTTAGAGGATCTTTTACAAGTATTTTCTGTGGGTCAGGGGAACTTTACTCTCTGTACTTTGCTCCAGTTAGAAGGATTTGTGTCTAACACTATGACTCTAAATGTGCATTTTTAACCATTGAGAGCTTACATCATTTTGTCTTATATCCAAAAATCTCTTTATTCAGGAGCATTCATTGAAGATTTCCTAAAGTTATAAGCATGGTATTCTATTCTGAGGTGGCAGAAAAAAAGAAATGATCAACCAATAGATTTATTAGCTATGTAATAGGTATTATCTGCGTATTAAGTGTGAGAAACATATAATCCATACTTTGTAATTTAATATATCAAATGCATTTTAAGTAAAATTAAAATGAAATGTGGAACAGAAATAAGTAAAATGAAAGGTGACAATAGGTGGAAGTGGAGGGCACAAGGAGAGGGGCTCAGCCGCGCAGTGGTCAGGTAGGGATGGAGAAGGTTTCCAGTAGGCTACATAGGCTATAGAGTTTGAGGAGGAGTCAAAATTAATCTATCAGGAGTAGAGGGTGGAGCAGGTATAAGGAACTGTACAGGGTAAAGGACAAAATAGCCAGCAGATACAGAAGCACAAAGCCCCTAAAATCTTGATTTATGTTCCTGGGAAACAGTGACTTGCGTTTCTCTTCCTTTCCTTCCTCTTCCTCTTCCTTCTTCCCTTCATTATTCTCTTTTTTTCCCCTCTCCTCTCACTTTTCTTCTCTCTCCTCCCTTCCTCTGCTCCCTCCCTTCCTCTTTGTATCCTATTCCATCACCACTGCAATCCCAGCCACAGAGGGAGTCTTATATATTCTATGCTCTTTATTAAAATCATTGAATAAATAAGTCAAATGAATGAGTAATCAGAAAGAAACAATTTGTCTTGATAACCAGGTTTTCCCAAAAGTCTAGCTGGTGACATTATAGATAGAGATGGAGATAATAGATCAGACCTAGTATAATACCTCCTGTTCTTTCAAATACATTTCCCTTTGATGATGGCATTTTCAATTATTAATGTTGCCCCTTCCCCCTTTCTGCATGGGTAATCAAGTTATAACTATGAGCAAGGTAGATTGAGGAAGAGCCTGAGACTGTGTTGAAATGGAAGCCCAGGCCATGGATGTTGCAATTGACCACAGGGGAACAGCTGTCACAAACAGCCCCTGCTGGCAGCCAGCAATTAGGAAGGAGTGATCTTGGAGTTCAGTTTGAACAGAATCAATGGGCCATCTGGAGGGCCGAAAGACGAGGCTGTGAATTGTGATGAAGAAATAGGGTGCACACAGTACATGTGTGAGTGTAGGCTGTAATGTGTTAGAAATGTTTCAGGTCATGGATATTTTCATAAAAGAGAGTTAATATAGCACAGTAATGTAGAGTCCAGTATCTTAACTTAGCCATTAGAAATTTTTCATAACTACCAATAACTTGCTTATCTTACTGTAACTTTATAGTGAAGAGTGGCCTGGTTCATGTGAGGTTGAAATCTCTTCTCATATTTGTATTTTTTTTCAACCTCTAAACTTGGCATGACTTGATGATTTATTAATGTTTCTTTTGCTTTTTTGAGCCAAAATTTCTTCATCAGTAAAAGGAAGAAAATAACTACATCATAAAATGTGTCCATCAGATGTGTTCGTGTATGTAATCAATAAAATTTCATACAAATACAAGAAATCATCATGCAATCATTCAATCCATGTGTTTAGAGCACCTATTCTAGACTCTATGCTAGTCTATGTTAATTGCTGGGACAAAAGACAGATGATAGCTCTGTTTCTTTGATGGAGTTGAAGACAATTGGAAGACTCTTGTGAACTTTAATTACCTCTTACGAGTGGAGGATTTCTATTCCACACAGAATGGAAGGGAATGGTATCTTTTGGGACTGTGTCACAGGATAGTCTTGAGAACCAACTGTTAATAATGTTCAAATATAAAATGTCCTATTCAGCTGTGATTCTACTGAGATACCAAACAGGGAGAGAAAAGAAATTCAAAGTTAAGAATAAGGACGGAGAAATAAGAGAAAAGAGTCTACAATTGATAGGGAGGGTAATAAAAAAGTGAGAAGTAACACAGGGGAAATATTTTCCGATTTTACCTAATTTACTATGTGTTAAACCCATAGGTCAAATTCCACTAGTATTTCTTACAAAATTTGGGCTATCAGGATTCATCATATATATCTATAGAAACATCACAATGAAACCACCCTTATGTAACTCATGTATGCAAATTAAACAAAAAGAAAAGCAGAGAAAAAAGCCCCTCTGATTCTCATAAGTCAAATTGTGAGTATACATTGCAATCCGATTCTAAAATTGATTTTTGTCTTTCGGAAAGAATGACTTGTTCTATAAAAACCTTTTGTGTTCCAACTTTATCCTGACTCTCTTTTCAGTGCCTCCAGTCACAAAGTTTTTTGCTGTGGGCTTGTGAAAAAACAATTCCTGTTGCAGAAGAACAATTTTACCTACCTACCTCTCACTGCTGTTCCCCACTTCACCCCATCCCCAAGCACAAATTTCTAGGTGCGCATAGGAACACATGTTTGGACTAAGCTTTGACACTCAAACTTCACATTTCTAAAGATTCTTGCTAGGTGATGTGATCTTTCTTTATTGAGTGAAGTCAGACAAGTATAAATGAATCTAGCTAATAGTATGCAGTCCTTTTAAAAAGAATATGAAATTTTTCTTCTGGAATTTTTGTGGTTCTTTTAGCTGTATTTTTGGTTAAAGATCTATTCTTGTTCCAAGACTGAAAGAAGGGATAGCTACTTCTACATACTATGTAAAATGTTTAAAGACAAAATTATTTGATTATGTTTTACTTTGACATGTAGAACAGCTGTTTTTGTTTTTATTTTTGTTTTGGTGCAGGTCTTGGGGCTTGAACTGGTACTGTCTTTGAGTATTTTTTTTGTTTTTGCTTTTTGTTTTTTTGTTTTTGTTTTTGTTCAAAGCTCATGTTCTACCACTTGAACCATCACTCCACTTCTGACTTAAAAAATAATTTATTGGAGATGAGAGTCTCATGGACTTTCCTGCCCCATCTGGCTTCAAACTACAATCTTGATTCTGATTTCAACCTCCTGAGTAGCTAGGATTATAGGCTTGCCACACTCCCCTGACTGAGAAGCTGTCGTTTTAATCAATTATATAAATTAGCATGACATAGAATTTGGAGCTTTCATAAAAGTAAAAACTGTGTGGAAATCATTTTTGCTGATATTTATCAATCTATCTTTTCTTTTGGCTTCCAATACACTGAATATCCTATTTTCTAGACATTTTCTTGCTTTAAACTTGAGTTATTTTCTGCTTTGATTCACTCATAGATCTCAACTTTTTTTTTGTGCCAAAATAAAACCTTTGATATTTACGGCATGTTTTAATGGTCTGTCTTCTTCTGGAATGACTAATTGGAATAAAATGCCCAGTTATACTCACACTATTTTATGACAGATTTTCTCTGAGCATGAAGAATTTCTTCTAGCAAAAATTTGGAAGAACAGAGACACTAGGGCAAAAGAATTACAACAAATGGATTATCTACAGAGGAACAGCTTATCTTAAATTTATGCTGCAACCAAGAATAACAGTAGATAAACCCTTCTTAGATGGTCACCTTAGGGAAGAAAAGGACAAATGAATGCTTAGTGCTTTATATCTCTTCTTACATATCTCACCAGAACAAGATTTTCCTAGTCAAAGCAACATTGCTAAATTTATCTTCAGAGCAACTGCTGTTTAATCAAATTGTTGCAAGATTTTTCTCTAGAGTTCTAAAAAGAAAAATTACTCAGAATGATAGATTTTTATTATTTTTCCATTTGAATAATTACAGGAATATTTCATAAATATTTTGGTCAGCAAACAAGAAGACTTGGAGATTAGGTTGTCAAATTAAGACAGAGAGGAGAGTTTGGGTCTGTGAAGACTTTAACTGTTGTTCTGTCAAGTCACAGCATTTCTCTGTTATTTATTTCAGAAAATAGGACTTGGATCAGTGTAGTTTTGCTTATGTTCTGCTTTCTCATTTTAAAATGTGAAGATGATCTTTTGTGGACAGAGTTGAAAGCATCTAATTAATTCCTGAGACATGAAGTAAAGAGGTGTTATACATTTTTAAAATGTTGCATACATAATCATTCTTTCTTTAATGCATTTTGCTCAGTTAAAAATATACATACCCTTGCCATTTGGTTTTTACTCCTAATTTTCTCTGGTATTTTAAGCTGATAGAAGAAAAGTATCTATTTCTTAAAAAAATTTCAATGTGAGAAAAATAATCGATAGTTTATGCTAATTAGAAGTAAGCTGATTTTTGGTACCTCTGACATAGGGATTTGGAAGAGCAAAATAAAATAGTTCTTTGTATGTATATATGTTTATGCTTACCATGATTTTGCATAGCTCATAATTTATAATTTCAAAATTAAAACTCATCTTAAACATCAATATCAAAAATTCACTCTGTTAAGTCACCCAATTATTAAATAAACCATTGCTGCATATTTTAGAATTTTTGTAGTTTCAATTAGTGGCCTTGACATTTGCATGTAATATATAAAAGTAGGGTAAGTAAAAGTTGAAAGGCATAATAAGCCTAACAATGCATTTGTTTATTTTTATTGTAAAGCAGTAAATTATAGTATCTTGGGGATAAAAATGATGTGAACACTTATAAAAATAATATGGAACAATCATATCAAGATAAACTCACAGATTATTTACCTCAAATTCTTACAGTTTTTAGTGGTGAGATCATTTGAAATTTACTTTCAGTAACTTTGTAGTGTATAATATAATGAATTTTTCAAAACACTTGTAATAGATTTCAACAACACCCCTTCCCAGTGTATTACTATTCTAGTGATGTGTGTGTGTGTATGTGTGTGTGCATGCGCACACGCATGTGTGCTAGTACCTGGGCTTAAACTTGGAGCCTTGTACTCTTTTTTTTTTTTTTTTTTGTCGGTCGTGGGGCTTGAACTCTGGGCCTGGGTGCTGTCCCTCAGCTCTTCAGCTCAAGGCGAGCACTCTACCTCTTAAGCTACAGCGCCACTCCTGGTTTTCTAGTGCTTTATTGGAGATAGGAGTCTCACGGTCTTTCCTGCCTGAGCTGGCTTTGAACCGAAATCCTCAGATCTCAGCCTCCTGAGTAGCTAGGATTACAGGCATGAGCCACCAGCGCCCGGCTAGAGCCTTGTACTCTTGCTTGTCTTTTTATGCTCAAGGTTGGTCCTGTACCACTTGAGCCATATCTACTCTTCTAGGTTTTTGCTGGTTAGTTGGAAATAAGTCTCTCTGGGATTTGTATGTTAGGATGGATTCAAACCTCAATCCCTATGCCTTAGCCTCTGGAGTAGCTAGGATTATCGGTGTGATTTAATGGCACCTCCTTTAATAGGTATCCCCTGAATCCATTTTCCTACCATGCTTGTATCAGTTCTAGGATGGATTCTGTTTCAACTCAAGCCATAGTAACATATGGCTTGACTGGTACTGTTACTAGAGGAGATTTATGTTCTATAACTTTCATTGCCAAAGTTAAATTTGTGTGAGGGAGGATTTACTAGAAAATTTAAGCCAAGAAATTTTCTTATCTCTCTTTTGTAAATCTTAAAATTAGACCAATTCATTGTAACTCGTTTCTTTTTCTCTGTCCTGCTTCATCATAAATGAGCCAGTGCCCACAATTCTCAGAGAAATCTAATCTGTCACCTAGCTTTAGTCCTGTGGACCCTCAGCATGTGTTGGATCTTGGGTGTCCTTGACCATTGTATGACTGAAACAGGCAGTGGTTCATATATAACCCTTCGAATAGAAATTCTTCATCTACTCCTTCCACACTTTTCTTCTATACTTTGTCTGCCCCATATTTTTATCATCAAAACTGTACCCATGGACTGGGAAGGTGGCTCAGTGGTAGAGCGCTTGCCTTGCATGCCTGAGGCCCTGGGTTCGATTCCTCAGCACCACATAAGCAAAAAGAAAAAAGCCAGAAGTGACACTGTGGCTCAAGTGGCCCAGAGTTCAGGCCCCATGACCGGACCCCCCCCCAAAAAAAAAGCTGTACCCATATATTTGCTCACTGGATATACATTGTCTTACTGGCTCTCCAGATCCTCAGCTACACTGCCTTCTCTTTTATCATCTACCATCTACCTTTATTTCCCACCTACTTAGAGTTTATATTTTGTCATTCGAGTCTTCTTTGTCAGTATAAGCTCTTCCCCTAAACTTCTGATATTGTGAAACCTAGCAAATTCCCAAACCTAAATGAATCTTCCAGCTTTTCATACTTAAATCTTAGACATTAGAAAACATCTTCACTAAGTAGATTAGTATCAACAGTTTTTTACTGGGTTTGACTTGCCATCAGTTCAGTGTTAATCTGGGCAAAGAGCAAGACAGTTTCAAAAACTAAAAAGTACAGTACTATTTGTGGTTCTTTTTTTCCCATTTTATTCTTTGTTTTATTCCATTTTGTCACTGATTTTGATTTCTATACTCTTTGTCTTGTATATAAGTTTATCTGACTTGGAAAAGGAAAGGGGAAACAGAAATGGTGGGTCAAAGGGTGAACCAATTCAGCAACGATAATCATTAGACACTATGGTGGAAATGAACTATGCAACTTGGCCGGGGCAGGGAGGGAGCGGTCAGGAAGCGAAAAACTGGGAGAAAATGAGGGAGAGGAGAGACACTGTTCAAAGAAAAATGCACTTATCTGACTTGTGTAACTGTAAACACTCTGTACATCACCTTTACAATAAAAAAAGAAAGAATAGAAGCAAAATAAATGCATAAAAAACAAAAAAACCCAAACTCAAAACCAAATTGGTACAGTCTTCATGCATTGTAATAGGTTTGTAAATGCTGTTTGTACATGTAAACTGTTTATCTTATAGTTACTATGAATATTTTCTACTTGGTAATTTTCAATTTTTTTATTCTAATGAAAAATACATCAGCATTTTCCTTTGTGATGAATGTTTCACTCTTTTTTCAGTTTCAAAATTCTACCCTTAATAGATAAGAGACAGGTTCCTTTACTTTGTGATATTTATTTATTTATGAATTTTTCCCAGTCCTCCTCTTCATGGCTTCTTAAAAACAAATCTGTATTTAATATAAATAGTACTTATTTTCATAAGGGTTGTGCACTAAAAGTTAAAATAATTGTTTTCCCTCATTGTTTTCCAAGTGTAAATTGCTGAATCTTTGTATCACTCTTGGATCAGTTTTGAAGCCTCATACATCAGGTGGCAGGTCCTCACATATACTAGGAGATACTGCAGGTCTCTTTCTTCATCCTTTATGGCTTGGTGCTCTGAAATCCATCTGCAGTGTTTTCTTTTTTTAATCTATTTTTATTGTGAAAATACTGTACAGAGGGGTTACAATTACATGGGCAAGATAATGAGTACATTTCTTATTCCCCCCGCCCCCCCCCACACCAAAGTTGTAAAGTTTGTTTTTTGACATAATGTCTTGTACATCTCATTGTTGCAATGGTTTTCTATACGTGGTATGGATGAATAGTATGCTTTCAAAGCCAGTTATGTAAATTCTCCTAATCTCTCCATATAAAAAATTTCCTCAGCTATCCATGTGCATTTTACTTCTATACAAATGTTGAGGTTGTTTTGGGAAGTTTATTTCCCCAAATTAAATATACAAGCTACTGGTAATTTGGAAAGAATCAAAGGATTACATTTTGATATTCTCACTCAGGAGAACTTGTTTTATACATTAGGACAAGAAGTTGAGGTAGGTTGGACAAGATGGCAGATTAGAATCTTCCTATATGTGACACTGTGAATAAAAAGATTTAGGAGAAGAAAGATGATACCATGTTCTGAAGATGAGAAGAAGATCACTGAAAACCAGTGAAAACCACTGAAAAACATGGGAAAATGTAAAGACAACAGAAAAAAAAGTAGCTTCAATTCTAGTTCCCAGAGAACAGGGAGATTGGGACCACAATCACAGTCTAGATTATAATACTTAGCAAAGGTAACTTTCATAGCTTTCAAGGAGAAATGAAGACTCATCATGATAAAGAAAATGGAAAGGAATTCATGATCACTAAGCTATTATTGCAGAGATAAAAGGAATCCTACTTGCAGAAGGAGATAAATGTTACCATGAGAAATACAGGAAATAATCCATTTCATTAAACAAATTAATAAGAAAATGAAGATTAGGAAAAAGATATTACAAAAGCAACAAAACGTCAGGAACAATTACATACTTTTGAGTAATAACTCTGAATGTTAATAGTTTTAATTCGCCAATCAAAAGATATAGTTTTGTGGATTAGATTATAAAAAAATACACAGCCATTTGTTGCCTATAAGAAATGTATTCACAGAAAAACACAAGCACAGACATAAGGTGGAAGAATGGAAGAAGACATTTCAAACAAGTGGAACCCAAAACAAGCAATAGGAGCTTAAAACTAGCTACTCTGGTGTATTTCTTCCCTTTTCAGCAGTACCATGATTTGAACTCATGGCCTTCTGTTTACAAGGCAAGCTCTCTTTTGGCTTTAGTTATTTTTCATAAAAGATCTCATACTTTTTGTCTGGGCATCCTACACCACAATCTTCCTACTGGTGCCTCTCATATGGGTGCAAATGGTTATATCTAGCTTGTCTGTTAAAATGAAGCCTCTCTAACTTTTTGGTTGGTATTGAACTTCAATTTCGACCTCCTGAGTAACTGGTATCATATGTGTGAGACACAGCAGTAGGCCTCACACTCAGTTTCATAAAACAAATAGGAACAGATAGACATGAACGTAATCGTAGTAAGTGCGTTCATTCTTACCAATATATAGCTCATGGAAATCACATTTCTCTCAACAACTCATTTAACTGTCTCCAAACTAGATCATATCTTAGGATATAAAGCAAGCCTTAACAAAAAGATGAAGATTGAAATATCTTTCTATAGTTTATGAGTCACAGTGGAATAAAATTAGAAATCAACAAGAGAGTAGATTCTGTTTAGCAAGACAGTAGAGTTAGCATGATCAAAGGATACAGCTTAGCTCTGGGTCTCAGAGTGTGCATAGGGACCTTTGGCCTTGGTTGTTTACCACAGGACTGATTCAAGAACTTACCAGCTCCTTCTTCTTGGAGTATTAGTATGAAGTACAGGTACAGTGTGTGTGAGGTGGGGGAAACTTCAGGACAGTGGTAGCAAGTCATCAAAGATGAAGGGACAGAGATGAGGTTGTAGACGGCTTTGCCCAAACTCTTACCTAATGGAACAGAGTGGTTAATTTGTGAAATGGGTTCAGTGGAAGTTGGAATAAATGTAAAATGTTCATATTCCTTTATCAGCTATAATAGTTTACAACATTTTTAACTTTACTCCCTTTATGAAAGGGAAGATATTTTTTTTTTAATTTTATTTTATTTTATTTGTGAACAAACTGTACAGAGGGGTTACAATTGCATGGGCAGGATAATGCGTACATTTCTTACCAAGCATTGCAGCCTCCTCCTTTGCTTACCCTTCCCATCCCTTCCC
>NW_012267217.1:3580918-3631502 GCF_000151885.1 Dipodomys ordii
TGTATGATTTTTTGGATGAAATGTTGAAGTCGATTGGCCAAAATTTTGTTGAGGAGTTTTGCATCAATATTCATCAAAGAGATGGGTCTATAGTTCTCTTTCTTTGATGAGTCTCTGCCTGGTTTTGGGATGAGGGTTATGATGGCTTCATAGAACGTGTTCGGTAAGGGGAAGATATTTTTAAGCTGAAGAATTAACTCAGTTTGTCACAAGTGAACTTTACTTTGTGGATGTTTTGGGTGTGGCCTCCTTTCCTCTCTCTTTTACATGCTAATTTTTGGATTTCAGTACATTCCAGGAAAATAAACTAATTTTAGTATTAACCTAATCAAAATACAGGAAGGCAGATCTGCTGTAATAACATAATATGCTATTATCCAAAGCTTAATTTATTTGTATCCTGCTTGAGGCAAATTTAATATGTTAAAAGATAGTTAGTTCCATTAAAAAATCAATTGGAGGATAGTCATTTGCTTTGCAAAGTTTTCATCATATATTTTCTGTTAAAAAATAACCAATTTCCTCTAGGGCATTTTAAAATCTGATTTAGTATCCTTAACCAGATTTTACAAACACATTTATCCTGATTAATAATCCTGATTAATAGAGATAAATGTACTTTATTTTAAAAGCTTACATTTAAAAATATCAGTAGAGGTACCGAGCTGAGAGTTCTGGCTTTGGCAGCTCAAGAGGCCATTTTGTTATTTTTTAAAAATAGTTTTAATTGAGATTAAGTGATTACATAAATTTCACAGTATTGTAGGATAGTGATACTTAGTTAAAGTCACAAATACATTTTAACCTTAACAAGGCAAACCGCAAGCTAAGCAAAAGGTGACAGGGTGTCATAGATGCCAAATATGAGAATGTAATTTGGGCTTCATTAAATAGAAGTCAGGGGTCCAGAAGATGAGTGACAAGTGCTCCCCAGAGACCACATCCGGCCTTTCTTGTCCTTGTGATAAAGGGTTCTGGCACTCATAGAGTGGCTGGTATTGGGACAGTGACAGGACAGGAAGGAAGGTCACTTGTCTTGAAAAAGAAGAGATGGAGTGCCACCTGAAGAAGAAGGCTCATTTTATTTATTGCCATTTCTGGCTTAGAATCAAGGGTGGGTCATACAAGGAGACAGTTCCTCTTTTTCACAGAACATCTAGGGGCTTTTAGGAGACTCTTTCAGATGACATTATGCTAGGCTTGAGGTTTCCAAGTCTTCTTCACTGAGTGATCAGCCAAAATTTACCTGCCAGTGAGTTATGTAGTTATCATTGCTTTATTCATGCAATATATTACTTATGGTTATAGCTCTTTTGTCAGGATAGTAGTAACAACTCATTTTACTCTTATTTAAATAATCCTGAGTTAGTTGTCATCTGCATCATAATAGATGTCCATAATGAGGTAGACATAGAAGTGTTATTTGTGAGAGCAACATATATATATATGTATATGTATGTATGCATATATAAATACATATATTTATAAATATGTTTATAAATATAAATATTTATATATGTAAATTTATGTATATTCATGTATATATATATCTTAAAAAATTACATTATGCTGCCAGTGGCTCATGCCTGTAATCTTAGCTACTCAGGAGGCTGAGAACTGAGGTCACATTTCAAAGCCAGCCTGGCAGGAAAGTCTGTGAGACTCTTATCTCCAAATAACCACCAGAAAATCTGAAGTGGTGCTGTGGCTCAAGTGGTAGAGGGTTCGCTCACTTTGAGCTGAAGAGCTCAGGGACAGTGCCTAGGCCAGAGTTCAAGCCTCATGACCACCACAAACAACAAAAAAAGAAAAAAAGAAAAAGGAAAGGAAATTACATTGTGCTTGAATTATGTGTATTATCAGCAAGCTGTCATCTGAATGTACCTTGTATCTTTATTATGACAATTTAAAGTGTATCTTATTTGGCAAGACTTTCTGATTCACACAGGGATATATCTGTATATATGTATGTATGTATGTATCTAATCTATCTATATGCCTATCCTGGGCCTTGAACTCAGGGCCTGGGCAAGACTAGTGCTCTATCATAGCTCCACTTCTGTCTCTTTCCTGGTGAATTGGAGATACATTTTTCACAGACTTTCCTGCCTGGGCTGACTTTGAACAACAATCTTCAGATCTGTTTCCTGAGTAGCTAGTATTACAGTCATGAGCCACCAAAACCTGGCTTATATATGTATGTTTTACTAGAAA
Organism: Dipodomys ordii; assembly: GCF_000151885.1. Taxonomy (NCBI): domain Eukaryota; kingdom Metazoa; phylum Chordata; class Mammalia; order Rodentia; family Heteromyidae; genus Dipodomys; species Dipodomys ordii. The sequence continues at coordinate 3,583,133 of NW_012267217.1, forward strand.
ACAAATTAAAATGATGTTTTGCGTCTTTTTCTGGCTTAAATAATTTTGAAATAGTAATTTGTATAACCTACATTCTCAGCCCAATTTCCTCCCATTTGTACATTAGGATGGGTTTTAAGGAAAAATGGCTTCACTCTTTTCATAATTCTTGTGATTACTTCAATTACAAGATCTTATGCTGGCCTACAGTGGTAGGAAGAACTGTTTTTCCTCCAAGTTGGAAGAGTAACCTCAATATTGGAAACTATATGGATTATTAAACACACAGTGGTGTTTTCTATATCTGTGGCTCACAAATTTAAAAGCCTCATCTAGTCTCAGACAGCTGGAGCATCCCGTAACTGCCTTCCCAGTGTTTACGTTACTTGTTCCTGAAGCAGAAAATGGGACAGGTTCTGTATCTCCCCAAGCATTTTCCTTCAAGCACTAGTTCATTTCCTGACTTTCAAAGGCCAATAAAATGTATCTTTCTTCTGGAGTAGAACACAAGTTTTTCTTCAGTCTTCTATGGATATGATTTACGAAAAGGACCATTTAGTCAGGATGACTATGATTTTTCCTATGATACTTAGAAGACAACATGTTTCCAGAACATGGACTGATTTTTATATAGAAAACTACAATTATCACTCACCTAGCCTAAGTTCCAGTTTTTCTTTTCCAGTAAAATGATTAAATAGTTTTAGATAGAAGAAACACTGGAAGAAACGCTATCTTACATCTACAGATGTGAACAATGTAGTTAATCCAATGAGCAGTTTGATCATTTAAAGAATAAGAACACAAGATGACAGTAGGAAATACTCTTGGAAACACAGCTCACAAGCAGCCTATCCCTTTCCAGTTTTATTGTACATAAAGCTGGAGCAAGTTCTCAATCAAAAGCAGACGGAGGCAGAAGAATGACTGGGCAGGGAGCTTTGTGAGCATCCTTAGAGATTGGAAAATCTGGCCAAGTTGATAAACTGGCAAGGTGGAGAGATACAGAGATCAACTGCAATGGGAAGACAGATGCCCTAATCCAGTGACATTTGTGTTAGGGGACTGAGGAGCATCAAGAAGAGGCCACTGATCAAGTGACTTTGTGGAACCTGCATCATCAGCAAGTGGCTGAAGCTCAGATGGGCACTGATGGCCAGGAGATGGAATGGGGAGGAGCTGGAAGAAAGAGATCCCCAGATGTTTCCCGGACTCAGCTTGTGCAGGAAGACATAGAAGGGTGCACGCAGAGTACAAGCACACCTTGGACTTAGGTTTACCCAGGGAAAATAAACAAGGCATCAAGAGCTGTGGGCAAGCCTGCGTGCTGAGGACAGAAGTCTTCAGAGCGATGCGCAGTCTGCGTCAGTCAGGAGTGCTTTTGGCTGCACATGCTGAAAACTTGAACAGACCGTCTTAATTGAAAGAGGATTATATTTTATGTAGAATTTTAAACAAATCTGTGGATGGTTTTGTTGCTGGTGCGGATTCAGGGAAGTTGATTTGGTTCTTTGGGGATTCCTTTTATGGCTATAGAAAGGCTATTGTAGCCCAGCAGGAAGAAAGAAATCACCTCCAGCTAAACAATGTCATATGCCATTTCAGGCTGGAAGAGTAATTGAGGAAGATGCTGGAAGCAGTGTCTGACACAACATTCTTGGCTACTAACTAATCTTTATAACATCTCTTGAGAAGAGTTCTGACCTCCTGTATTTGAAAATAAAGGAGAGATGTAATATATAAATGTAGTTCATGAAACTGTTTTCTGAGCATTAATGAAATGAATGATGTTGCTTTTTAATAATGGTGGTGATGATGATATCAACAACAGATAAGACATGGTTTTATTTGTGTCTAGCTGATTTCAGTGCTGTATCTGCATTAGTCTGTTTTCTGATACTGTAATGAAATACTTGAGGGTGGGTACTTAAAGAGAAAAGAGGTTTATTTAGCTCACAGATCTGGAGATGTAAGACTATGGAGCTGGCATCAGCTCAGCTCTGGTGAGGACTGCATGGAAGATGATATCACAATGGTGGGAGCCTCTGTGAGAGGGAGAGATCCTATGATAATACATAAAACCAGAGAGAAGAGGCACGCCAATGACGGGGGTTTCCTGAAGGCCCTACCCTCTCTTAACATCATTAACATCACTGACTGGTGACTAACTTCTAACACATGAATCAGTGGAGGAAAAGCATGTTTGAATGCAAACCAAAGCCAAAATATGCATTATTTTAAAACATCTTTTCCACAGGTTGGCTGTGGAGGCTCATGCTTGTAATCTTAGCTACTTCACAATTCGAGATTAGTAGCATTGAAGTTTGAAGCCAGCTTGGGCAAAAAGCTGGCAAGGCGCCATCTCCATAAACAAGCCAGGCCTGGTGGCTGACACTATGATTTCTGCTACATGGAGTTTTAAGTAGGAACATTGTGTTCAGAGGAAGGCTCTGGGCAAAAAAGTTCAAAATATTAAATAGACCGTTTAGCTTATTACCTAGAGCAAAAGGGGTCTAAAAAGGGTGGCTCAAATGGCAGAGTGCTTTTAGCAAGTATAAGGCCCTGAGATCAAGCCCCAGTACCACCAAAACAAAACAAAACTTAAGAACAAAACTAGAGATAGAAACGATTATTATCCCTTCCATTTTCACACTTGGAGTAGTGGATTCATCCAATTCAATGATTAAATGACCTGTCTAATATCAGCTCTCATCTCCAGTCCCTTCATGAATGCTCTGCTCTGCTCACCTCCCTACCATACTGTTTGTTTTTTTGATGTGTATCCTGATGATTATTTAATTACAGTCTTGCAGAGACTAAAACCTATGAGATATGGACACTCATGCCAATGTCAGCAAAGGCTATTACCACAAGGAAGCAGCATGTGCATGAGTGAAGTAGAAGGATGAGATGCTGCAAGTCAAGCCAGAGATGCTTACTCCATTTCATCTGTCTTCAAAAGCCCAACTCAAGGAGAAGTCATCAGGGAAAGCAGGAGGCATGGCTCATGACTAATTTCCAAAGCAGGCTGTTGAGAATTGTTCTAGCCTATGTATAACTTTAGGTGTAATTCATTTTGTCACCTGTCAGAGCCAAGTTGAATTGCTTCTTGCTGGTATTCTTATTCTGCATTAATGGCTTGAACATCCAGAATAAACATTTTTTTAATATTCAAGAAAAAAAGCTCAAATCAATCACCTCCTCATATAACAAAATAGAGTAAAAGCCTGTTGGATGTGAGTGTGTGTATGCTTGTCAAAAGCAAATCACTAACCTGGTTGGATGCAAATAAAAGGAAAATGATTAAACACTGAATAAAAATACAAAAGAATAAGGAAATAGTAACTATAAAATTCTCCAGCATGATGAGCTATCATTGGAGATAAAGCAAATTATCTGGGAATGAGAAGTAGGCTCCCGACCTCATTTGGCCTTTGATTGCATGGCACTTTTAATGTGCTTTTAATGTGCCATTCCACTTTGATCACATTGGCATTTGCCCTGCACTATGGCTTAGTGCTTTCAAAGAGGACAGTTTCATGTCATAGGTCCATAGTTTTGCTGAGCATTTGGAATCAGAAAATAGGGTCTTTTCCAGAATGGATTTATCTCAGAGACCAGTTCCTCCACATCAGTAGAGACGAGTCACAGGCTATTTGAATCAGTATCTAAATCGCCATGTTGGTTAGGATTCTATTGCACTAAATGTTGTTACAGTATATGTAGAATCAAAGCTTCTCTTGCTTTGCATACTAGATCTTGGAAGCTGTGTTAATTTTTTCCAGGCCTATCCATGAAGAGCATGGTTTTTTTCACCCAAGCTTACCAACCAGCTGGATGTCCTAACCTCTGTGTGTGTGGTTGGGGTGGGGGGAGCCTTTTTCTGTTTATCTCCTTCAATGCAGAATGATCTAAGGTATCTGCCACACATATGACTGGTTACATATTCCCCGTCTTACATACTTCCCCCTAAGTGAAGTATCAGTTCTTCATCTTTTACTCAGACAACATGTCTGTCTATTCTAAGGTTTATCACAGCCATCACCATCTTCAAAGAATCCCCTTTGATTGTTTCAGGTTAGGCAGCCCTTCTACTAATATAATATATGACCTGCTATGGTAGTATTATATTTCCAATACTCTAGTGGTGGACTATAATGTCTAATACTACATTTTCCATCTTCTGTTAAGATGACCTTTTAGACACTCTCCCACTGAGCCTGTGAACAGTGTCAGGTTGGGCAATGGCCTGGCCATCTTCAGATTGCTAAGTCTACTGCAGGATACATAGGCAATTCTCAACAAATGTTTATTGAATGTATGAAAGCAGTTACAAAGAAAACTCCTGAAATATCCATGCTGCAATGTATGGGGTTATTCTAGCTCTGAGTGGGCTGAATGGCTTGAATTCTAGGACTGTGTACCCTGATAGTGGCAGTCCATTCAGGAAGCCTCTACGCCATATTATCAATCAAAAGCCCAGAACTGGATGTTTTTAATGCACTTTGGCCAGTGGCAGCTGTTGATAACTGGGAGATTTTTATTTGATTTGTTGTCCTTAGGAACAATAATATATGTCTACTAGCATTGTTAGTTGAGACCCAGTGTTATTTTGTCTTGCTTTCATTTTTGATACTTTATTTTCTCTAGTTATTATAGTCCAGTATCTGTTTATGCAGTATGTTATATTTTGCAACTCATATGTCCAACAAATTGGAAAATTTAATACCAGAGAAGCTTAAAGGTTGTAAATTTTTTACTAGTGTCTAGACTCAGACTTATAGGTTTTATGTGTTATATAGTTTGTCATCAGAGAATCTAAGCCAAAGCCAAACACGAACTGTTTGTTGAGTCTATTGTGTGCAAAGTCCCGTGGCAGGCACAGACAGGTGAGGAACCAGTGAGAGAGTCGAGGCAGAAGTATTTGAAAAGCTATGGGCAAATGAAGGTTCCGTGTCAAAACATGGGGAGCCATGCTGCAAAATAAGAGCAGACCTTGAGCTGGGAAGGTCAACGGAGGCTTGGAAGGGAGAGACTCTGTTGGGGTTTTGAGAAATGAGGGAATGTGTTGTTAGGCAGAGGGAAGGAGAGTGAGCATTGCACTTTTTGAGCATGGGACAAGGGAGCACACTGGCTTGGAAACCAGATTGGGCCAGTGTCTTGAAAAATTTAGTGAGGGACACCGCTAAGCCACAGGAAAAATTTTATTTATTTACTTTTGTCAGTCATGGGGCTTGAACTCTGGGCTTGGGCGCTCTCCCTTAGCTTTTCAGCTCAAGGCTAGTGCTCTACCACTTGAGCCACAGCACCACTTCTGGTTTATTGGAGATAAGAGTCTCATGGACTTTTCCTACCCGGGCTGGCTTTGAACCATGATCCTCGATCTCAGCCTCCTGAGTAGTTAGGATTACAGGCATGAGCCACCGGTGCCTGGCAAGACAGGAAAAATTTTGACAGACATTCTAGTAGTATGATTACTAAAAGCTGTTTCCTGGGTAGTACTCACAATTGAATGCAGCTAGGAGTTTTCCCAGCTAAAACACAGATTCTAGTTCTCTTGGTTGGGGTGAAGGACCAGCAGATCCTGCATTCATACTATGCACCTTGTTCCTTGGTCCTCACATTGAATAGCAAGAGATGGAAGACTGAGTGAAAAACTGTGAAGAACTAATTGGAAAAAGAAGAGTTAATGACATTCTGATTATATAACTGACTATTTTGGGGTTTTACATAGCACTTGGGAGGAGGCGTAGCAGGAGAATTACAGTTTCCAAAGGTGCATGAGAGTCAACCAGGGAGCCGTAGACCATGTCTGCTGCAGGCTCATGGAACCATCCCGGACAGCAGCAAGCAAACCTGGATTGACTTTTCCTAAAATGCAGTTATAAAATACATCTATTGGCAATCAGAAAATCAAAAGATTCAGAGAAATCACTTATTTAAATGAAATCTTTGATAGTTGTTTCTGTTAAGGCATTTTATTTTTCAGTGAGAAACTCTATTTTGCTTGTAGTAGGGGGCTTGACACTGGTGCTGCCTGGGATAGACCAGTGGTTTATAACCTTGACTTCTTTTGGAGGTTAAAAAGCACCGCTTTATTCCAGACACTCTTTAGATCAGAATGCCTGGGCCTGGTATCTCAGGGTTATGGATTTTTAAAGGTTTCCAGAAATTGCCAATGTATATCCAAGGTTGAGATGCACGGAGTGGACTGATTAGATTGTTCAACATTAAATGAAAGTACAGGGCCTGGGTTTTCTTTTTTAAAAGTAAACGTACTGTGTCTTAAGGTGTTGAACAGAGGGGTTATCATTTCATAAGTCACGTAATGGGTACATTTCTTTTTGGACAATGCTATCCTCCTTCCTTCACTTTCCCCTTCCTGTCCCTGTCCACAAGATGCATAGGTCATTTTCCACCTGGTATATACTGAATGGCATGATTGCATTTGTTCACTCTTCCTCCCTTCATTTGTACACCCCATCTTTGTCCCATCCAAAAAGAAAAAAAGCAAAACCAAAGAAAAACAACATCAACAACAACAACCAACAACCCTCCCCCCATGTTTCTGTTTCCTTGAATTACACCTTTGGATTCCTCCCCTAAGAGTATCCTCCTTTAGTCTGACTGTTTGTGTGTGAATGCCCAGAGTCCTGTACTAGTTATCATGTCTTGTTGTATTTTAGATCTAGTTTCTACATATGAGAGAAAACATATACTGTTCATCTCTCTGAGCTTGGCTTACCTCCCTTAACATGATTTGTTCTAGGTCCATCTATTTCCCTGTGAATGACATATTATTCTTTCTAAATTGCCATTATGTGTGTACCACATATTTGTTTTTACTTTTTAAAAAGGATATTTTATTATTAAGGTCATGTACAGAGAGGGTACAGTTACATAAGTAAGGTAATGAATACATTTCTTTTTGAGCGGTGTTACCCTCTCCTTTGTTTTCTCCCACCCACTCCACCACTTTCATTCCCTCCCTGGCTTCAAAGTTCATTTCCAACATAGTGTCTAGTGAGTATCACTGACACTGTGTTGGTTCACCCTTTGTCCCACCATTTCTGCGATTCCCCTTCCATTCTCCAAATCAGATAAACTTATCTGATTTAACGGGTACTGAAATCAGAAATGGTGACCACAGGGAATAAACCAGAGAAGAAAAACAAATGAAAGACAAAAGAAATAACTGCAAACAGTACACTATTAAAAAAAAGAAAAATAAGAGAAACAAAACAACCACAAAAATCCCCTCTAGTTTCCATACTGTGAAGATCATTTCAATTAGCATCATTTTATGTATATACCCCATTTTTAAACACACTCATCTATTGTAGGGCATCTGGGCTGTTTCTGTAACTTGGCTACTGTGAATAGTACAGCATAGAGCATGGATGTGCAGGTGTCTTCACTATATCCTGACTTGGAATATTCTGGATAGAGGGCTTAGGGGTTTTAATGAACAGATCCCAAGGGCTTGGCAAGATCAAAACCCATCGTTTGTGTTTAGAGTCAGCCTGTGAATCAAGAGGCCAATAACTTGGATCTACCTGTAAGATGTTCTAGGTGTTCACTGGAGAATTGCAAATGGATGGGGGTGGAGCCAGTGGTGCGCTGGAAGTATGGAGGATTGTAACTAGGGCGGCAGGCAAGGTAACTAGAGACAAGGATGTGGGAGCAGTTGCTAGCGAGAGGCAACAGCATCCTGCCAGATGGTGCCTGACATCTCCATGGCGCAGAACTGAGTTAAACAGACTGAGCTCGTTCTTGCAGCACAGGGTCTTCAATTACCATGCCAGGAAGGTAGTTCAGAGCACAAAGCCCCTCAATGTGGACAGTATTGGTGGCTGTTGAGACAGGGATTTTTGTAGACAACATGCAGATCGAGTATGCTAATTGAGAACAAAGAAAGGGGTTTCCAGGGATTCTTCAAAGCATATGAAGGAGCAAGGTGTGTGTGTGTGTGGAGGGGGGTGGTAAGACAGCACACACAAACAGCACATGCTTTCCAGTCCACCATGATGATACTGAGGTCAAATCCACATGATGATGCTCATGCATACAGTCATTCATAAAACTTTGGTACCCAGATCTTTGTCACATGCTTAGATCAAAGGTGCGGTGATGGTATAGGGCCTTGGTCAAAAATATTTCTTAGATTTTAACGGACTTCCTCTTGGAATATGTTAAGCAGATCAACACTGAGCCCAACACAAGTCTTTTGAAATATGATGAAATAAAATAAACTAGATTCAGAACTCTTGCTTTTTGGTTATAAGCATCTTATTTCTCATAAGAAATCCTACACTTACAAGAAATAAGTTGTTCTTATTTTTCAAGGAGTTATGGTGGCAAACATTTATAAATATTTCCACCTCCTGCTACCGTTACTTCTGAAATGAACTTGTGGGCCTAGCCTGAATTTCAGACTGCACCTGCATGGTAGTAATGATGATTAGCTGGGCTCCATTGAAATAATAGAGATACAGTTGCTATGGAGCAGATGTAAAGCATTGCTTCTCTTCTGAGGTACTGAGGATAACAAACAAGCAGAATGATAAAGAAAAGCACTTTCCAGGCTGTGGAAGAGTCAGACAAACATAAATTATCTGCTCTCAGTCTGAGACTGAAACAGGCACACAGGAGACAATTCTTAGTCTTGGCAAAAAGCCCTGGCTTATATTATACTTTTCTCACTGATTCATTTGAGCGTTCCTAACATAGGGACCTAGATCTGACATCTTTTGGGGCCAAAGAAAAATAGGGAAAAATTTTCTTTTCTGAGGTGAGTGTGGCTAGGGGCTGGGGTGCAACTATCTACCTCATACCTGCCTTCTTCTGTGGTGGTGTGAAAGGATGCAGGGAGTATAGGCAAGATCACAACCACAGGTTTCCTGGAGACTGGGAATGGAACAGTTAGGGAGACACTGGTTTGATTTAAAAAGAAAATGAAGTCTGGGAGGAAAACTAGGTAAGGACTTGTTAAAACATCCTGTAGCTAAACTATGAAAGGTGAGCTTGGTTGTGAGGACTCTGTTTTCTCTTCCCAAGAAGAAACCTCTCATCATTGGAAAGAATGATTATTTAGCGAAACGATTCAAAGATTAGACTCAATTGCTTTTCAAAGAGACTAGTTCTTCTGCCATGTGGGCCCAGGCAAAGCCAGACTGCCAAGGACATCTGTTGTGACAACTCTTCTACTTTTATTAAGATGTTCCCGAGGCTCCTTATTAAAATATGTTCCTCGGAAGTGGTGTGAATGACTAGTAGGAGCTGTGTTCTCTCTCCAGGGAAGACTTCATGTTTTTTTTTTTTTTAAACAGAAATAAAATTTTAGGCCATGGATTAATTCAGTATCTGACTATATGGGCTTTTGGCTATGTTGGCTTACCATTCGTATGAATTGAAAAAAAACTGCCCAAAGATCATGTAGGAGGAAGTACAGAAATCTATGCTCATGGTTTCAGTTCAAGGGGCTGTGTGGGTAACTCACTGTTTACTTTCCCTCATGGTGCCAAGCCTGAGCTCCTTTTTCACTTGCTGCTCATCAGATGCCCTCTGATGGGGTGGGAACTTTCTGATTAATGAGTCCAGCAATTCTCTTCTTGCAGTGAGGGAATGGGGTTCTGAGACCCCTGAAGGGATTTGTTTGAGTCTCCAGGGGTGTGTAAACTCTTTAAGTACGTTTTGCTAGCTTTTCAAACAAGCGGATTGATAGCTTCCGTTCACTTCTCAAAAGGCTGTCCAACTCCCTCTGGACCTTCCTTCTGCTCCCTTAGGCATCAGGTAAGAGGTGGAAGAGAGGCCCCAAGGTCTCTGGGGTCTCCCTGGCACCGGCTCACGTGGGTCGCAGTCAGGTCCTGCTTACCAACAAGCAGCCATTCGTTAATGTTCTTTGGCAGTTTTTGTTGTTGTTGTTGAATGTAGACTCAGCATTAACATGGTGAGCCTCTTAATTGAGCCTCACAGCAGCCCTGGGAGTCCTAAGATTGATTTCTGAATTATTCAGCACTCTTGCAATTGCAAGTTGGTTTAAATAGAAGAGAAAATTTATTGGCTCATATAATAAGGATGCATTGGAGGAAGACATGGATTTCAAGAATGATTCAGCCAACATCCTGAGGAGTCACTTGCACTCTCAAAGACAAAGATGGCTGTCAGGGCTTCAGGACTGCTAGTTTAATAGTTATGATGGGAAAATTTTCTTCTTTGGTTCTCCTCCCTCCTTCTTTCCCTCCCTCTCTCCCTCCTTCTTACCTCCCTTCTCTTCCTCTCTCCCTCTCTCAATGTTCTTATTCCCTCCCTCCCTCCCTCTCTCCTTCCTTCCTTCCTTCCTTCTTCCTTCCTTCCTCCACTCCCTTTCTTTCTTCCTTCTTCCCCTCCCTTCCACCTGTCTCTCCTTTTTCCCCTTCCGCCTGATAGCCCCAGTGTATGTCTTACAGAAGACTCATTGATACTGTGCTCCTCCTTGTTCTGTGGACAGTGAATAAGGCATTCAAGCTTGGGTGGCGTGACCGATTCTGGAGTTACTGGGAGTTGATTACCTTTTCCTGAAATGAGAATGAGAAAGAGTTGGGTTCAAAAGGGAAACTGTAGTGATGTAACTGAAATAAGAGGGAAGAAATGCTAGGCAGGTTGAAACAATGTGTATTTTCTTCTATATTCATCCTAATTCAGGTACTTCCAACTCAGAGAGAAGGGATCTTAGAATATTTTAGAGTGAAGGGATTTATAACTTCCTGAAATACTGTGAATAAACGTCTTGTGGATTTATCATCATGTGACTAGCTACAGGCAGAGGATTCACAGCCTTCACCAGCTTCTCAAACCATGTTGGACTTGAAATAAAGTCAGCTTAGACTCATTGATAGACTCCTTCACTTTTTCCATGAAGAAACAGAGGGGTCAGTAAACCCAGTCAATGTTCTCTTGGAGATATTGTCCTGTCATCATTTGCAACCCCAGGAGTTTCTGAAAGGACACTCCTCTCTGGAAACCGGGTTGAAAAACAGGTTTCTCTTATCAAATATATTTGGGAAAGAGGGCACACAATATCCACCCCTGGAGATTCACAATATATTTATACATATTAAAAGTACAGAGGAAATTATCCTAAAAAAATCTGTTCAACCCAGAAACCCACTTGAATACTTTTTCATAACCACCTGTCCCATACTTTGGGAAACTTTGTGTGATAGCACTTTGCCTCTCCTTTAGGCTATGTTGTGTCTCCTGGGTCCACAGAGAGAATTCAGGACACCTACTTTACAGTGATGCATGCTTTCCATTTATCTGGTTCAGTTTCAGGTTTTGAGACACAGACATTTAAAAATTTATAGGGGCTTCTTCCCACTGTTTCTCCTTCTTGACTTATGCCTTGGGGCACACGGCCAAGCAGTGAGAAAAGTGTCTGTGGCTCAAGTGAGGAGAGAAATGATTGCCACAACTCAATACGAGGCCCCCAGCAGACCCGAGGAAGTGCCACATGTCTGGGACATTTGTGTATAGGAGAAGTTGGTTTTTGTTCTCCATTCCCTTTTGGCCTGCTTCCTCCTAAGCCCTGCGTCCTTTGGCATCTTTCCCCTGAGCTTTTCCATGTCCAGTTCTCAAGACTCTTTGTTCACATTCTCAATCACTAATAACAATAGTAATGACACTCAGTATTTGTTGGAGCCTCACATTTTTAGATGTATTAGCTCCTATTTCCTCTTCCTACCAATATGATGATGGTCTAGGTATTATTTTGTTCCCATTTTATAGAGGCAGATTCATAACACATTTTTATGTTCAGGGTTTTGTAGAGCTCTCAGGACATTGAAGAGAACAAAATAAACCTATGATTGTGGTTACATTTATTCTTTTGGGAAAATCATCTGAAGATGACCACGAGTGAAAATAATATCCCAATGCCCATGAAAATATTAGTGGGCACAAAAGATAGACTGTACTCCTTCCCAAAAGTGTTTTTTGTACAGTTGTCCTGGCAAGTCAGAGTTCTTTAAGATGAGAATGTTCCTAATGATGAAAATTTTAGGCCCTATTTTTGGGTGGGCTGATGGGGAGGGAATCTTCTATTCCTCCTTCAAGCAGTTCTACACACATGGCTGTCTGGTGTGGTGCTACCTCTCTGATGTCTTTCATCTCTTCCTTTACTCCAGTTTGGATTTCTGAAATGAGAGAAACAAATATGCTTACAGTGGAGACACATGCATATTCACAGACATGCAGAGGGAGGGAGGGGAGAAGTGGAAGAAGGAGAGAGAGAGAAAGAGAAAGGGAGAGGTAAATGACAAAGCTGCTTCTGTGCTTCTGGATCTACTTTTATCAAGATACTTATCCTATAATTAGACTAAGACTTTAGGACTTCTCCCAATTTCCCATCTCCTTTTTTTTTTCCACTACTGTGTGTCTACACACACACACACACACACACACACACACACACATGCCATTGCTCTTCTGACCCTTGTGATTTTCTTGTTCCACAGAGGAGCCCAGTGCCCTAATATTACTCTCACCCCTTCAATTCACAAAAGAAGTCATTGGCAAGCTGTATTTATTTTTTCTAAAGTTCTTCCATTTCATGTAAGGACTTGGGCATTGTCCTTCAGATGAAGTACATGACTCTTCTCTCTACCTCTCCCATTTTTTTTTTATAGATCTCTATAGTCTATGCAGCTGCTGTGTGGTTATGGGTCCTTAGTTTCAGAAATAAAACTAAAAATTAAGGATGAGGAGAGGGTATTTGGTGGCTATGAAACTGATTGTGGGAGGCAGGGCCTGGAACAAGCGAGGCTGAGGGCTGAAACCAAGGGCCAGTGCTTGAAACAGGAAAACTAAAGGCTGAGGAAGCATGTGAATTGTGCACTTACCTGTACATTACATAGATAGGCATATCATTTCCCATATTCTGGGTGTTAGTAAGGTAGAAATTGTACCCCAAGTAGCTGATAGTTCTCCATGGACAAAGGATGTTACTAAAGACAGAAAAGTAATGGTTCTGTGGATTGAATTGGGTCTCCTGCCATGAGAGAAGAGATATTGAAGTCTTAATTTCTAGCACCTCAGAATTAGGCCTTATTCTTCGGAGTTAAGCAGGCTCAAATGAGGTTATGGGAGAGGAAAATCTAATCTCATAGAACTAGTATTATTATAAAAGGAAAATATCTTGACACATTGCATATGCTAAGGAAGGTCTAGCGTTACTAAAAGCTTGGAGAGGTCCGGGAATATGCTTCCTCCACAGGTGTTGGAATGATCATGGTCAAGGTAATACCTCCTTGGCCTTGAGCTCTGTGAGACCACAGGTGTCTTCTGTTCTAAGTTATTTTAGTACTTGGGTACAGCAATCTTAGTAAGCTGATGTAAGGAGAGAAGCTGTTTCCATTTGTTAAGAACTCTGGTATATTGGGTACTGTATTGAGGGCTTTCCTATTTATTGCCGTTTCCTATTCTGATCACAACTCTGGGAGGTAGTTATTAGATACAAGCATCATTCAGGACATAGAGTTAGGGCACAGTAAGTTTCAACCCCAAACCCAACCTCCTCTCCCCATATCTGCTGCACTACAGCACTTAAGTACTGAGGCAGGGGTAATGGAATAAATAGATAACCTGGGAAAGTTTTTTTTTTTTTTTTCGAGTCCAGTCATGGGGTCTGAACTCTGGGCTTGGGCGCTGTCCCTCAGCTCTACAGCTCAAGGCTAGCGCTTTAGGGTCTGAACTCTGGGCCTGGGCGCTGTCCCTCAGCTCTACAGCTCAAGGCTAGCGCTTTACCACTTGAGCCACAGCGCCACTTCTGGCTTTTTTCTTTTTTGCTTATGTGGTGCTGAGGAATGGAACCCAGGGCCTCATGCATGCAAGGCAAGCGTTCTACCACTGAGCCACCTTCCCAGCCCCCCAGGCAAGTTTTAATTGTTTGAATTTAGTTTGAGATGTTACTGCTTAATCATCACAATGTTCACCAGCCTCTTTTATGTTAATCTGAAATTATAATTTTCTGCGCTTATTCCAGTTTGAAACACCTCCATTCTTTTTCATTATAGCTTTCCACTCTAAATCATCCATCTCTGTGTTAGTATCTCAGAATACATTCCTAGCCTGGGGCAAGCCACAAGAATTGTAGGAATTGTTTAGGAAAATGAAATTTTGAATCGGATGTCTTTAGTAACTTTGTCATTTTTTATATTAAGGTCTAAGCCTGTAAGAGTCCTGGCTCAGATGTAGGAGAGTCTAACCTGGGGTAGAGAGACTTAGGGTCATCAACCTTATTACCTCATTACCTCGTTGCTAAATTATACTGATTCTTTTCTGGGAATTGGGCACAGCTAATTAAGAGGTAGGCATGACTCATTTGAACATGTTTTTTGTGAACTAATAGCCTTTAAATTCCACAAACAATTTAAAGGAAACTAAAGGCAGTATGTATGCAATGAAATAGTGAAATTTCAATTTTAAAAATAGAACCAAAAGGGTACACTGTTTTTGCATTAATGTCAGGATAGGAAGGCAATAGAACATTGCACATTTGCTAAGTGAACCAGAGGGCTGAGATCTAGCCCTCAATGGAGCGGATACAGCTGAGACTGAGTGGATAGAAGCAAAGTTCCTGTGATGCTGAGTTAGAAGAATTATCTGGAAATCAGCCCTCAGGAACTTGCTGGAAATCTTCCTTCTAGGGCATTGAAGTCTGTTGACAGGAATGTATCTTACTGGGGAGCTATGCTATAAATCTGCTCAACAGGATCTTGGGTGCTACTGACCACTGTGTCTTGTGGAAGCCAGAAGGAAACTCTCTCCTTCCTGTGTCCTGGGAAGAGCCTGCTGAAGCTGTGAGCACGGCAGGATCCTGGAGGGCTAGCTTCAGAACCTAGAGTCAGCCCTTTCCTCCAGCTAGTGATCTGTTACTAGGTTAACATAGAATCTGGCACAAAGGGAAAGCATATAAAATGACCCATGTCTGTTTTCATGGACTAGAATATTTGTTAGGGTGAGTTTGGAGCTGGGAGGTAATAAACAGACTCAGTAATAAAGGCATATTGAACACTATAGTTGTGTTTGATGTAGATCCAAATATAGTCAGCTTATACTTGAGCATTGAGCTTTCTGGTAGCCAAGGTAAAAACAAACAGGATCAGGGATTCAATATCCTCAGGAAAGGGATGACATTTTTTAGGATACCAATTTAGATTAAAAGTCAGGCACTGGTAGCTCACACCTCTAACCCCAGCTACTCAGGAGGCTGCTGTCTGAGGATTTTGGTTTTTAGCGGCCTGGTAGAAAAATCTGTGAGACTTTGGTCACTAATTACCACCAAAAAGTGGTAAGTGGAGCTCTGGCTCAAGTGATAGAGCAGTAGGCTTGAGGAGAAAATAAAGCTCAAGGACAATGCCCAGGACATGAGTTCAAGCCCCAGGACCAAAATGAAATTTCTACTCACTTCCAAAAGGCACTGGAAGATGAAATGCACAAAAGTTTCTAGTAACATCCATATTAAAGCTGTACAAACATTTTTTTGAAATTGTTATACTTTTAGAAGTGGAAAAAGTAGAATGTTTATTGAAATCCTGTTATTTATCAGAAACTGTGATGTATAATGTTATGAGTCAGTTTGACAGTTAAAGCAGAGAGTTGGGATATCCAGATAGCTGGTAAAATATCATTTCTGGTCATAGCTGGAAGAGATTAGCATTTGAATCAGTTGACTGACTAAAGATGAGCTGTCCTCAATAGTGTGGCTAGGCTTCATGCATCATCAAGAGCCTGAGTAGAATAAAAATGCAGAAGAAGGGTGGATTTGTTCTCTTTTGTGTCTTGTTGACAACCTGCTTCTGCTCAGAGCTTACATCCATAGCTCCTCCACACTCCTTATGCTTTCAGACTCAGTGGCTTCCATGGTTCTTAGGTTTTGGGCCTCACGCTGAATTTCCCCATTAGCTCTCCTGGGACTCCAGCTTATAAATGGCAGATCATGAGTGGGGCTTCATTTCATGAGTCATTTTCTATAATCAGTCTCTTCTTGTGTTTCTATATATGCCTGTTGGTTCTGTTTCTCTGGAGAATGCTGACATACACACAGTACTATTCAGAAACGTGCTGTCCTGTGTAAGAAACACTGGGGTAGGTCAAAATAGTCAACTGTATTTCTAAAGAGGATAGAAAATCTACATAGCCATGGACAAAAAAAATTTCACTTGGAGCTGGGTGCTGGTAGCTCACACCTGTAATCCTAGCTACTCAGGAAGCTGAGATTTGAGGATTGTGGTTCGAAGCCAGACCAGACAGGAAAGTCCATGAGACACTTATCTCCAAGAAACTACTCAGAAAAAGCCAGAAGTTGAGCTGCAGTTCAAGTGGTACAACACTAGTCTTGAGCACCAAGAGGCTCAGGGACAGCACCAAGACTCTGAGTTCAAGCCCCAGGACTAGACCCCCCAAAATTATCTTGGCTCAACAAAGCGTAATAGAATGAAAAAGTAAAAACCAAAGGAGCCTTTGATTAGAAACATTGGAAACAATCGCATTCCTACAAAATTTGTGTTATAAATATTTGAATAAGAGTACGATTAGTCCTCCATATTTGCAGATTTTACATCTTTAGATTGAATCAACCTCACATTAAAAATCTTTGGGGTATCTGCCTTGAATGTGTACCATTTTTTCTCATTCCCCAAACAACATGGTGTAAGTATTTATATAGTATTTATACAGTGTTGGATATTATAAGACATTTAGAGATGATAAAGGCATACTGGGCAGTGTGTGTACATTATATAAACATATTATATCATTTTACATCAGGGGCTAGGGCAGCTATGGATTTGAAGGAAAAGTCTTAAGAGCAATTCTCCATTGAGACTGAGAGAGGGTTTTATTTGGCTACTAGGATATGGATATCCATCTATCTCAAGCCCTTAATATTTTCTTGGAAATTTGAGGCTATTAGGATTCACTCAGACAATCTTTCAGAACCCATTAAATTGAAGAGAGGAGGGCAAGTTGAGGTTCTTTGCAGAAGCTTTAGAGTTCATGAGGTGTTTCTATGTGAGTTTCTTTGCTATGGAGAGGCAGATGAACCGGAGAAAACAGTATTCTTGTTCTAACTCCTAAAACCTAGAGGCTGTGAACTAGTGCTGAGTTACCTTCTGTTAAACCATTCTCCATGTTAGAATAAAATGCTTTAGGAAGATTTCCTCACAAAAATCTTAAAATATATTTTTCCTGTACAGATCATCATCAAATTTGCATTATAAAACAGAGACATTTTAGTCTCCAGCTAGTGCTGAAGAGCTCTGTGGCTGCAGTCACCCAAATGTGGGTCTCTTTTCCACTCCCTACGTGGCCTTCGTGGAATCACAGAGACGTCTCAACTATAAAATGGGAACAATGGCTTTTCTTTGGTGGAGTTGTCATCATAATCAATCCACATTTTTCAGGTTAATACGCACACATTCCTAGATTAATGCGAAATGCTGAGATGTGTTCTTCCAGCATGCTTGCAGGGGGAAAGAATGAACTGGCTTGTTCCTTCCTGACTGCCTTAAGAGGGCCTACTTAAGAAATTTACCAGTGTCATCTTGAGAAGCAGGACTGTGCTAATGAGTAGGGCGTTCGTCTCCAGTGATGCGTGTTTAAGGATCTAGGAGGATTCTTATAGCCAGAAAGAATGGGGGATGGCGAACCCTGCAAGGAGTGTGAGGTGAGCAGCCATGTCCAAAGCGGGAACAGTGCGAGGTCTCAGGATAGGGAGCAGGAATAGTCAGCCGCTCAGTTTTAAGAGGTAATTAGTGGCAGTGAAGCCTTCAAAGGTCCTCTAAGGAGCTCACTTCTCACCATGAGAGCAATGGGATGCTATTGGTTCTATAGAAGTTTTTTTTTTTTTTTGGCCTACATAAAAGTAGCCTATCTTAGGTTCCTAGCAAAGGCAGAGCATAGTTTTGTTTTGTTTTGCCAATCTTGGGGCTTGAACTCAGGGCCTGGGCACTGTTTCTGAGATTCTTTTGCTCAAGGCTACCACTTGAGCCACAGCTCCACTTCTGGCTTTTTCTGTGTATATGGTACTAGGAATTGAACCCAGGCTTCATGCATGCTAGACGAGCAATCTACCCTGAGCCACATTCCCAGCTTGAGATCATGGTTTTCTAACTAACTCTATCTGAAGCGTTGTTGTGGGGCAGCAGTTGTATCCAAACATTCTGATAGGCAGCACCGCCTGCAGTGAGCACATTCCATTCCCTTTGGCTATCTGTATCTACACATATTTGAGCCCATGGTTGGAGAATTCCCCAGTAAGAAACTAACAAGTTCCACAGATACTTACTCAGCGGTCCTGGAAATCATAGCAAAACATGTGCTTTGGTTCCACCAATCATACTTTGAATTAAAAACCAGTGATGCAAAGAAACAGCCATGGTGCAGAATCCATTGATTAGCATAGTGACAATAGCACCGTGTTTCTAGTGGCCTTTGTAGCAGAGGGTCTAAGGAAGTCTGCTGTGGCCTTACTGATTGTGTGGTCCTAGCAATCTGTAACCACCGAGTTGGTTGGGCACTTTCCTGGCCCAAATGACTCTTAGAGTAGGCAGATAGCTAGACATGAGCAGCAGGAGGACAGGCCTATATCCTCATCTAGATCAGTCCAAGTGCAGCGAATATCTTGGCCTCATAATTAGTAATCATCCTCCTCTAAGCACCCACATCTTCATTTCAGCACCAACCAGCCACATACTTAACAGGTGACCACTATATGTGGTGAAGGACAAAAAGAAGCCTCATTTTATTTTATTTACTTATTTTTTGTCATTTCAGAGATATTCACCATCCCACAATGGGGTGACATGGACAGGTGCTCTGGTCCACCTAAGTGGAATTAGAGATATACCTAAATGTTGGTTGGAATGGTTTTGCTTTTGGGCTACCAACCTTACTTCAACAAAAGACCCAACTGCAACAGCTTTGGGACAGTTGGACACACTCTTACCTTTTAGTAAGCCTTTTCCTCTACTATGCTCCTCTTTGACTCTGACCCTTTCCATGTTCGTGCTGCCCAACAGATCTCTAATTTGGAGATCTCAAGGATGGAGACCACTACAATGCCATCATACTCTCTTATCACTGCCTGCTGGTAACATGCCCCTCTGAAATACTGTGATTGTAGATTTCTTCAATAATGTATATATTTTCCAAGCCTACATTAGTTATAATACTTTTGGCATTCAAAAGTAAGAACTTTTTCTCTTCTGGGGATTTCCTGAATGTAAACAAGCATGGTGAATTGCCCAGTGTTCTCTTGAGAATTTCACCATCACTTTGAAACAGCCACATTTTTGCACACTTAACCTCAATATTCTGTCCTTTGTCTATCATCTTCCATAGCCTTCTGAACAATTTATAGATCTACATCATTTGGAGTTTTAGATCAGTTGTGGGGGCACCTTCATAAGGCAGGGTGACCAGTGTCTTCTCTGAGTCTTGAATTACTATCTTGCACACCTAGTGTGGCACTCAAAGTATTTTCAAGTTCTTGAAACCTCCAGCATGATAAAACAAATAAAGAGAGTAGGCAGAGATGGAGTAAGAAAGGTTGGGTAGAGAGAACAGAGAATGATGGGAAAGGCGTTGGCAGTTGCTGAATGCCTGAAGTAGATGGAAACTGGAAGCAGTCTTTTTGAATATGGGTCAGAGCGTGCATTGAACAAAGGAGAGAGGGGCTGGTATCTGGGACAGGCAGTGTTTGACCTGTGTCCTGCTTTTCCTCTGACCTGCCTCTAAACTCCACTGGGTACAGGCCTCCATGGGGTAGTAACCCATCTCAACAATGTTTGCCAAAGATTGGATTGGCTTTTTCCTCAGACTTCCTTTCTGTCCCCAAATCCTGCCAGATGTCTTTGAGGGAAAGGAATAGCATCTAGACAATTTGCCAAGACAAGTCTACTTTTACTTTTAAACAGAGAAATTAGTTAAGGGGGGTCAAAGAGCATGGCCGGCTTCTGGGGTCTAAGAAGCTACAAGGTCCCAGGATTGTGGCCTGTTGTGAGAATGGCAGGCTGATGGCATTGCTCTTGAAAGAAGGTCCTATGTTGAGTCTGACAAATTGCTGTAAGCAGGCTTTGGGAGGAAGACAATTAGAGACAGCCCTGGAACCAACCCCCCAGCCAAAGGACACTGGTAGCAGCACTGATTTCACCAGGGATCTAGAAGCAGTGGTAGGGCTTGTGGCATGTATTACGCTTGACCTAAGTTTTGGATCTTTTACATTTGAACTTAATTTGACAAATTCCTTTCTTAAATGTTCTTCTGTTCCAGACACAAAGAATAGTCCACTGGCCACCTTTTCTTGCACAGTAAAATCTTAATTTTTTTCTCACTTACCTTTCCCCATCCTGGTTTTCAGTATTAAACCTAATCTTCAAATGCATATATAACTCTCAGACAGAGGAACCAGCCCTATCTTTGTTTTTCTTTCTCGTTATAGTCTTTGGGACTTACCTTTCCTGCCAAAATTTATTTACCAAGATAGTTTCCTATGTAAATGGGCTTCTGATAACTACCTGTTAAGATGTCTATGAATAAATGACAAAATGTAGTAGGTGTTGTAATAGAAATGACTGTAATAAGTAGTGTGCTCCAAAGGAGGGAGTTTTAGTTTGAATAGCAGTTGAGTGAGGTGGGATATGCTAGCATCTGAAAATCCAGCTAGCATCCTGTTTCTTGTAGCTGACTTGTGGGGAGATGGTAGAGATTGGAGAGGAGTGGAAATGGAAGTACCAAGAAGGCACCAATGAGAAAAAGAAGTCATTATCATCTAAAGAGCGGATGCTTATGGAGAATTACTATGAGCTAGGCACTGTCTCAAGAGCTTTCTATAGAACTCGTTGAACTCTCCCATTATGACCTGTTACCACCACCAGTATACAGGGCTGCAGAATGAGGCACAGAGTAGGTGATTAAGCAAGCTGTCCAACTTTTAGAGCTGGTAAAATTTAAAGCTGAGATATTTAAGGCTGGGTCCAGACCCTGTGCTCTTCCTCTCCCCCGCCATTCCTCTCCCCACAGAACAGGCCTGGATATTATTATAATTATAATTATCTGGATATGGGTGTCAGATTGAAGGAGGCGTTGCAGTTCATTTTGGAAGCTGGAACACTAATCTTTTTACTTGGCCTCAAATGTAGAAATAATAGCATCATTACTAATGTGTCCTCTAATATAAAAGACAACATTATATATTTGCAGCGAGTCCATACTATTTATTTAAGCAGATGCAATGAGTGATGTGAGTATTAATCTGTTGCAATACCACATACAGAGAGATGATGGTGTTTTGTAATTTAACTGTCATGCATTTTCTGGGCCTTCATCTCATACAGCTCATAACTCATTCAACCTTTTTCATTCTGAGGTGTAATAAAATGTCTTCATCATAATGTGTCATCCTCACTTGCAATTAAAACAGAATAAGGATATATGGTTCAGAAAGCACATTTTTATACCTTTCCAGTTCACATCTCTCTGAGCTATAGAATAAAACATCAAAAATGACAAGAGATGGTTGAAATGTGAGTCTGTGAATTCATTTCTGTGTTTTCTTTTTAAGCAAGCCAGGGAGCGTTTATATGAAGGTAGATTTTCTTTCCTCAAATAGCTTCTTAAAAGATTGGAAGCTATTGACATCCAATTGCTTTTCAGTGTAAAATTATTTTAAAAATATAAAAGGTCACAATTTATAAATTTTCTGAGCTATTTCTTCAAAGCCATATTTATTCTTCCTAAAAGCACTTTGCAAACCACGATTGCAATAAAAAATGAATGTCCTAAGAGCAAGACATAAGAGGGCAACCGCTATTAGTCTGGATGTGTGATGTAGCCACTCAGTGAACACAGTAAGCTATTTGTGGGCTTTACTCACAATCATTTAAGTCCCATCGCTTCAGAAACCAAAGATAATTGTTGATTTATATAGCAAATGCTCTTTTGGGAGAAAAGGTGTTGGAGCACCTTTAATGATATTTCCAGCCCTTAATGTGTTCTGAGAAAGTCTTTTGCTGGTGTGCAAATGTTTCCATGGAATTTATTTATTTATTTAGGTACTGGATCTTGAACTTTGGGCCTTATCATTGCTCTGGCTTGCTTGTATGGTTGATATTCTACCACTTGAACCACACCTCCAGCCTTGCTTTTTGCATGTTATGGAGATGGAATATCATGGACTTTTCTGCCTCACCTGGCTTCTAATGGTGATACTCTGGTCTTGGTCTCCTGACAGTAGGAAGACTGCAGGTGTGACCCAGTGATGTCTTGCTCTTCTCAGGTTTATTGTTTCTGCCTGTGTCTAGTTTTCACACAAAGTATGGCTGTTACTGTTTAGTAAACAAGGCCATGGGCCACTGCACGGACCTAGCACTTTGGATTTGACGAGGAACTGTGGATTGAGGCAAGAAACATACACCACAGGCTGGGATTGCAAAGTCATGTAGTTAGATAAGCAGTCTCTCTGTCTCTGTCTGTCCCTCTGTCCTTGGTGTCATGCTCAGGATATCATCGGGGAAACCACCAGCCCATTGTACCTGCTATGAAGGTTTTTCCCACTTCTTTCTCCAGCCTGTCAACTTGGCTGTGAGTTTGGTGAATTATTTGTTCCTTATGTGGGAAGCAGGTGCAAGATGCTTCTGTTTGCCAATAGTCACTTCTCCCTCCAGGAGGTGCCTCCTACCGTCTCTGAGCCGCCCTTGCCACCTCCCTCAGTACTCTGAGAGTGAGGAGACGCTAACCATTTATGTATTACTATCAGAAAAACCACTTCATAGGAGCCCTGTCACTCATGTCCCCTAGCCCCCTCCCCACACTCCGCCTCCTACACCTTGTAACAAATAGTTATTGATGTCAGTGAAGCACTTCTGAGGGTTTTTATACAATAGAGACTCCTTTATCCCAGCGCTATCTCCATCCTCCTTCTCCTCTTCACTCCAGAGGTCATACATTTAAGACATCTAATTCTGGGTGGTTTTCTGCTTTATGTTGATTATAAGCTAAGGAGACTGGGCATAAATAAAAGTACAGGTATTATAAAACTTTAGAACCAATTTGGTATCAGCCATCTTGGGTAACCTGGACCCAAGATTGAAACATCAGGAGAAGCTTTAGGAATCTCCATGAAAAGGACATACTTTATCTCTTTTTGGTTAGTATTTCAAGAAGACAGTGACAGTATAATCCTTTTTAGTTAGACCCCCTTTGGTTAAGGAGAGTGTAAGGTGGGTAATGGTACTGGGGTTTCTACATGTCCAGGAGGTGAATAAGCAAGACTTGACTAGCAGAACCAGAGATAGGGAGTAGCATGGTACAAAGAATCCAAGTTCTACTGTCAGGCCTGGAATTCAGTCACTGCACTTTTATCTACTTCAGATTAGACAGGTATAAATCCTTCACTACTTTCAATTAGCCCACAAAATTTGAATAATGTTATATTTGCTTGATAGACTGAAGATCTTGGGGTGGGGATCAGCTTTCTACCCCTCAAATAAACTACCTGGGATATTCAGCTTATACAGAGAAAAGGCTCATTTTGGCTTACAGTCTTGGAAGCTGTAGTCCATGATTATTTGGCCCTGTTGCTTTGGACCTGTGGCAAGGCGATTCATTGTGGTGGGATCAGATTTGAGAGCAGAACTGCTCATTTCACCTTTTGGATGGAAGGCAAAACAAAAGCGGAGGAGTTAAGAGAGCGAGCAAGGAAGGAAGGAGGTAGAAGAAGAGAGAGGATAAATAAATAAGGAAGACACTCATTTCTACAGTCCCCTTCAAAGGGACTTTCCAATGATCTAAGAACCCAAGAACCTCCCACTAGGCTCCCCATTTTGAGGGCTTCATCATCTTCCAATAGCATCACCCTGGAGACGAAACTTTTAGCTCATATGCCTTTGTGGGACATTTAAGATCCAAACTACAGTGCCTGGACTGAACCAGAGAGTAATGATTAACATCTTAATGCATGAGAAAGGATAAGTGACAATGGCTGGAAGACTCACATGACACACTTTGGAGGCATGTGAGTCTCCATGAATATATGATATGCCCCCAGGTTCAAATCTAGGTTTTTGTCCTACAAGTAGACCTGTTTGAATCTAAAGATTAAAAATAATTTGTAACTTTTGAAACTCTGTATTGAAATGAGTTGATGAGGATTATTTCTGCCATAGAAAGGAAAATCCTCCTTTACTTCACACCAAACTTTGAATGGTGACAGTGGGCATTGTGGGACAGGCAACCTTAACGATGTGGGTAACCATTGGGCATCCAACAGTACATCTGTATTATCTGCTCACACAGATAATAAGGTGACTTCTGCCTTTCCCCATGGCTCTACTCTAGTAACAGGTGCAAGAGAAAGGCTCTGGCCTCCGGAAGGCTCTACGTGGAGCGTGAGCTATTTTATTAGCTGCCCTACAGCATTCAGATGGCACCAGCCAATGAAGACACACCTTTGGAGCAGCCAACCAGATGCCTCGGGAGGAATGTGGGCAGAAGGGATGAAAAAGACACATTTTCTGATTAAGAGAAGCCAAGACAAGAGGCTTTGAGACGTTTCTACCCTAAGATCCTTTATACTCCTTTCTCTCCTCGCCCTTTACATGAGGGAATTGCACAGCCCTGGCTAGCTTGTGCAATTCTGTGTCCATAAGACTCCCTCCTGGCTAGTGTTTCAATAAATGAAGAAGGCGGCAAGAAGTCTTCTGCATTTAATTGCCTGGACCTTAAACTCCAAGGGCACATAGCACCTCACTTCTTGGCTCCAGTGTGGCCTCACACAGAAAAGCTGTGGCAATCCACCTGGCCCAGAGGTTGCTTGAGTGCTCAGGGCTTTGTTTCACCTCTGGCTACCCTAGAAGCTTATTTTCTGCCATCCGTTCTCGGTATGGGGCAGAGGGTGCTCAGAGTGCTCTGCTCAGGAAGTAATTAGAACCTTGATGGCCAGGGTCATTTTGGGATAGTAAGGAAGGAGGTATAAATGCAAACAGTTTGCATTTATTTGTATTTGACAGACAGATATGGAAACAAGGTTTCTGGGAGACAGAATAATCGCTAAGCACTATTTCTGAGACAGGAGTCGGGGGCTCCTCTTTCTGGACATTCCCCCGCTCTGCGGTGGAATTTCTCCATGAAATCTTGCAACACTGTACTCAGCTCAGAGACTGGCACGCTGCCTCCGCCACTGACCTTCTGGTCAAGTTGGTCACACTGCCAAAAGCGGCTCATTGTCTTTTGGGACCGTGGGGTTTATGATCTCACTCGCTCATAATCCACACTTGAACACTCAATCTTACCGCCAAGATGGGGCTGTAGAAAGTTGTCATGCAAGCCAGGGCGACACATGGGATATGAAGTAATGGATTAAGAATGTTGTTATAAGAGCTATTCGATCACCATGGCCCCCCCTCATCATCTGAACATTCCAGATGAATGGCTTCATTTCTTGGACACATCTACCTTTAAGACAGCGAGCCTTTTCTGGCCTGTAGTACACCCTGCCTGGGTTTAGAGGGACTCAATGGAGGTAAAAATGTGAAGTGTGCCCAGTAAATGCTTCTGGTCTCTCAGAAATGATGGCCACGCTCAGCACTTAGCATGTGAAGCAGCAGATGGAGCCCCAACATATTCCCTCTGGAGTAAGGACACCGGCTGACAGTTCTTTCTTACTCCAGTTCCTTGCTTTCCATATTGGAAGGAATTTGGAAGCTGATGCGTTTGCTCATCGCTGCTTGAGATGAAATCCAGTTCAAATTGCAACTGTTAGAAAAGTGAATTTAGATCATTTCTTTAACAAGGTAGGGAGAGGAGATTAGAGTCTAATTTTCTGCCCATGCTCCATGAAGCTGGCCTCAAGGGCTGAGGAGCACCGAGGCTGAGCCCAACGCTGACCTGGAGTTGGGAGGAGCCATGCCAGCAGAGGATCTGTAGGCTCAGTCCCAACTTGGAAACAGATGCCCTAATGCAGACCAGAATCCACTCCGAGCAATCCCTGGGCCCTGCCAGGGCTCCCATAGCCACCATCTGCTGTAGTAATATTCCCCTCGTGACATGCCCCCTGCTTGTTCTGGTAACCTTCCCACATGAGCATGGCACGAGCTGGGAGGCTACAGGCTATAAATAGTGGCTTTTGCCTCCCAGATCAGCCAAGAGCAGAATTCTCCCTCTTTAGAACTGGTGCCAGCAAAGGGAGAAATAGGTTTTTTTTTCCCACTCATCTGCCTCCTTTTCCTCTCCCTCATGTCCCGAGTCTCTTCCCAGGCCCCTTCCTATCCACAGGCATCTGGTGCTCCCTTGGTTCACTGGTTGCATCTGCTGCTCCACCTCCCAGCCTCCATTCCAGTAGAAAATGCAGTTGGAAAGCAAGCCACAGGAGGAGAACAGTGCTTGTTCTAGAAGGACTTTTCTTTTGAAAGAGTGGCTTTGCAGATGCTCAGCACCTCTCATTGGGCCAATGAGATACACTGGGACAGAGTGACCTTTAAAGGGTCCTTTAGAGTGACCTTCACTTCTCAATAGCAATGCCCTAGCACTGGGGCTGTTGGCACTTAACAGGCTGCACTGGGGAGAGTTTCTTCAGATAGTTTGATATTGTTTCATTTAGCCTCGATTTTTAGAATAAAGTTTATACTTAACTATAGAGCATTCGGTGCCTTAGTTACAGTATGCCATAACCTGCATGCCTGGAGCAGCAAGCATTTATTTCTCCCCAGTTCTAGAGTCTGGGAAATCTAAGATGAAGGTACTGAGTCATTTGTTTCCTGGTTACTATTCTCTTCTTGGCTTGCAAATGGCTGCTCTCTGACCTCTCATAAAAGAGGGGAAAAAAGCAAGAATGAGAGAGAGGAAAGGAGGAAGGGAATAAGAGAGAGAGAGATAGGTTGTTTCTTACAAGCAACTATTACACTCATAAAGACTCCGGTTTTGTGATCTCTATCAACTGCTTCTTAAAAATTTGATCTCCCAATATTTTCACATGTTCACATTGTGAAGGATATAAATCATTCAGTTCATAATATTGGGCAACTCATTTAACTTCTCTAAACTTTGATTTCTTCATCTATGAGACACAGATGATGATGGAGCTTGCCCAAGTGTTGCTTGAATGATTGGTGGAGATGTACATATGGAGTAAATGTGAAGTACCTAGATGCTGGTGAAGATTCAGCTACTTGAAACGTCTCCTTTTTTCTTAGCAAAATGTTTTTAATAGGGTGGTCTGAAAGCTCTAGTATTTTTGAATCACCAAAATTTTAGAGCTAAAAAGAATCCTAGAAATTATCTCATTGATGCCTGTTTCATTTCAGGTGATGGGTGGAGGCTAGAAGTTTACGCAAAGCAAGTTTTCTAGTGCTTTCATGGCTGACCAAAGTCAAGCACCTATGTGTTCTGAAGCCTAGATCATCGTTCTTCCCATCAGTTCATTGTGCCTCATGGTCTAGTTGTTATTGTAGTTATGAAATCTGCTACTCAAGGATTTTACTTTGGCAAGGAATCAGTGCTTATGAGATATTTTAATATTTATTTATTATTTAATAATATTAATATCTAATAAATTATTATTTAATAATTATTTATTCTACTAATAAAATTATTTTCCCTCAGATGAAAGTTGAATACTTATCTTTGAATATTACTCCTAGGGCTTGAACTCAGGGCCTGGGTGCTATCTCTGACCTTTTTTATTCAAGGTTAGCACTCTACCACAGGCTACAGGTCCTCATGAGCCTTTTAATTAATTAATTTATTTTTTCTGGTCAGTTGAATGTTCCTGCCTGGGCTGGCTTTGAACTGCAATCCTCAGGTCTCAGCTTCCTGAGTAGTTTGGATTACAGGTGTGAGCCATGAATACTTGTATAAACATAGTTAAATATTTGGTGGTGAGATGGTGAAATAAGATATTTAAATGAAAAGCAGGTTATATATATATATATATTTGCTATGGAAAAGTAACAATGATATTCATTTTAATTTTTATTAGCTTATATTAGTTATGGGGGCATTTTACTGTTCTATCTCTATATATGGTCGCACTGTATTCTATCAGTAATGCTTATATGCAGAGGTGACTTGAATGTAAGCATCCCATGATCCTT
This sequence comes from Dipodomys ordii, assembly GCF_000151885.1. NCBI lineage: Eukaryota > Metazoa > Chordata > Mammalia > Rodentia > Heteromyidae > Dipodomys > Dipodomys ordii. Next base: position 3,611,239 of record NW_012267217.1, read on the forward strand.
AAAATTGGATATTGGTAAGATTCATCTTAGATATAAAGTACTACACCTATCTATAATCATGAACCTCAAGAATCTTGTTCAATCTTATCAATATCATGAGGAATGAGAAAGAATGGATAGTCAGGCATAGATAGGGAAGTCAACAACAGAGGTGTGCAGGAGGCAGTCATAGAGGCCAGAGTTGGTCTTGTCCTTTAAGTTCTCTTCTGGGAAGGTAGAAGGCTTTCCTTGATCAGATGGGTTGATTCCTAGAAGCAGGTCTCCTCTTGTCATGAAGATAAATGGACTGCAAGTCATATAATGGTAACCTATGACTAGAACGGATACTGGGCTCACAAACCCTTCTGATTTGTCTGTATTCCTACGTATTCATAAGAAGAGATATTGGGCTGACCATAGGAGGCTTGCCTGGGATCTGTGGATACCTACATGCCTCAGGGTTGGTTTATTCCTTGCTATCTGATGGACTTAAATTCTCAAGACTGAGTTAGCTTGTAAGTGATGAAAGCTTCAAACATCAGAGGCTACAGAGGGTATTGCCCAGAGGAATAGGCCCCAAAGTGTATGTCCCTTCAGGAAGTGTTTTAGCCTCATGACTGTCAGTCCTCCTGGTGATACTTCTAGCTTGATCACACCTTCTTTCAAACTTAGGGATATAATCAGGGCAATTATTTATATACACAGTAAATGAACTACATTTCTTCCCGCAGTGTCAAAAATTCATTTTAACCTATTTTTCTCATCTAGATTATTTCTCTGCCTTCATTTTCCAATTCCACTTTCTCCTTTCAAGGCTTGTTTATGAGTCTATTCATTGCAAAACAAATTTGAGGAGGTGAAATGGGACTTACCACCCGTTAGGCCTGCCTTATGTGCCAAACAGCCTTGCGTGGAATGAAATGAAGTGTTTTACTACGGTATTTTATAAGTTGTTTCTGGTGTGTATCCAAGCAGCAATTCACTTAATAATAAATCTATTTGTTTTTAGGTAATACGTAATATAAAATATTTGCCTGGTGAATAATAATATTTTACTTTATGGTGATGCCTTAAGCAGGAGAAGAATGTGACAAAGACTCCCCCGCCTGATAAGAAGAAAGAATCAAACCACAACCTGACGGCAAAGGTGGCATTTGTGTGATTAGTAGCATCCCTCTGTATGTGTGTATCACTTCAATCTCTTTGGTATTTTTCTTGACTGATTTGTGAAATAGGTGGGAAAGCAGTGTTGTTTATCTTTAGTTGCTCAAGGGGAAGATGGAGAATTCTTAGCAGTAAATGAATGTTTGGTGGTAGTGAGGCTCATGTCACATGTAGACAATGAGAATGTTTGAAATGCTAGACTGCTGTCAGTCTGGAATCCGGGTTTTCTCACTGGCATATCTGCTATATAGTACCCACAGCCTTCTACACATCTCCATCACCAGAATTATATTGTCAATCAGAGAAGAATTGGTTTATTGCTTGCAAGTGTTGTGGTATTCAGTGTGAGACATTCTTATAGTTCCTAGGGAAAGACAGTGATTAATATTGATACTAAGGGCAGCTTCAGGATATAGCCATACAATAGATGCGATATATTCTATGTTGTCAAGAAAAGGTCATTGTAACAGCTTAACATAGTGTCTGATGCTGTATATAATTACTGTGTTTATCAACACAGTATTTCCAGCTTATCTCACAAAGTTGTATTCAAAGAGCAAAAGGGAAGCGAAGAGACACACAGACTTAGAGGGATAATGTTCCTGTACCTCATGGAGAGGACATCAAATACATACTAGAAAATATACAACAGTCATGATAAAATGGTTCTGTCTGTTGAGGATCTACGATGAACTAAGCACCGGGCAAAAGGCACAACTTGACAACTCTGTTCCAATATTAAAGTGGAATAATTATCCCAACCAAAGGCAAGGGCTTTGGGTTACAAAGATGAAGTGGATTGAATGCACCTTTGCTTTGCCGTTTATTATGTGGCTTCACCTCTCCTTGGTTTACTTCCAGTTCTTTTGGTTGGAAAAATACCTTAGGGAGTCTTTATATATAATCTCAGCTGTTGCATGAGAGCTGGGGTGGGATTTAGCACCGCATCAGGCAGTGTTTTATATCATTTGAGGTCAAGTCCCCACTCATAGGACTGCTGGCTTCCTAGCAATGGCTGGGTGTGATATCCAGGCAGAACTAGCAAGGGCTCTCTGTGAGCTTCAGACAGAAGGCAGCACTGTGTTTTCCAGACCAGCCTTCTCAGTGGAAGTTGGGCAATTTCTATCTTATTCCATTTTCCTATAGGAAAATGTACATAGATAAATTAAAGATATTGTACTTATTTTCCTGTATAGATCTGAGATTTTCATATTTAGATATGCACCATTGATAAATACTGAAGATAGTGCTTAGTGAAAGTGGTACTGCGGTTTGATTTTCAGTTAATAATGAAAACAGAGGTTCATTACAGTTTTTTTAAGGTTCTAAACATTAACAGATTTTATGACACACTGAAAGACAGTGAGAATCTCAAAGTGGCATAAGCAAGTAGCCAGAAGTGACAATGTGATTCCCACTGTGCTACAGCGATGCTTCACAGTGCGCATAAAAACTTTCTTCATTACCACGCTACTTGCTAGTTTGCTCCTGTGTTCTCTAGTTTGAATAGACCCATTGATTGTGCTGACCTGCTTCTTTTATATACCCACAAGGCAAAGTCCTTTTGGGTTCTAGTGAACAGTCGGTCTTTGAAACCAGACAGATCGTTTCTTACCTCTTATTTGCATCCAATTGTCCTCTGCTCTACAAAATCTAAAAGTATGGCAGCACACAGCCACAAGGCCCAAGAAGGCAGTCAGTGACTCAGAACCAGTGTGGTTACCTCTCTGTACCTGGCAGTCTATGTGTGTAACTCTCTTAGTGGGTAAGGGCTGGTAGAGTCACAATTCATGGGACCTATGGTTTGGACCCTATGTAGAAACAGAACATTTGCAGATTAAGATGAGGTCATCCTGGATTATGGTGGGCTCTACTTCACTGATTGCTATTCCTATAAGAGGCAAATTTGGACACAGGATCACAGAGACACAGGGAGAACACTATTGAGTGACAGAGGTTGAGACTGAAATACCATAACTGCAAGTCAAGGATGCCAAAAAAAAATGCAGTCAACTACCACAAGCCTGGATTTGGAATTGTAGTTTCTAGAGCTGTCAGCATGAAATAAAAAAAGAAAAAGAAAAACAATTCTGTTGTTTGTGGTTCTTTGTTTTAATGGTCCCAGGAAACTACTGCAAAGGGTGATGTTGACATCAGCCTTTTCGCCCATCATCAGCTTAGCCTGTGTTTTGCCCTCTCTAGCTGCCATGGAGCTAGTGGGAGAGACTACTGGGCTGGAAATTACTCTGGAAGACTGTTGCTCTCATTTGGAGCCAAGGGAACTGGCTCCATCTGTCTCTGTCTTCTCCCTTTCCTATATCTTGATTTCTTTTGCTCCTGACATCTTAAAAGCTCACTCGCTGGAAAAAGCATCCTGATAATGCAAATATTTCCTTTGAAAACACGTCTTGATCAGAGCCCATGGTTTTCCCTTCCTAAATGCTGCAGTTTTTAGCTAGCCGTTTCTTGTCAATACTGCCAGGCTTCAATCAAATAGTACTTGAAGTCTTTTCAAAGGCTTACAAGATTGAAAAAGCTTCTAGCTTCTTAGAAAGAAAAATAATGGGTTTCACACTCCTTCTTTACTCTTTAGGTGTCTTTGCTTCCCTTGTGTTGTGAAAGAGAAGGGGACGGACTTGGGTTTGGAAGAGACACATGGGATGTGGCATCAAGGGAGAGAACTGACATTCTGTGGATTATACTGATTTACTGATTATCCCAGAACTGTCTGTTGAATCCAAGGAGTCTGTTAAAACCACCGGAGCAGTGTCACGGCCTCCTTTGATATTTAGAATTGAGGAGGTTGAGGTAAACCCGGTCCAATTAAGCATGTGGTTCTTTAATCAAATAAGGATTAAGGGCAAGCAAAGACAAAAATAGTACCTTTACTGATTTCTGAGAGATAATTAAATCAGACTTACTGCATAGGGAAAGAAAGGATATTACAAGTACATAAAAGAGGAGACCTTAAATTCTGCAACATTAAGTTAATGCTCCTGCGTCAACAAAGCAAAGAAATCCTCTCATTGCTGCGTGGTACAGGGAAATCAGGCTAGTTAGAAGCAATTAAAAAGATCACAAAGAGTGAACAATAAAATTATTCTCCATAATTTGAGCATAATAAACATGTCTCAAATATTGAAGAGTTAGATCAGATGTCTTTAAACTCACTGCACAAATATAAACTTCCTCAATACAGAGAGGTGATTTAATTATTTTCAGTTGGAGCTCTTGTTGAATAGCCTTGTCACTGATTTTATATAAATGTTTAACATATGATATATTTGTTGCCACTCTCAGTATAAGAAAGTCCTGAAGTGGCGCTGTGGCTCAAGTGGTAGAGCGCTAGCCTTGAGCTGAAGAGCTGAAGGACAGCGCCCAGGCCCAGAGTTCAGGCCCCACAACCAGACCCAAAAAAAAAAAAAGGAAGTCCTGAGTCCTCCCTTCCTGTATATATCCATATCCATATATATATATATATAATATATATAATATATTTATATATAGCCTTATGTTTAAAAATTCTGTATGTATATAAGATATATACATATATATCATTTATAATTTAATCATTTATAATATAATCATGTCATTTATAATTCTTCTATGGCCTAGGTCTTGGTCAGCTTTCACGTGGATTTACGAAATTCCCCTCTTTGTAAACTTCCTCCAAATCTACAATATGTCCAACAGAGTTGTTGTCTCAACTGTTGCTCTTCCTCATGGAGCAAGCTTATAGTAACCTTTCTACTTGAAAATTTAACTTGGGCTGGGAAGGTGGCTCAGTGGTAGAGTGCTTGCCTTGCATGCTTGAGGCCCTGGGTTTGGTTCCTCAGCACCACATAAGCAAAAAGAAAAAAGCCCAAGTGGTAGAGTGCTAGCCTTGAGCTGAAGAGCTGAGGGACAGCGCCCAGGCCCAGAGTTCAGGCTCCACAACTGGACCCCTCCTAAAAGAAAATTTAACTTACCTGGGTCCTCCTTATTCACTGATCACAAAATACATATTCTGATTTATAACAATTGCCTAAATTTCAAGTAGTGTGCTCACTGTGTGTTTTTCCTCAGAGTTTATTTCATCTAAAGTTGTCATGGGCTACTGGCCATACACTCTGGTTTTGGGTTATTTAGGAAGGAAGAACGCTCCTGGAAATTTACTAGGAGCTCAGTGAGTCAACTGGAGAGTCAAGACCAGGACTGGGTAGCAATCATTAACTGAGGACTGGCAATGCTGCTAGACCAGAAATAGTCATGTCACCACACCACAATTGGGAATCATGGGATTCTAATAACGTCGTTCATAGTGTCTCTCACATCACATACAAATCCTGGTTTCAAGTTCCTTGAGTTTTTGACTCTTAGGAGAAGTTTTGAGGAGAATCATTCGTTTGACATTCTCAGTGTAATGTGAGTTCCTGGATTTATTTTCTACCAAGACAATCTGACAAAGATAGAGGTGATTCTCTAGAAGACATTTGTGTTCCACAGGAAGAAATGGCTGTTGAGCTGCTAAAATATAAAACACACATCCCCACTTATATCTACTGCAATAGTAAGTAGGTATTTACACATTGCTTGCCATTATATATGTGTGTTTGTGTATTTCATAGATCTATGTCAATTTTAAATGATATCTTGCAAGGAAAATTCTTAATTCATACTACACAATAAAAGTTTTACAGATATCATGTCAACTTAGAAGGCCACAAAACATTTCTCTGAAGAATCTCTTCTGCAAATATTCTTCTCTAATCTAAAAAGGCCTAAGAGAGAAGAAATAGAATCACGCTATGAATCAAAAGCACACCTGTTGATTGATGGAGTGCTTCACTAATTGTTTGCAGATTAACAGACTAGTGATAACTACTATTATACTACTGTAATAGTGCTAATACTACTATTATCAACACTGCTAATACTGATAATTGTATCAATACTACTATTGATAACTACTAGTATAGATGAACAGACTATTGATAACTACTGAAAAGATATGTGGACATGCATAGAGAGAGCTGGGTTGGGATTACAGTCAGATCACTAGAGTTTTGACGTATTCAGGGAGGAGATTTCAAATACATAAGCTTCTGCATTATAAGGCAAAGCAGGCAATTGGGAAGAAAAAGGAGGCTGAATTAGGACCATCCAAGCTAGATCATTTTTCAAGACTTCTATACTAAAAATTATGAGATTTTTATAGTCAATGAGTATATATTTTGCTGTTTATAGAAGAAAATGTAACTTGTTGTTTAGTTATAGTTACAGATAAATAGAGACACTAAGATTTTATGTAAGTTAAAGTGAATTACATCATTTTTGTACATTTATTATTATTATTGCTATTTACAAAGAGGTTACAATTCCATGAGCCAGGTTATGAGTAAGATGCTTTGTTATGAGTATGATGCTTTTTCCATCATTCCCCCACATCTTTTCCCATCCCATGCATACCCTCAAATTACATAGTTCAACTTTCACATAATGTGCAGTGAATGTAATGACTGTGTTTGCTCACTCTTCCTCCCTCCATTCATGGGTCAAATAATTTTAATCCTGTATAAAAGTTCAATTAAGAGGTCTAACACTTTAAAATTTTTAAGTGTTTATTAAATATTTATTTACTGGAGACAGGGCCTTGCTACTCCAGATAACCCGTCTCCCACCTCAGACTCCCAAATGTTGGGATTACAGGTATGAGGTATCACACTTTCCTTGAACACTTTTTTTTTTTTTAAAGTAATTGCTTGCAACATATGTCATAGTAATTTGAAAACACTGTCATCTGTGTTAAAAAATGATTCTAAGTTGTTACATTTTGAATCCTGAGTTTGGTTAGTGGTTTGGCTTTGCTGAAATATACTCTTTGAATAGAAGAGAATGGGCATTTTAGAGCTCCTAAGTAAGTTCAGTGTTATCAAATGAGGTGAGCCAGAGAAATGTACTTTTCTCTGTGTAGTTTCTTTTTAAGTCCAATAAAGTGCACTATGTTTTCATAATTCTGCCATGATAATATTCATTTGAGGTTAGTCTCTTAGTCTCTTTTGTTTCTGTTGGCTACTCAATAGCGAGCACATTTTAGACCCCACAAGGCTGATTTTACATGTAAGAATTGCAGGAGGACCCACTCTTAGCTGCTTAAAAAAACTGCTGTGCAACATTGTGATCTTGTCTGCAATTTTAAAACTAAAAAAGAAATGAATGATCATGTTGGCATCTAGAATAACATCTCTAAGGCCTCTGTGTATTGTAATTTTCTGACCGAATTTTTAGCCATCAAATTATTATTTTGGATTCCATCTTAAAAGCAGTAACTAAAAATGTGGAATTCTCAGACTAAATCCTAATCAAGGGCCTCAATGTAGAGATATGGACCTAGAGGAGGGCCGATGAAGAAGCTGCTGGACCAGAAGGAGAATTCCATCACAGGAAGAATTTTCTGTTAGAGGAAGATAAACTGGGATGCTTATGTTGGTAGAGATATCTGGGCTTTTCTTTCTGTTTTCTTGTATCATCCCACTTCCTCTGTGTTCACTGCCAGGCCTCCTGGACTCCCTCAGAAGACTTTATCTGGGGAGGCGGGGGGGGGTGGTTGCTATATCTGAGCTTGAATGCTTTTCTTGTATCATTCTTACAAAATCTCTCTGGAGTAGGCTAATATTATCACCATTTTACAGATGAAGGAACATATGCCACTAGTCCACAATTACTAAGAAAATGGCAAAGCTGCGGTTGGTAGATTATGTTGTGCTTCGTTTACCTAAAAATCCCAGAGTAAGTGGTGGGAAGGTTCAGAAATGTCTAGAAAATTTCGGAAAGAAAATTTCCCCTCACCCTGAAGATTTTTTTCTTTTCTTCTAAAAATATGTCATTGGTAAACTCAGTGTTTTCAGAAAATGAGGGGAAAAACAAATCAAAACATTTTCCTCATACCTGCCTGCCAAATGTTTTTGTTTTTCTTTTCAAAGTAGATTTTAATACCTTACACCAGACAGTGACAATTTAAGTACTGTTTGGAGTTGCAGTATTTTGGAGAATCCTTTATACTTACAGTTATCTAGATTCAAGTTTCTACAGCAAGATGTAGGAGGCAATGTAGCTGTACGCAGATGCTAAGTGATCTTGCAGTATTCATCAGCAGCATATAATGGCCTCTGCAAATCACAAGTCACTGAGGTCATGGTGAAGATAGGCTGCTGGGTAACCTGTTCTTCAGTATATCTATTTCCCGCCACTCCAAAAACCTCTTTTCCCTTCTCTGTCTCTTTCTCATGACATTTGTTAAGTCCAAGGGAAATAAATGCAGAAATTAAATTTGTAATACTGGATCTCAGAGAGGAGAAACTATTTTAAACACCGAAGATGTGCTATACCAAATCAGCTCTAATTTCAGCTTTTAACTCCATTAGGTACTTATGTACATGAAATCTCATTTGTTCATATCTTAGTGACTTCATTTGTAAAATGAAGCCCATCTTCCTGATCTTGGTAGAGTGCCCTGAAGGATAGCAGAATTAAGGTGGAGGAAGGTGCTGTACACTAGCAGATGGATCTATATTGGCTACTTTGTTCTTATCTAGGATTATAATCAAAACCTTATAGGGGGGGTCACAATTCCATGTTTTAGGGTTACATGGTACAGTTCTAAAATCTAAACAGTAATGCTGAAATGCTTTGACATTTCTGGGGTCTCATATTTGGACATCATATTATTCTCTCCAGATTATGTGAATGCTACAAACCACTCAAAAGAGGTATTGCTAGCTGGGAAATGGTGGCGTGTACTTGTCATCCGGCCTATGATGGAAGCCCCAAATAGCTGGATCTTGGTCCAAGACCCTGTCTCAAAAATAATTAGTATTGGTACATACTGGTAGCTCATGCCTATAATCCTACCTACTCAGGAGGCTGAGATCATAGTTCAAAAGCTAACCTAGGGAGGAAAGTCCACGAGACTCTTATTTTCCACCACCAAAAAGCTGGAAGTATCTCAAGTGGTAGAGGCTAGCCTTGAGCACAAAAGTTCAGGGACCGTGCTCAGGCACTGAGTTCAAGCCCCAGGACCAGTACACATGCACGCACACACGTGTGTACACACACACACACACACACACAAAGTAATTATCACAAAAATGGAATGGAGATGTGGCATCTGCCTACCGTGCACCAAGGCCCTGAATTCAAGTCCCAATATTACCAAAAAACAACAAAAAACTACCTCAAATTTCTCTCTCTTTTTTATGATTGTAAAGCCATCAACTTAGGTGGAAACCAAAGTTGGAATTTTTGCTGCTTAAAAAATTATCAGATGTTAAGAGAAGCACAAAATGTGTTATGTTTGTTCAAGGGTTAATAATTCTTTACTGTTTCTGTTTATTTTCTCTATAGCATTACCATCTTGTGTGAGTCTACTTCTTTAGATGAGGCTGAGATTGAAATGTCAGAAGCATTATCAATGAAATGATGTAGAACAGAGTGGTATTTGCTACCTGACTTTAATCCACAGGACAGGATCAAGACAGGAAATCAACAGTACTTGTTAAGCATACATTAAGTCATATTAAGGTTGACTCAAGACCAAAGGCCATTCTTAGATTGAATGCTTGTTATGGTACATATTGATTCACTTATCTGTTCAGTGCTGAGAGATAAACAAATGAAATAAATATCTGGAGCAAAAAGAAACCTGGTAGAAAGCAGGTAATTTTTTTCCCAAAAGTCTGGATTTTGTATTACTTAACAGCCTTAACAAAAATGGCAGAGAGAAAGATGCTAAATATTTGCAAATTGTAGGATTCCTATGAAGAAGACAGTGAATAAATGGGGACCATGTTAGCTATCTCTTACTAGAAAAGAAATTAGATAAGTTTTGGTAGGAATGACAGAGGTGACGTCTGCCTTTGTGAATGGAAGAGCTTCTCAATATTTGAAGTTTGACAAGTATCCTACTAGTAGCCTGGATCAGTAAAAAAAAAAATAAGGTTGTGGGGCTGGGAAGATGGCTCAGTGGTAGAGCGCGTGCCTTGCATGCCTGAGGCCCTGGGTTCGATTCCTCAGCACCACATAAGCAAAAAGAAAAAAGCCGGAAGTGGCGCTGTGGCCCAAGTGGTAGAGCGCTAGCCTTGAGCTGAAGAGCTGAGGGACAGTGCCCAGGCCCAGAGTTCAGGCCCCACAACCGGACCCAAAAAAAAAAAAAAAAAAAAAAAGGTTGTAAAGAGATTCTTGAATTAAATGAAAGGATCTAAACCACTCCATTGTAAACCTCTTCTGAAGCTTTAAATCACCCTGTTTAAAATGGTCTTTCAACCTATTCAGATACAGACCTATATAGATTTCATGCTTCTTAGGCTTAGGTAGAATTACTGCTTTTTGGAAACATTTATGTATATTGTAGGCCCAGGAATGGTTCCTGATATATTTAGACTATTGGCAGCTGGTGTTAGTTTAGGGATTAACTGGCTTAGTCATCCTTAGTAACAAAGATATGCAGTGTTTCTCCCTGATTATTAGTTGGTATCTGTTATGGTGACTCTTCAAGTTATGTTTATTTTTCTTTTCCATTTGAAAACAACTTAATATATAAAAGTGTGGTTGAGCATCTGCTTCCCAAAATAAAGCAGTGATTTTTTTCCCCTAGAGTCCACTGGTTGTTTCTATATGTGGAGTTCAATTTTGGGGCATTGATTCATCATAACTGGAAAGTGCAGAAGGTTCAGAGGAAAGCTATTGAAACACTGAACAGACTAGGAAAATGAAATTAACATATTTTCCTTGGAGATGTAAGGCATGGATAGTGTTCACATAGTTTATCATGCTGTAAACTATTCAAATACATTTTTTGGATCAACTGATTTACAACCAATAGTGGTCATCTAGTTTATGAACACTAATTCTCCACAGAATAGTTTATATAGAGACACGTGGCCATGATCTTCAAGATAGCCACTTAATAGGTACACTACATCTAACAAATATTCATAGAATGAAATTGAATTCAACATTAGTCTCAACATGAACATCATGATAGTGAAGATAATTACATTTTGAAGTCTATTTCCAAGGAATAGTGTAACATCTCATTCAAACTTGGATGGCTAATTACCTGTTTGGAAGAGAAGTAGAGGAATAATTTTATTTTTATTTTTTAATGTCCTTAATAGTTATATGAAGAGGTGTCATTTAACAAAGTGTTTATGAATACAAAACATCTCGATCAGTCACTCCTTTCACCAATCAGCCTCCTTTGACCTGCTCCTCCCCTTACATTTTTTAATTATGTGGTATATACCAGGAATTCTCAACTGTATTCTTTGCCCAACCTCTTCACTGTCTACCCCACTCTGATTGGCCCATTGGCAAGTACCCATTTCCTTATGCTTAGTTTGTTGGGCTTTGATTTAGTCTATCTAAAACATTATACTATTTGAGCTTTCCATAAAATCTATTATAATGCAGTTAATTCATTCAGAACTGCTTGCATACCACCACCATGTTTATTTATAGATTTATAGGTATATTATCTCTACAACTGATGAGAGAAATTATGCATCCTTTGTTTCTCTAGGTCTGGCTTACTTAAATGTAATATAATTTTTTCCCAAGTTTTTCCATTCATAAATGGTGAGTAAAATGTGTGTGTGTGTGTGTGTGTGTCTGTCTGTCTGTCTATCTATCTATCTATATCACATTTTCTTGATCCATTCTGTCCATTGAGGGGCATCTAGGCTGATTACATATTTTGGCTATTTTGAATAGTGCTGTAATAAATATGGTTGTGCTGGTGGTTTTACAATAGTCTAGTTTGTGTTCTACTGGATAAATGCCCAGGAGTGGAATTGCTGGATCATAGGGTAGTTCTATATTTAGTGTTTTGAGGAACCTCAATACTGCTTTCTGAAGTAGTTGAACAAGCTTACATTCCCACCAACAAAGTAATAGAGTCCTCTTTTGATCATATCCTGGTAGCATTTGTTATTGTTAGTTTTCATGATAATGTCTATTCTAACTAGGGTGAGGTAACATCTCAGTGTTGTTTTGATTTGCATTTCCTTTGTGGCCAGAGATATTGAACATTTCTTCATGTGTTTATTGGACATTTTTACTTCTTCTGAGAAGTCTTTTTTAAAGCCTATTTATTATTTGGGTTGTTGTTTCTTTGAAGGTTTAATTTTTTGAGCTCTTAAGTATATTTTGGACACTAGGCTCTTGATATATAGCTAGTAAAGATATTTTCTCATTCTGTAGGCTTTCTTTTTAGATCATTAGCTATGTCCTTTCCAATCCAGAAACTTTTTAGTTTGATACAATCCTATTTATCATGTTTTCTTTGATTTGTTGTGTTTCTAGATCTTAGGAAGTTTCAACTTGTGCCCAAAGCACTGGTGTTTCCTAGGGCTCTTCGTGGTTTCTGGTCTTACATTGAAATCTTTGATACATTTTGAATTGATGCTGATGAAAAGTGATAAATGAGGATCTAGTTTCAGTTTTCTGCATGTGGATATCCAGTCTTGTCTGCATCATTTATTGAAGAGGCTGTCTTTCTTCCAGTCTATGTTTTTTGATCCTTCATTGAATATTAGATGGTGGTAGGTTTATAGGTTCATTTTTGGGTCTTCTGTTCTTTTCCATTGGTCCATTTTTTTTGTGCCAGTACCAAGCTCCTTTTATTACCATGGCTTTGTAGTAGAGTTTGAAGTTTGGCGTTGTTACTCCTTTAACACTGTTCTGCCTGCTAAGGATTGCTTTTTCTATTGGGAGTCTTTTCTCATTGCATATGAATTTTGGATTGGTTGCCACTGAAAAATGTTGTTGGGATTTTCATTGGTATTGCATTGAATTTACAAATAGCTTTGAACAGCTTTGTCATTTTCACAGTGTTAATTCTTCCAATCCAGAAACATGGAAAGTTTTTCTATTCCCTTAGATTTCTTAAGTTTTCTTTTCTAAATTTTTAAAAGTTTTCACTGTAGAGAACCTTCACATCTTTGGTTAAGTTAGTTCATTATTATGGTTTTTTTTTTTTTTTGAGGCCATTGGTTGCTTTCCTGATTTCAGACTCAGTCTTCTTATTGTTGGTATTCAGAAAGGCTACTGATTTTTGTGGGTTGATTTTATACTCTTCTACTTTGCAGAAGTTTTGGATCAGCTCTAGTAGCTTGGGTGAGGTGTCTAAGGGGTCCTTTATGTACCAGATTATGTCATCTGACAAAAGGCACAGTTTTGCTTCTTTTCTCCTTATTTCAATTCTTTGTATGCTTTACTCTTGCCTTACTGCTCTAAAAACATATAAATAATTCTAAGTGCTCTCTATACAGTTCTTGGGCTTTCCTTGTGTGTATACAAAGCACCAAGTTCATAAAATGTGTAAAGTAAGAAATATGCAAAAGATGAATAGGTAGAAAAAATATTCTCATTAGAAATCTCAGAATGAAATAGTATATTATGATCCTAATCTGAACTGTAAAATTTTCTGAGTCATGAGTGGTCAATATGTGCTACAAAGCTGTGATAGTTCCTGAAAGTAGTTCTGGAGCATATACTGTTGCAGAACTAAGAGTGCCAACAGGGATTAGTATATTCAAAGCTGTAATATGATTGTAATTATACTGTTAGAGAGACTTTCTGTTCTTTTTTCTGGCTGGTGAGTACTGCAGTGGAGTATCTTAGTATCCATCTCCCTTTTCTTTCTCTGCTGAGGATTTCACTTCTCACTGTTCTGAAATATGAAGTTGAGATAATGTTGACTTCACTCACACCTCCAGATGTGGGCTTTAATTGGTCTAGTTTAGGCAAGCATTTGCACTCAGGTTATACTTCTAGTGCTCTGATTAGTCTATTCTCACCATCAAAGCACAGCCTTCCTCTCCACATGAGAAGATCATGAAATATAAGGAGAATGTGAGTTTCAGAGGAACCTTTTTTTCCTTTTTGAATTGTTATTATTAAGTAGTGTACAAAGAGGTCACAATGGCATAAGTCAGGCTGTAAGTACAATGCTTTTTGGACAATATTACCCCTTTTATATTCTTCCCCATTTCCCATCTCCTGCCTCTGCCCACAAGTTATATAGTTCATTTTTTTTACATAGATTGACTACATTTGCTCACCCTTCCTCTCTTCATTCCTGTGCCTTCTCTTTGCCCCCTCCCCAGGTTCCCATTTCCTGGTATTCATTCTGATAGACAGTACTTTCCTTGTCCTGAGGAATTATGCCTTTGGATTCTTCACCTTCTAGTCACTTTGTTGTGTTTAAATGTATTGAGCCCTGTATTTGTTATCATGCCTAATCGTATTTTAGATCTCACTTCAGAGGAACTTTTACTCTGGTTGGCATGGTGAAAAGACATGAAAAGCTCAAACTGCTGTAGCCCTTTTGCTACTAGGAAGAAGAGCCTGGATATTCTGAGATGAAACTTAGTAGCTCTGTGTTATTTAGTTCTTTTTCCTTAAAATGAAGATGATCTAATGCATTCTTCTAGGTGTATTATGAAATTAAAATGATTAACATATAAAATACTTACCATGATAAGCCCTCAATAAATGATCAGAGCCTCCCTTCCTAAGCTCATTATAATAATTCTTTGGACCTGATGTCGTTGGTTAATTGTATTTAATTCTTGACAATTTCCCATGCTGGATATATGCACAAGTGAGTTCTGAAAAATCTTTATTGATTTTTTTCCTACAGAGTTGGTTTTGCCAGTCATACAGTCATGTTAACATTTAAAAATCATTGCCCTTCTGGGAAGGTGGCTCAGTGGTAGAGCGCTTGCCTTGCATGCCTGAGGCCCTGGGTTCGATTCCTCAGCACCACATAAGAAAAAAGCCGGAAGTGGCACTGTGGCTCAGGTGGTAGAGCGCTAGCCTTGAGCTGAAGAGCTGAGGGACAGCGCCCAGGCCCAGAGTTCAGGCCCCATGACCGGACCAAAAACAAACAAACAAACAAAACAAAACAAACAAAAAACAAAAACCATTACCCTTAAGAGTCCAGTTCCTGCAGAGCCATTTCTAGTATTCTAAGACCTCCAGAATACTATGATTCTTCCTCTTGGACCCTCAATCTATCTGGAATAGTATTACAAATCCTTTAAATTAAGGGAGAGCTGTGACACCTTTGCCCATTCCCAAGGTAGAATCCACAGAGTAGTTATATTTTCAAGTGGTAACCAACCTAGGAGCATTTGTTAAATTTAGTGAGCTAACAGAGATGTTCACACTCCTGTGTCTGGGAGGTTAAAACTGCCACCCATACAGAAGCACAGACACAGGTACAGATACACCATACACACAGAACCCCTCTCTGCCCCCACAGAGACTCTGCCATTCTAACTATCCTGGTGACATCTTCTTTAGTATCCATTTTATTTGCTTATTATGTTAATGATAATAAGATTAGTAGAAATACAAAATACTGGTTAAAATCTGTTTTCAGAGATAAAAATGGTGAGAAATTTTTCAAGGTTTTGATTAAATATGACACACCAAAGACATCTGATATTGCTTTGCAAAAGCTAGGAACAATGATAAGACATGTGCATTTAGAACAAAAAGGGTATTAGCCTTCAGTTATCATGGTGGTGGAGAAGTATGTGGGCAAGGTTGAGATGTAAAGAGGAACTTCCACTTTTTCCCTCTATGTACATCTGCATCGTTTGAAGTTCACTTCATAATGAATTCATGTGTTACTTGTATAAGCTTAAAATTAATTTTAAAGTGCCAATGGTTTCCCAAGTAAGGGTAATACATTGTAAGACTAAGATTATTGTAGTAATTCCAAGTGTTTATATATAAGTTATTTGTTCAGGTGAATTAGATTTGGTTAAATTTAAATGTTGGATATACAGCTAACTTCTTATATGCATTTGGGCCACTGAAAAATTTAATATTTCTGGAAGGGCACCTTGCCTTCTTTTTTTGAGCTTCCCACCCTGTCCATTTTCAATAATGTGGATATTTGGGATGTATTTACATCTGGAATGAATATTTTACTCTACAGATTTGTTCTGATATGAAACAGCATGTTGGATCTTCTGGATATTTATGACTCTTGGCTTTCCTCCCTTTCTGCTGGATGAGAATCATTTGCTTTGTAAATGGAACTTTGCAGTAAGTTCACACTCTGGGCGACTAGAACTTTCTTCTGCAATTGGATGTAGCAGCTTATGAAAAGTAGATATTCTATGGATCCTTGAGAATCATGCAGCCCAAACTCTCAGTTCATATCTGGGGAGAAACAGGCCTAGGAATTCAGAGGAATTTCCGAGGTCCTTGCATTGCTAATTGGGGTAGAAAGTTCTTGGGGTGGGGAGACAGTTCTTCTGCTTCATGGCAAGAAGTGCAGGAGCCATCCAATTTATATACTGAAATCCAGGAAACAACATTTTGTGATGTGGGGCTTGGGAAAGCTGTAAGACAGGAAAGACAGGAAGTGGGGTCAATGGAATAGACTAGGTAGTATAAATAGACAAGAAAATGCAGGTTTAAATGGAGGAATAGGCAATATAATATAACTTTTCTGTAAATAATGTATGCTCAGTTTAGAAAATTCCTGAAAGTATAAAGAAGAAAATGTAAATGTCTCCTAATTCCACTGACTGGAAATATTTATGGTTGACATTTTAGAACTATTTTCTTTTAATCATGCACATGTCATTGTTTATATAATTAAATCATACAATATTATATACATTTTTTGTCTTGCCTTTTTCTTTTAATACATACAAAGCACTTTTTTATGACTTTGAATATTGTGCAGAAATGATGTTTTAAGTGGTGAAATCATGGTCTCAGATTGTTCTGTTTGATTTTTTTATAGTTTTAGGAAGTGAACAATTGGATCTTGATATGGAAGTAAAAGAAAGAGGTGCCAAGATTTGGTGCCAGGATCTGGGATGTCAGCATGGAAGGACAGTGCCAACGGCCGTTGATAGCTGTCAGTTGTCTCCAAGCAGCAACATGAGTGGTTTAAAGACAGGTGACAAGTGACAGAAAATTAATTCAAAGCCATATCCTTAGGCAAGGTGATATTTTCATGGTCTCTTCTTTTTTGTTCATATACATTGCAAAGCAAATCATTAGGTGGGTCCCAGTGTACACCACCAGTGCATGAAGCCCAGCTCTACTGAATAAAAAGTGCCTCAGATGAGTAATAGACCTTTCAAAAATCAGGTGATGGTTATGCAGTCTGCTGTGTTCCCCTTCAACATGGCAGCTTTAGATGGTTGCTGCACATTATACATGCACCAGAAGCAGGGCAACTGAAGGGAGAAGGGGTCATGTGCCACACAACTCACCCTGTTCCTTGTGAATCAGTTTTATCAACAGGAGTGTTGGGGGATGTGGTGAAGTATTTAAAGTACGTGGCTTGTTTAGTTCATGTAGTTTATGTGGCCATTGAGACAACTGGCTGTGTTGCTAGATAAAAGTCAAGTCTAGAACCAAGGGCTGTAAATCATCTGGGGCTGTGAGGCAGCTTAGTGATCTGAGAGGGTCCACACTGAAAAGTGCTGAGAGAATGAGGTTGAGGCAGAAATGAAATCCAGCTCTCCTTGAGGGCTCTGGCATGATTGTTAGTATCTTTCCTGCTCTTTCTTCACCACCTCCACAAATTTCTAGTACATTGATCCTTGAAGATGCTGATTATATCTCTATTCTGATGAATTAACCTGGCTTCACATAGGCAATATGATACTTCAGGTGAAAAGAGAGATTACAGAACAATTCCAGGGAATGTTCTGAGACTTGATGAATACTCATGTAGTACACACAGCAGTGCAGATGCGGGAGTGCTTTGCTTTCTCTGTGTTTTCTTTGTGAGTTGGGTTGATGATGAGTCTCTAGCCAGCAGGGTCTGTTTCCTCCTGGGCAGAAATGCCACATTTGTAGCTCTTAGTAGGGGATGAGCTTGGAATGTGATTTCTTCCTTGCTCCTGTGATTTTCTGCTTGCCTGCCTGAAATGCTAATGAACATCTCACACATGACAGAGCTAAAATGTAACTGCATTTTTCTTATTTTTGGCACATTGTCAAGTCACAGTCTGGGTCTCAATGTAATAGTGAGAAGGTTTTGCTAAGTAGACTCTACTTTCCCCTCCTTTAAATTTGTAGTGTAGCTGGCTCTTCTGTGAGTGTGAGCTGAAGTGTGTTACTAATTTGAGTTATAGTCTATGTTGCTATGATATCATCTTATTCCCCTATGCCTTTGTGCCCATGACTGTGGGAAAGGACTAGTTATAAGTAAAATAAATCTTGAAATCCAAACTCAGAGCAACTAGACCTTTATTAGAAGTTGTACCTGAGAAGCCCAGAAACCAGATTTTATTTATTACTTTAACTAGTTGAAAGTGCAATAGGGGAGAAGTAGGAAAATGAACATGCCAATAGGCTGCAGGTTAAATGCTTAAATGATTTTTATAATTATACCATCAAATGAATTGACTTGTAGGAAGGATGGAAATGAAAATGGAGCTTCTCGTAATCAAATTTTAATTGAAGGTCTTTACTGATGGATGGTGCCCATAGGAAAATTTAATTTGGGGCATGGTTTCCTTTGTTTGTAAAATTGATTGGTGGAGCTCTAATACGCTGGTCACATCTGCAGGAGGGTCACCCACAGATTCCGGGAGCAACAGAAGAGCACATGAAGCAGGAAAATGAAGGCTCATGAATGCAGAGGCAGACACAGATATAGGTGTTGCTTGCCGGGGGTGGAGGGGTGGGGGGAAGTCTGCCAGCAATGATGGGTAAGGAGCCCACATGTGCGTAATTGGAGTTCAGTTTGCTTCCTGTCAGGACTCCAAGCATACCTGTGTCAACTGAATAGTTTATTTTGAGAAGAGGGAGAAAGAGAGAGAAAGGAAAAAAATAGGAGCGAGAACAGGAGAGAGAAAAGAGAGAGAGAAAGAACATGAGAGAGATGTAAGTTTGACAAAACTTAGATCTAGAACAGAGAGAAAGACGACTTGGTATACATTCTTTAGCACAAATCCAGCTTGTCAGAGACACCCCTGTCTCCCCCCATGGCTCCCCCCCATTTTTAAGGTTTAGTTGGGTCCTCCCATGCCTCCTTATTTCTGTTTCATCATCACCTTCTATTCTCCTTTACCTTTGTAGTGACCCTAGAAATTCTAGTGTTGAGATACTATTTACTATATGCAAGTTTATGGGGATGAAATTTATTGACCAAAAGGCCCTTTGACCACTAGTACATCCAGGAAAAGATGTGCATCCTCTTCTACCTCATGTCAAACAGGAGTCAAAGGATGTCTCAGTCAAAACGAAACAAAACTGTGGTCTGCTGTAGATATGATCTCAGAATGATAAGCTTAGAATGAGCACAAAATAAATATAGATATAAAAATAAATATAAGTGCTTAGAAGATGAGTTAGTTATGGGAAATAGTAGCAACTAGAAGTACAACTATCCTTTGATTCAAGACTCTCCCTACTCTGTATATATTCAAGGGCAGAAAGTATACTGAAGAGAGTTTTGTACACTCCCATGTTTATTGCTGTATCATTCAGGCTATGCAGCCAACAAAAGTGACCACCAATGAATACAAGAATAAAATAAGTGCTGGCAAAATTGGTTAACTACTTGTAGAAAACTAAAGCTAGATCCTTATATATCACTCTGCACCAGAATCAACTTCAAATGGATCAAAGATCGTGGAGTCAAAGCAGACACTCTGAAAACATTACAGGATGGAATAGAAGAAACCCTAGGTCTCCTTGGCATGGGCCGAAATTTTCTTAATAGAGACCCAGAAACACAACAAATCAAAGAAAGGCTGGACAAATGGGATTGCATGAAATTGCAGAGCTTCTGCATGGCAAAGGACATAGCTAGCAAAATCAATAGAAAGCCCATGGATTGGGAGAAGATCTTCAATAGCCATACAACGGACAAGGGTCTCATATCTAAAATATACCTGGAACTCAAAAAAATTAAATCGTCAAAGAAACAACTGCCCAATAAATAAGTGGGCTAAAGACTTAAAGAGAAACTTCTCTGAGGAAGAAAGAATGATGGCCAATACACACATGAAGAAATGCTCAACCTCCCTAGCCATAAAAGAAATGCAAATCAAAACAACATTGAGGTACCACCTCACCCCAGTTAGAATGGC
>NW_012267217.1:3631806-3699652 GCF_000151885.1 Dipodomys ordii
GGCCCAAAGAAACATAGGTCCCATGGTTTCCCTTATTTGCAATAATTAGTATATGTCTGAGACAAGCAGAAAAGGTCAGATAAGTTGATGTTAGGGAAATGAACCATAAGATATGTATTCAAATGGTTTTTTTCTTGCATGTGATTATTTCTGACACATTTATAAGATTATTTCTTTGTTGCTTTCTATGTCTCTCCTCCACGGTATAACCCCTGCTTTTACTTTATTTGATGTTGTTATAGTTTGTGGAGGGGATGGGAAAAAACAAATTGTTTAACTAGGGATACAGGTGGACCCATTGCAACAATGAGACGTATGTCGAAAACAAACTTCACAAGTTTGATTGGGGCGGGGGGGGGGGTTGGATGGAGGGGGGCGGGGGGGAGGATGGGATGGGAAGGGTAAACAAAGGAGGAGGCTACAATGCTTGATAAGAAATGCACTCATTATCTTGCCCATGTAATTGTAACCCCTCTGTACAGTATTTTCACAATAAAAAAATAAAATAAAATAAATTTAAAAAAGAAAAAAAGAATAAAATAAATATGCTATGGATATACAATGGAATGCTCTAGAGCCATTAAAAGAATGATATTCTATCATTTTCACAAAATGGATGATATTAGAAGACATTATGATTAAATGATAAAAGTCAGGCACAAAAAAACCCAAAGAGCACATGTTCTCATTGTGGAAGCTAAAAAGTTGGTGGTATAGATACAGTAGAATAATGCCCACCAGAGACTAGATGAGTAGAGGTAGTAGCAGGTGGAGAGAGGATAATAACAGGTACAGGAAGGCAGATGTAGTAATTTTTAATGTTCCATAGCATAGCATGTTAAGTATGTTTGACAAGAATTAATTATATACTTAAAAGTAGTCACCAGAAAGGCTCTTGAATGTTTCCAACACAAATTATAAATGTTTGAGGGGCTAGACATGCTAATTACGCTGTTCTAATGATTACACATTGAGAAATTGTATTGTACCTCATAAATACCTACAATTAGTAGGTGTCAATGAAAAATTAAAAAATAGAAATGAGTTGGGAAAGCCCTTCATTTTCTAAAAGAGCTTTACTATTTGGGAAAAATGAATAAATTAGCATTTGTGGCTGAAACTGCAAAGCCGAGAACATTTATTTTACGTGATAAGGAACATATAGTGAGCATATAGGTTGATCAGAACTGGCTCAATCTTGGAATATAAACAGCATTAAACTTAAACCTCATTAATCTATAGAATGTACAGAATACAAAAAATGTTTAGATAAATGGCAATAATGAGCTGTAAAGGAGGTTATGAATGCCTGGAGGTGTCTATTTTTGTTTTGGTGTTTTACATATTATTGTGTAACTGATTGCAATAGGAGAAAATAGAAGAAAATAAAGATCATTTCATTTTTTAGATTTAAACATTTTAACTGTGTTTACTTTTTCTTTTCCTGCATTATTTTAAAATGATCCCATATTATTCTGCTGGCAATTTTGTATTCTGCTTTTATGTTTTTATTTAAAGCTACAAAGATTTCTCAGAGTTTCCATGTAGTCTTTATTTTAAAGGTAATTTTATGATTCCATTACATTTAGGACGTTATTATTTTCCATACAGCTAGTAAAAAATTGTTTCCAGTTCAACTTTGACATGAACCTTTTAATGTTACTTTGTGGGACATAATTGTCCTTTTCACCAACTTTGTTTTTTTTATGCCAGTACTAGGACTTGAACCCAGGGCCCAGGCTCTGTTTCTAAGATTTTTGTTGTTGTTGTTGTTATTGAAAAGACAGTGCTCTACCACGTGAGCCACTTCAGGCTTTTTGTTGTTGCTGTTATTATTGTTGATTAATTGGAGATAAGAGTCTTGTGGACTTTTCTGTCTGGGATGGCTTTGAATTGTGATCCAGATTTCAACCTCCTGAGTAGCTTGGATTACAGGCGTGAATGATTAGTATCAAATCTACTCTAACTTTTTGAAGTTTTGATGTGTCTTTCATCTACTTCAGGGACTTGACAATTCTTTTACCTTTAATTGTATGACTTGGTATATAGCAAAAATACTTTCTTTGCAAATACTTTCTTAAAATTTAATTAGAAAATAAAGATGGAATATATTCAGAGTTTACAATGTAATCACTGGATATAACACGATGAGTACAACCAAACTAATTAACATATCAATCACCATCCTGATGAACATTAGATTTATACAACATGTATCTGAAAGTTTGTTACCTTTGACCAATATCCCCCCTCCCAATTGTCTCCAATGACAAATACCTGGCAATCACCATTCTACACTTTACATCTGTTAATTTAACTTTAGGTTTCACAGGTATTTGTCTTAATGTGTTTGTTTTACTCCTAATAGCATAAACTCCAGGTTCATTTATGCATTTGAAAATACAGTATTTCTAGCTTTTAAATGGATGAATTATAGTCCATGTTTCATATTTTATCTATTCACGCATTGATGGGTTCTTAGATTGATTCTAAGTTTAGATGATTATGAATGATAGTATGGTGAACATGGAAGTACAGATATCTCTTTGGAACATGAATTTCATTTCCATTGGATATATACCCCGAAGTGAGGTGTTGGGACCATATATAATAGTTCTATTTTTATATCTGATTAACTTTCTTACTATTTCCCATAATGGCTATACCAATTTGCATTTCTGTCAATAGTGGGTAAGAGTTCCCATTTCTATTCACCCTGGCTGGCAAGTTATCTCTTTTTGTCCCCCATATCGCTAGATTGAAAGTATGGGGTGATATCTGATTGGGATTTTGATTTGCATTACTCCATAATTTTTGATGCAGAGTGTCTTTTTTGCATTTCTGTTGGCCATTTGCGATCTTCTTTGTAACATACCTAGCTAGGTCCTTTTCCTATCAAATTTGATTATTTGGTTTTATATGCTAGTGACGTGTGAATTCTTTACATATTTAGGATATTACCCATATCATATATTTAGTTTGCATATATTTTCTTCTGGTTCTACAGGCTATATTTGCATTTTGTAGAATTTTTCCGTGGAGGTGCAAAACCTTTTAGTTGGGTGTAGTTTTGTTTGCTTAGTTTTGCTTTTGTTGCTTTTGCTCTTTGTGTTCATACTGAAAAGAGTGCAGACAGGACTAAAGCCAAGGAGCTTTAAATCTATGTGTATGTTTTTAGCAGGAGTTTTATGCTATGAGGCTTTGCATTTAAATCTTTAATCAGTCATTTTTTGGGGGTGTGTGGCTTAAGGCAAGGGTCCAATTTTAATTTTTCCATGTAGACATCTAGTTTATATCGTACCATTGAAGGGACTTTCTGAAATAAATTGTCCAGAAATGTATGGATTTGTTTCTGGGCTTTCTGTCTTGTCTCTCTCATGTATGTATCTATTTTGATGCCACTATCATGCTGTTTTGATTACTGTAGTTTTGTAGTAGAGTTTGAAATCAAGAATTTTATTGCCTTAGACCTTTTTACTTTTTTTCTTAAGATTACTTTGTCTACTCACAATCTGTTATTGTTCCATATGAATTTTAGGATTTTTGTTTCTAATTCTGTGAATGATGCTATTGAAACTTTGATAGATTTTGCACTGCATCTGTAGGTCATTTTGTGTTGTATGGACATTTAAAAAAGATGAAACTAGAAGAAGGAAAAGTCAGAGACAAGGAGGGTTATGAAGGAGATTTTCTTAGTGCTAAAAGAAGTAATAATACCAGCCTTGACTTCTTTATAGTCATATTTAAATTTTAAAAGAAAGTTTTATAAAATCTCATGAACCGTAGCCATGCATATAAATATATAAAATTTATTTATATTTTATTTTTACATAATTCTGAATATATAATATTATTCATATAGGTTAAAAATCAAAGAAACACAAAATGTGTATCATAAAGCTCCCTTCTAGCCACTTTATTCTCTAATTTTAGTAGGAGCCACCGATGTTCTGAGTTCTATAGATATCTTTCTTTGAGATAGTTTATAAAAGCATATAACATCTTAATCTATATTTATATCTAAATCAATATCTTGATATCTGTCCTCCTTTAAAAAGACTTGAACTTTTCTCTCCACTAGAATTCTGATACTGTATTTAGTATGTGTATCAGAATCTTTTCTTATCTCATGAAAATATTTTCTTGTATTTGTTTCATTATTTGCATGGTTTTCAGGGTCTCTCATTATTTTTATGTTGGCTTGGTGCCTTAGTTTGGGCTTCTATAAAAAAAATAGCAAAATAGGGGTAGCTTATACACAGTCAGCTCAGAGGCCTAGAAGTTAAAGGCCGAGACACTAGCAGATCTAGTGTTTGGTAAGGACTGCTTTCTGGTTTATAGATGGCTGCCTTGGTGCTCTCCTTTATAATGAGGAGGTGCGGGCTCCTTCCTGAGCTCATTTATAAGGCACAGCCTCATTCATGAGGCCTTCACTCATGACTTTATCACCTTTCTGAAGTCTCTCCTCCTAATAGTATCACTCTGGGGTTAGGATTTTATCAGGTGGATTTTGTGGGAATAGTCAAATCATTGTAATGACCTTTACCCATCTTCCATATCATTCATTCATTTTTCTCACTGTTTTGTTTTCAGTTTTTAATTTGTACTTATTTTTTTTCCTTTCCTTACGTCTACATCTTATCTCTTAATGCATTTTTTGCTAGTGTCAATTTACCCTTGTGTGTTTTACTATTTTATATTTATTTTTACAATGATTTTACTTTTGTTCTGATATGTGATAGCTGGCTGTTCATTTCTAACAATCATCTCACAAATTCTTTCCTCTTCTAGCTCTGATTAGTAGTATAATGTAACAGGACTTTGTTTTGTGGCAAAATATTTGGCCTTTATTTACTCATCTGTGGCTTCCTTTATTGGGTAACTATTATTTAAGTGATCAGTTTCTAGGTATTATTGTATTATTATTATTATTGATTGATTAATTTATTTTCAGTTCTGAGGCTTGAACACTGGGTCTGGGTGCTGTTACTGAGTTCCTTTTGCTCAAGGCTAGCACTTACCACTTGAGCCACAAAGATACTTCCGGCTTTTTTGGTTTTTAATTGGAGATAAAAGTCTCATGGACTTTCCTGCCTTGGCTGGCTTTGAATTATGATCCTTAGATCTCAGCTTCCTGAGTAGTTAGGATTACAGGTGTGAACCACTGGTGCCTGACCCTCTTAGTTTTATTGTTGTGTGCAAATCATAAAGTGTCATTATATCAGAATGCCTAGGAACTTACTTCTTAGTTTATATTTCTTTAAGAATTTCTTGTATTGAAGGAAATGAGGGTTTTTGGTGAGCATTTCAGGAAGCTTAGCTGGAATTTTCATTATTATATAGATTTCTCTTTGAGGGGGTTGTGATTCATTTTACTTTGATTCTAGCCTAAAATAGATAGATGTTGTAGTTTTTGCTTTCCTTCATAATGAGGGAAAACATTTCTTTTCTCTAGTGAAAGGGACCCATAAACATAGCCTATTTGCACTATTCTGCACTTAGCTGTTGCCTAGTGAGTCAGGACAGGTGTGAGACTGTTGTGATCCTGTGCACCTAGCTACAACTGGAAACATAGGATATGCCCTTTGTAGCCTTCACCTCAAGGAATCATTCTTTGTTGGCCTTTTC
Source organism: Dipodomys ordii (assembly GCF_000151885.1). Lineage (NCBI taxonomy): Eukaryota > Metazoa > Chordata > Mammalia > Rodentia > Heteromyidae > Dipodomys > Dipodomys ordii. The sequence goes on from NW_012267217.1 coordinate 3,637,435, forward strand.
TCAGATCTGCAGTACGGTGACTTATCACTGTCCTTCCTTCCAGGCATGGGAAACATGCAGGCTATGAGCTGTGAGAGGCCCATTTGATCTGACTCAACCAAGGCAACCATGGGAAGGATTCAAAATGCTTAATTTTAGCAACACATTTTCATCAAATTAATTATAATAATAACAAAATTTGAGGCATAAGCAATCAATGCTCATTGTAGGATAGACAGACCCTTATGAGGTAATGACAGGACATGTATGTATGCTTTTCCAGCACTGCTCATGCTATCCGCCTATGTTCTGGGGACTCAAGGATGGTCAGTCCCAGGCAGGCTGGGAGTGGACATGTTGCTAAAGCGTTAACAGACTCTGGTGAAAATGGTATCGGTGATGAGATGAGATGTGATGAGATGATTCCTCACCACTTTGATGACATTGCCTCTGATGACAGAAACTGTTAACACAAGCAATAAACTCCAATTATTAGTTGTATCAACCTGTATAAACATATTAACAGTCCTCACAAAAATTGAAGCTCAGATGGTCAAGGAAATTAATTGTACACAGAAAAGACCTCAAGAATCTGATAAAGCACTGGGCACCTTTGGCTCATGCCTGTAATCCTAGCTACTCAGGAGGCTAAGATATGAGGATCATGGTTCAAAGCCAGCCCGAGGTGGACTCTGTGAGACTTTAATCTCTAATTAACCACTCATAAACCGGTAGTGGAGCTGTGGCTCAAAGTGTTGGAGCACTAGCCTTGAGTAAAAGAGCACAAGGACAGTGCCCAGGCCCTGAGTTCAAGCTCCACACCCAACAACAAAAAAAGTCAGATAAAAAAATGCTAAAAATGTGGGATGTATCCCAAACTGAAGATTCAGGCTAAGAACAATGTTGAGCACAGTCAGTCATGTTATTGGTCACACACACACACACACACACACACACACACACATACACACACACACAATGGATAGTTATTAAAGGTTAAGTGTTGCGGCATCCTAAGAATGGTGACTACAGTAAAGAAAGTTGATGCAGAGTGTCAGTCTTTCCAAGAGAAATGGATAAATGATTGTTTTTTATTGTTGTTGAAGTCAAAGGCAAACCTCTGTGTCTAGTTTGTGGTGATGTGTTAGCAGTAATGTAAAAAGCCATCTGGAGCATCTTTACAGCTCAAAATATGTATTTGGGAGGCAAAATGCATCTGCATAAAATGAGTGCTCTTCAGTGGAGTTTGGAATCACAAGTGCTATCAGGTGAGTTCTGTACTGAATGAGTTGATCACAAGGAAGCTGGGGCCCCATGGAGAGTGAAAGTTTGGGAAAGAGTGCAGAGTGCTGGCTGTGAAGTTGTTAGGATCAGACAAAGTAAAATTGTCAGTGTTAGTTTCTTCTCAGACAACCATCTAAGGCCAAATTACTGACTTAATGTAAGATATTAAAAAAGAAACTTTGAGGGATTCTGCAAAGGATTTAATCTTTCTCTCTGGTTTGTGATAGGACCATGGACATAACAAATACTGCCCAACTGGCCATTTTTGTCCATGAGATAACTGTACAGCTCGTCACAAGAGAGGAACTGCTGTCATAGGAAGCCAGGTGTGGCACCATAAGAGGCGAGAACTAGTTTTAGGATTAAAAAAAAAAGAGCTAATGTTAAATAGCGGCCTTAAAAATTAAGTGGAATTTGAGCCACAGTCGGCTCGCCTGAAGGGTTAAGTTTGTCAAGAAAGAAGGACTTGTTTTTATCAATTAAAAAGAAAAGAGCTAATATTCAATAGTGGCATTAAAAATTAAGTGGAATTTGAGTCATGATTGGCTGGCCCAAAGGGCTAATTGTGTTTGTCAATAAAGAATTGAATCATTGCAGTCTTGATCCTAGAGATTTAAAATGCCACTGCATCATCCACCAAGAAAGTCTGTGCAGTTATTGCAGCTCAACAATGTCATGTCAACAGTAGTGTCACACATCCATTTTATCAAAAGAAAGTTTAACGGCTATTTAAGGAATTACCAAATGACCTTGTCTGAGTTCAGTGATCTCGTTAATCACTGTGGAGTGTGATGGCTGAGTTGCAGGAACATGCTGATAAGATTTTACAAACTATGGGATGAAATCAAGAAGGTCATAGAGATGAAGGAAAAACCTGTTTAGGAACTCAGTGATGGCAAGTGCCTGTGTGATCTAGAGTTTGTGGTGCTCATTACCAAGTAACACTCAGAGCTGATGGTCAAGTTTCTGGGCCCAACAAGCCTCTCAACTCTTCTGCTTTCAGCTGTGAAAACACTTGAAGCTAAATTAAGGCTGAGTAAAGTGCAACTTGAGGGGGGAAGCCTGATGTATGAATGTAAAACTAAATTGAAGCATTTAATGGAAGATTTAAGGATGGAAAAGTAAACAAATGGAATTGAACATCTTTGCTGCACCATTCAGTGTGGAACCAGCTAATGTGCCTGATAACCTACAACATGAAATCATTCAGCTGGGAAATGATGATGAGCTGAGAGCTAGGTACAACAACCTCCTGCTGCTTGAGTTCTACAAATGTTGCATAACAAATGAGGAATCTCCCATTTTGAGGAGACATACTTGAAAAATGCACCTGTGTTCCAATCAACTTGCTGCTGTGAGCAGTTCTTTTCAAAACTTACAGACTTCCCGCCTCCCAACTAAAAATAGTTGGCTGCGCTCCAGATTGACAGATGCAAGTTATCATGGATACCAGCTAACATCACATGCCTCACCAAAGGAGCAGTTCCAGCTACCACATTAGTGGTGAGTTTATTGAATGTTTGACCAAGTATAGCAGGCTCATTTTAAAGTTGATCGTTTCATTATCAACACAAAGGATGCTATAAATATCCAAATGGCCGATGGTACAAAAATGTTTCCTATTCCTTGCTCTATGCTTTGGGAAGTTTTCATTTCATTTAGACTTAGCTAGCTATCTACTACTGTGGCTCAAAGTGAAGTTTGGCTTTTGTTTTCTTATTTTCATGATAGTTTTTGTTGATTTGCAAGAACTAAGTGGAAAGTTAAAGGAATTAAAAGAACTGAATCTGTTTTATCTATGTCTTAATTGTGTGTGATCTTGGGAGAAGTGCTTATCTCCTCTTGGTAGTCATTTTCCTTATCTTTTTCACAGCTACCTGTGATATATCTATATATCTGTATATAGATATATAGATCTATATATAGATAGATGTATGTATTATTCTATGCATTTTACATAAAAATGTGCTTTAATAGAGTAAGGTATTTTCCCCCCAAGAACCAAGGTTCAAATACAAGGGGTCTCACTTTAGTGTCTATGTTTAGGGCTCTCCAGTATTAATTATCTACATCTGAATACAGTGTCTGGTAGATAGAATATACTTTTTTCCAAGTTTTTCCATTTCCTACAAATGGTACAATATCATTCTTTCTGATGGAAGAGTAGAATCCACATCTTCTTGATCTATTCATCTGGGTTGATTCCATATCTTGGCTATGTTAAACAATGCTGCAATGAACATGGCTGTGCTGGTAGCTTTAGTGTGGCCTTGTTTGTGGTCTATTGGATAAATGCCCAGGAATGGAATTGCTGGGTCATAGGGAAGCTCTATGTTTAGTCTTTTGAAGAACCTCTATATTGCTTTCCAGAATGGTTGAACAAGTTTACATTCTCACCAACAGTGTAGTGTCCTTCCCTTCTGGCCACATCCCCACCAGCATCTGTTATTGTTACTCTCTTGATAATGGCCATTCTAACTGGGGTGAGGTGGAATCTCAGTGTTGTTTTGATTTGCATTTCTTTCATGGCCTAAGATGTTGAATATTTCTTCAAGATTTTTTTTTGTTGTTTTTTGTTTTTATTTATTGTGAAAATACCATACAGAGGGGTTACAATTACATGGGCAAGGTAATGAGTACATTTCTTATTAAGCATTGTTGCCTCCTCCTTTGTTTCCCCTTTCCTTCCCTTCCCATCTCCCACACCTCCCCCCACCCACGAAAGTTGTAAAGTTTGTTTTTCGACATAACGACTTGTACATCTCATTGTTGCATTGGCCATTTTTACTTCTCCTGAGAAGTCTCCCTTTAAATCTTTAGTCCATTTATTGTGTTGTTGTTTCTTTGAGGGATTTAATTTTTGTTGTTGTTGTTGTTGGTCGTGGGGCTTGAACTCTGGGCTTAGACACAATCTCTGCACTCTTTAGCTCAAGGCGAGCGCTCTACAGCTTGAGCCACAGCACCACTTCTGGTTTTCTAGTGGTTTATTGGAGATAAGAGTCTCACGGACTTTTCTGCCTGGGCTGGCTTTGAACTGTGATCCTCAGATTTCAGCCTCCTCAGTAGCTAGGATTACAGGCGTGAGTCACCTGCACCCAGCTGGGATTTAATTTTTTGAGCTCTAAGCATATTTTAGATAAGAGGCCCTCATCTAATATGAATAGCTAGTAAAACTCTTCTCCCATTCTGAGTGCTTGTCTTGTTATCTATGTCCTTTGTCATTCAGAAACTCTTCACAGTTTGATGCAATCCCACTAATAGTTTTTCTTGGATTTGTTGTGACTTTGAATGCTTACTTAGGAAGTGATGACCTGTTCCTAGGAGTCCTAGTGTTTCCCCTACCTCTTTCTGTAATATTTTTTATGGTGTCAGACCTTACAATGAGGACTTTGACTCATTTTGAATTGATTCTGGTGCAAGGTGATATTTAAGGATCCCACTTCAGTTTTCTGCATGTGTATAGCTAATTTTGCTAGCACCATTTTTTGAAGAGTCTGTTTTTCATAGAACCTGCGGTTTTGGCTTCCTTTGAGGAAACTTCTTATAAAGAAAATCACTATGAGACTTTCTGAATTCTACCATGTAAGTAGAAAGTCTGCATTAAAGCTAGGGCAGAATCATGAAGTGTTACATTACTTAGTCAACATCTTATATATTAAGGAGAGTCATTTAACTTAATCTGCATGACTTCCAATGTGAAATGTTTCAGTTTTTCTTGGATTGATACATTGGATATATATAGATTTGTGCCTTAATCTTGCAAATACTTCATGTGAGAAAGACCCAATTACCAATTATATTAACTATTACTACATGTTGAAGGTTCAAAAGAAAACAGACGAAAGAAGAAAAGATCACAATGTCAATTTGACTCAATTCAATAAATACTTACTGAATATTAACTCAGCATGTGTTGAGTGGTGTAAATAGACTGTTCACTAAAATGTACAGGGTTTTTGCCCATGTGGAGCTTACAACTGAAGGACAAATTACAACTGAAGGACAAATAACTTATTGTAACTTTCCTGCAATGTATCTTTGTCTTCTATTGTGAAATGTAGCCTTATTTAGGAATTCATAGAATTCATTGTTCATTTGCTTAGTCTTTTGCTGTTCTTGAGTTCTACAGTGCATGGGGCACTTTTGGTTGGAAACTCTTTTATGTCCCATGATGTCTAGCTGTCTAGTTTCTTCAGATTCTGAGAGTCAAACCTGGCTTATTTTCTTTAAGTCACCCTAGAGGCCCAAATATCTGTTTCCTGGGAACTGGAACACTGTGTCTGTATCTTCCCCCTTCCTTCCTCTCTATCTATATGACATCCTCACAGGTTATGCTTCAGAAGAGTGGAAAGGTAAAGGAATTAAAATAACAATCTGTTTTGTCCATGTTCTAATTGTGTGATCTTGGGAGAATTACTTACCTTCTCTTGGTCACCATTTTTTAAAATCTTTTTCACAGCCACCTGTGAATATACATACATACATACATACATGCACTTTACACATAAAAATGTGCTTTGCTAGAGTAAGGTATTTTTTCCCCAAGAACTGGGGTTCAACTACAAGGGGTCTCACTTTAGTGTCCATGTTTAGGGCTCCCCTATGTTAATTACCTAGAGCTGAATACAGTGTCTGGCACATAAAAAGTTCTCATTAAAAATGTTCACATTCTGGCTAATGTAACTCAAAAACAAGAAAATGGAAACTTTTCCAAAGGGTAGTAACAAAATCTCAATGTTGGGCTTGCGTCAGTATTATTTTGGTAGAGGGTATCACTTTTATTCAACTCCTGACCCTAGCCAAATGAAAGACTAACCTTGATTAGAGTGGTAAATGTCATTTGTAATAGAGGATCTAATTTTTATAATTCTATTTCTGCTGTAATGAAGAGTTACACTTTTGACATTTTCAGTTAATGCTCTAGATAGCCCTGGGTTGACATGTGGTACTATAGCCCTTAAACCAAGAGCTACCATAGAGATATGAATCCTTCATCAATGACTTATATGTTCTGTTAAAAGTATAACATTATATAAAATATCCACAAATAAGGATGTTTTGAAGTGTTTGAAAATATTTGTATTTCATATGCATTAAAATATGACAAAATGGACACTGATTTTTTATAAAGGAAATGCATATAAAATTCTTGCTTTACAATATTTTGGTATCTTTTTGGTTCAGTCTGGAAGAAATAGTCTAATTTCCTCCCCTTTCTTATTAGCATTTCAGAGGTTATTCTTTTGTTAACATATCTTCCAGAATGTTCTTGTTCTCCATTCTCAATCCTTGTTTTCTTTATCCACAACAGATTATTATCTTCATCTGTTTATTGCATTAATGTTGAAATGTTATGTTTGCAAATATGTTTTCTTTCCCATCCATTATTTTTAAGTTTCTGAAATAGTCTATACATTCTTGGAGAGGATATTTTAAAGTCTATTTTTGTGGCAGAAGTTAGAACAAAAACTAGTAAAAATTACTTTTTTTTTTGTCAGTCATGGGGCTTGAACTCTGGGACTGGTTCTGTCCCTGAGCTCTTCAGCTCAAGGCTAGCGCTCTACCACTTGAGCTACAGCACCACTTCCAGTTTTCTAGTGGTTTATTTGAGATAAGAGTTTCATGGACTTTCTTGTCCAGGCTGGGTTTGAACCATGATCCTCAGATCTCAGCCTCCAGAGTAGCTAGGATTACAGGTATGAGCCACCAGTGCCTGGCTACTTTGGGATTTTTAAAGCACAAAATCACATAATTTTTTTTTTCAGTCTTGCAACTGTAGGCAAGTAGGAGAGTAACCTGGCCTGAAAATGTTTATCCTCTCAGCACTCTGGACTTATGTGATATGAACAGCACAAATGTGTGTTCTGTTCTACATATAAAAATTCAGGTCAAGTAATTGTCAATCGACTCATTTGGAAATGATTTTCTTAACCTACACCAGATAAATTTATTCGACTTGTGGCAATATGACTGAACTTTGCAGATTTGTATCAGCATCTTGATAATGTTCCAAGAATAAAAGGGTAGTACTACATAAGGCAACGATGAAGCAAACCATTGCTGGTATCGAAAGAATACATATACATTCTTGCCTATAAACATGTACAAAAAATGGTTTGTGCCTCTGGAGGATGTAAGCTTGTTGATATAAGGCAAGTTAGATTGTAGGCCTGAGACCTAATTAGAATCCTTTGTTGTTTATAATTTCGTGCTTTCTTTCAGTTTGTTACTTTTTTGTGGTTAAATAGAAAAAAACCCTAAAAATAACTCTCTTTTTAATGTTACTCAGACTGCAACTGAAAATATGTTATAGATTTTTGCCAAAAACAAATCAGACAGCTTTTGAAAATTTAAGCTATACTGCTGACATGTACTGTGGTCAGTATATCACCCTTCAAATATTTTTTTCTAGCAGATTTCAGATAAATGAACAAATCTGAGATATATTGTTTGTGGATTTGTTAAGATACTCCAAAATTGCAATGCTTAGGTATGTATTTATTGTAGAACCACAAAAAATCCAAAGGGTGCTTTTATTTTAGGAGCCTAAGAATATATTATTGAATTTCTCTGTTTTGTTTCATAAAAATAACTAAAGACAAATGGGATACATTTCCTTCTCCGGTATGATCCAGTTCATGATAAAGATGAGTCCTATGATAAAAACAACAACAACAACAACAGAAGTTACTTAGTCCTATAAAAGCTGTTATAAGATTTCATGTCTATTACTGAATTATAATCACTTTCAAGTGTCTTTTCCCAATGTACATATTCTTATTACAGGACTTTATCAGAAACCCTAGTCATCTGGATGGCTAGAGAGCCATAAAATACCAAGGAATTATTAGTGATGCAAAAATAGATTGCCTGCTTTCTTTAAAATAGAAAAATATTTCAGAACATTGTCCTTAGATTTTTACCAAGGTACAAAGGGATAGAAAATGTCTTATTTAAGTAGACAATATGTCTATGATGCCTTTTAAAAAAGATGAAAAAAATTATTTTATTAATTTGTTTTTTATTTGTTTATTGTTTATTTGTTTGGTGATTTGTTGTTCATTGTTTATTGTTAATATAGTTTATTTTTTATTGTTTTTTAAATTATCTTTCAATAGTTTTAGAGAGGAATTGCCATTAAACAATTGCCATTAATTGCCATGAAACCTAATGAATGCAATATATCTTGATCAGTGTCAACCCTTTTAATATTCTTATCCACTTGAACTCCTTCCTTTACTTAATTTTGTATCCTATACAATGAATTGTCTGTGATTCCTTTCAAGTCCTTATCTTACACAATAGCTTCTTCCATATGTCTATTGTCAACTAACAGCCTAGAACTGAGGAGCTGCAAACGTTTTTGTGGAGCCACAGTATTTTTGTTTGTTTGCTTCTGACTCTTGCTTCTTTTTTTCCCACTTACTCAAACATCTGCTGTAAAGGAATACTCTTCATTTCTAAATGTTTGTCTGCAAAGTATGGCCAGTGTGGATGCCTCTGACGTGGAAGGACAGGGGCATTAATAAGTTTCTTTGAGTGCAGCAGGCACATGTTTGTGTTTGCAGCCAGCTCATGCTGGCTGCGGTTGGCTGGAGCCAGGGAACGTAAACCTCAACAGTCCCGGGAAAAATAAATTAGTTTAAGTTTGATTAGTAATAGGGAAACTTCAGGAATGTTCTAGAGAGCATATTTATTGGAAAAAAATGTCCTGAGGTGGAGAGAGAATTGTTCATGATATCAAAATATCTTTCTTGAGTCATGGCAACTCTTACCTGATAGAGAATGCAGAAGAAAGATATCTTCGATGCATGGTTGCACGCATGCTCAAAAGAGGAATTTGCCTTGGAGATTAAGATTTGGTAATCCTCCATCTGTGTGATTATTGAGATGGAGTAGAGTGACAAGAGAGGAGAGGGAGGAAATGAGAAGAGGTTGTAAAAGGGTGTTTTGGGGTCGGGAGGGCATGGCAAGGAGGGATGGTTGAGTGGAAGATCCTCTCAGGAAAGGGACAGCCCGCTTTTCGTAAGACAGGCTAGGTTTGGTTTATGTTGCTACTGAGAACTCTGGAAGCTGATTTTGGTGTGTTTGATAAAAGTACTTTATGTAGATGCAACTACCTTGTTGTGTCTCTGACTCTAACTGGATCCTTATTAAAGAGAATGTGCTGCCCATCTGCTAAGAAGTAATTTCTGAATAGGGAGGGTTGAATGGAGGACAATAGACAATTTTTTATGGTTCCTTGAATTCCTTGATTTTGTTCAGTTTTTTTTTTTTGAAAAAAATTTAAGCTCAGCTTAAAGGCAACAGAGCACATGTACATGAGAGAGGTGTTCTCTTAATTCTGACAGCTTCATTTGCCTCTCCCTATGTAGGCTTAGACATTGTGAAGCTGCCAGGTGACAGTGGCTCATGCCTGTGATACTAGTTACTTGTGAGGCTGAGCACGGCTAGCCCAGGCAGAAAAGCTTGGGAGACTTCTCAACTCATTACATGTGCCTGTTACCCTAAGGTATGTGAGGGTCTAAAAACAAGAGAATTGTGTTCCAAACCAGCTGGAGCAAAAAAAGTTGCAAGAATCCATTTCAACAGAGGGAAGGTGAATGGGGTGGTCTGAGACTGTGATACAGGAAATGATGGGAAGCCTGAAGGAGGTGGGTCATAGCTCAAGTATGCACCCAGGAGGGAAGCAAGACTTTATTCTAACAATAGCCAGTTTAAAAAAAATGCCAGCACATCTATAGCATGTGTAAAACTCCATTATCACCCAAAAAGGAAAGACCATCCATGAATCAAATATTCTAGGAAATAGCTGGGCATCTTTGATTGTATGGTCACATACAATTTGTATTTGAAAATAAGAAAAATATGCAGACAGTTGTTTGTAGTCAGACACTCCCTTTATAGCTATTACTTTTCAGGTGAAGGTGTGATTTCTCAAAATATTCATTTGTTAATATCTTCATTCACATTCAGAATCACAACATATATTAATGAGAGTCACTTTATTGTGGCACCATAATATCGATGAAGACTCAGAGAGAAGCATTAGTCATTCATGAGGAATCTTTGACAAACATTAAATGGAAATAACCAAATGGGTTACATTTGATTTTTTTCCTCAGAAATATATGGCAGGGTCTGGTAAGCTCTTGCTTATTTTACCAATAACCAACCCACCACCAACAATAACAAACCCTAAAATATATTTCTGATGAGCCAGATGGACCAAAGTGGGAATGTCAGGATTAGAAACAGAAGAGTACACTTGCTTGAAAGTTGTATTGTTCACATAATTTCTCTTTGTTAATATGGACTTTACTAAATTATAATTTGCATCATTCAAATGCAAATGGATTAAAAAACTCATGTGTGCATTATGTAATACTTTCAGGCAAGTGCTGCTCAATGTTTTGTTGATTTGAAAGAATTCAGTTTCCCCTATGGTATAACTCCTATTTTCATTGTATTTGAGTCCTGTGCCCTGCATCTTGTATATGCATTTTTCTAATTTGGGGAGGGGAAGGGAAATAACAAAATGCTTAAATAAGGATACAGGGTGACCCATTGTAACAATGAGATATACAACACACTATGTTGAAAACAAACTTTACAGCTTGGGTGGCTGGGGGGGGGGAAGAAGTTGGGGAGGTGAGGAGGAAAGGGATGGTAGAGGAAAAACAAAAGAAAGGGTAACAATGCTCCATAGGAAGAATCCTCATCACCTTACTCATGTAACTGAATCCCCTTTGTACAGTATCTTTACAATAAAAAGTATATATTAAAACATTGAAAAAAGAATAAAAAAGAATTCAGTGATGTAACTGATCCTGAGAAGAAAAACTGAATTTGAATGTGCTTTTCATATTGGACTACATGGGACCATTATATCCAATTCACATCTGGTTTTATTCTGTTTTTCCTCTTGGCTTCCCTAAAGTATATGTGACCTGCGGGATGAAAAGTTTTTAACTGGGATTTGCCTTGCTTCCAAGATTCTTACTATTTCCACAATTCTGCTCCCAATTAAATATTGACTATAAAAGTAAGAAACACATAGGAAAGTTTCGAAAAGCATAGCAAGCTAGGGGTGTTACGATGGAAATGTGGAGCCCCATCTATCAGGGACACTTCATATCTTTAGGAAGGAATCTTACAGCAGACCCAAAAACGCTCACAATACAGGTTACTTTGTAAGTTACCACTAAATTTCCTTTACAATTTATTTTCATGCCTTCTGTTCTAGCAGGAAAGAAAGCATTCACACAGCTTTTAATACTCTCCAGCTGTTCATTGGTAAATGTTTCCACATGAGGCTTATGGAGAGAAGATGTGTTTGGTTTCAGTGCTAAAAGAGACTAGACAAAAGGACTGGATCTCTTTTGCCTCCATTCTCAGAACGTGTCTCTTCTCATCAGCCCAGTGATATGTGCCCTACCCCACAAGGCTCTTTGGGGGCTGATGTCGTTTGTGCTCACCAGTTCATGTTACATTAGTGACCATCCAGCAGGTGTCAGGTACTCTGCAGAGATTTTCTGATCAAGTTCTTTCAAAGCGTCCTGAGCAGGTCTTGTGAAGCATCTGCCATGAAGAATGCTTCCTGGTAGAAAGGCTTCATGGGATAAATATGTCTGGAAAGGAGTTTGGAGCTTTGAATTAGAGATAGCCTAGGACAGCCTATCCCAAATTCATGTGTGCCTCCCAAATTTACATGCTGAAACGTAGTCACCAATATTTGGAGGTGGGAATTTTAGAAAGTAATTAACTTAGGAGGGTGTGTCTTCATGAATGGTGTTAGTTGATTTCAAAATACCCTACGCAAGAGTTATCGTAGGTGAGCCCGATTTTATATCCTGAACACCAAAAGTTAAATTCTAGGATGCATATAGCTGGCAATAAACCCCAAGAGGGTAGTGAGAAAGAAGAGAGAATTATTCCCTTATATAAAGAAAAAATTAACAGAGGGTTTTTTTTTCTTTTAACACCTCTTGTAAGATGATTGGAGCCAAGTCACCTTTTAGGAGAAAAGATAAAATCCTAAGGCAGATTATTAATACAGCTCTGGCAGATAATTGGTTTTTAAGCCCAATTGAAATGTAGGAAAATGGTTTGTGATGAACTGTATCTAACTGCTCTTTCCGTTTTCTTCTCTGGCCCCAAGGGACCCCCTGCCCTTTTCTTAATTCCTCCTCACCCCAGGCACCTTGCAAAGATGAGAAAAAACCTTCCTGAAACCTGCTTTTAGTTAGCTGAACTTTTAAAAGGATCTGATAATTAATTCATGTAAATGTATAAAGCAGGGTTGCTCAACCCAGTCTGTTGACATTTTGGTCTGATAATTCTTTGTTGTGGGATACTGTCCTTCACGTTATAGGCTATTTAACCAAGTCTCTGGCTTGGATCCACCAGATACCAATAGCATCTTCGACTGTACCACTCTTTTTGAGCCTGGGTTAGTGTCCTTTTTTATCCTATGACTTTTTTGAATGATCAGAGAACAGAGTTCCCCCCACCCCCACTATAGTATTTAGGGCTTTGTGCTTGCTCAGAAGGTGCTCTTCCTTGAGCCAGCTTCTAGCCTTTATGCTATGGTTATTTTTTTAAGAAAACATCTTGACTTTTGCCCATGTTTTTCTGGGACCACAGTCCCCCCAATTTAAATTTCCCAAGTGCTGGGATGACAGACATGTATGACCACATTTGGTCTCTTGAACATTTTTGCTCAGATTGGTCTCCAACAGTGATTCTCTGGATCTCCACCTTCTGAGTAGTGAGGGTTAGCAGGCATGATGCAGATCAGGGAAGAATGGCTTCGCATGCCATGATTCACAGCAGAGGTGAGGTCGATGTCTCACCCCCCCCCCCCCCGCCTCACTACTTGAGCTATAGCAGAGTGAACATAGCCACCCTGAGCAGATGACCACAGACAAAGCTTGTAGCTTCATCTACATCTATATTAAATTTGTAGGTCTATTTAACATCCTTCACTTTAAATAGCTTTAATGATTGTGTTTCAAACAGAGAATAGATCTCTGCTATTCAATGTGCCTTGGTCTTTAGTAAAATAAAATAGGGTGACTGGTAGTTTTTTTTTTGTCCTTTAGTAACTGAATTAAACTTATTTTTCAACAAACTTGATAGCAGAACAGCCCTTTCAACAAAAGCAATTTTTTCCTTCTAAATTGGTGATATTTCATAGTGTCTGTAAATACTCATTTGGCATTGAATCCAAAAGGAAAAAGGCTGAAGTCCAAAGACTGCTGCTTTTTCTTTAATTTGCATTTGGCTTTGTGAGTTAGATCTTTTTGCATGCATGTTTCCCTTTTCTTCCCCCTCCTTGGTCACAGTTCTTCTCTGTGAACTTTTGTTTAACAAAGAGGAACCCGTACTGTGCAAGGAAAGCATTGGCTGCAAATCATCTTAGCTATAAAATGGAACTGTTTGGAGCCTGGTAATTGGGCCTGTGGTTCTGGAAATAAGAAGAGCTGCCAACATCTGAATGTGCTGTTTAATTGGTCAATAGGAGGAGACCCCAGGGGTGTGTAAGAGACTGTTTTTTCACCTTCTAGTGTCCTAGTTTTCCCCAGCGACCCGCAGTATCCCTTTAGTGGATCTATAGTACAACTGGCTGTTTATTTTGTGTGGTAAATATCTCTTGGTCCAACTGACACAGGGACTTTTTCAGAGGTTTGTATGCTTCACAAGGCAAAAATATGTAGATTCAGTGTAAAGAAACTGTAAACATTTCTTTATGGTCACCATAGGGCTTTGGGCAGCTGCCATAATACTATCTATGAAACTCAGGTTGAAGGCAACACAGAAGATTCCTGTTGGTCACAGAGCAAATGATTAATCTAGCTTAGATATTTAAAATGTGTTCAGAATTCTCATTGCTTCAAGCAATCACTCTGGAAGAAAGAGAATAAACATACAGCTTCATATGATCATATAAAATGATGCTTATCAAAATGAACTCCAAGAAATGGAAACAAGATTTTTTTAAAAATTTTACTCTTTGTGGATGTTTTCCCCAGTGTTTTTCTCTCTTGTTGCTGTTTTTAATTTCTGTACCTTTTGTCTTATACATAAGCTTATCTGATTTGGAGCGTGTAAGGGGAAGCATAGAAATGGTGACCCAATCTACCAGTGATACTCACTAGACAACATATTGAAAATGAACTATACAACTTGGAGGGAAGGGAGGTGGGAGGGAAAAACCTGTGAGAAAATGAAGGAAGAGGTGATACTATTCAAAAAGAAATATACTCAATACCCAGTTTATGTAACTGTAACCCCTCTGTGCAGCACCTTTACAATAAAAAATTTAAAAAGTAAATGTGCATATTCAAGGTAAAAAAAGTAATCACAGCAGCAAATGACCTGAATGTATTTGAATGCTTTATTCTTTAGAATTAGATATTTAAAAGATAGTTCATTCTCTGAAGCTCAAAAATATGCATAAGACTAGGGCTCTGTGCTATCTCCATTTTGCCAAACATGAAAGAATGCATTAAAATATAACCATGAACTTCTTTTAACTAATAATTTTGAATGCCGAGACTAAAAAGTGTGACTCCAGGCACAGAAGAAATCTGGGGGTGTCAAAGTGGTGTCAAGTCTGGGCGATGTCAAACCGCCTGAGCTGGTGGTTGGATATCCACTTTCCCAGTCTGAGTCTGAGGAGAGACATAGTAGTCTCATGTCCGTGTGTCTCTTGGTGCTGGAGTATTCCTTCTGTGGCTGGCAGGTTGGGCTCAGGAGGTGGAGAGTAATGGGCAGGCATCACTCCTATGGAGAGTGAATCCTAAAGTAGATTGATTCATTGGATGAAGTAAAAAATATATTAAATATATATTAAATATTTATTAAATATATATATTAAAGCAGTTAAACTGATTAAAGGAAATTTACTTACCAATACTTCAGGGTCTCACTAAATTCAAGGATCAAAATTCTGTCAGGACTCAGGAACTAGAGGCATGAACACAGCTATCACTAGAACTTTGTTGAGTGGCTCCTGTTTCTATGTGCTTCTGATCATCTGGAACTTTCCTCTCTGAAAGCAGCTTTTCTCTGTCTCTCTTTTACCAGCTTTTTGCTATCAAGATCAGGATCAACACTGTTATTCGTTTTTAGTCTAGTTTTATTAACTTATTTGACCATATAATTTTTGGGGCAACATATAAAAAACTATTCTGCTAAGAGACTTAGATGGGAAGACTGAGATTTATATCAGAATTTTTATTTTTATTTTATTTTAATTTATTTATTTATTTTGTCAGTCGTGGGGCTTGAACTCTGGGCCTGGGCGCTGTCCCTCAGCTCTTCAGCTCAAGGCGAGCGCTCTACCACTTGAGCTACAGCGCCACTTCCGGTCTTCTGGTGGTTTATTGGAGATAAGAGTCTCACGGTCTCTCCTGCCCGGGCTGGCTTTGAACCGCGATCCTCAGATCTCAGCCTCCTGAGTAGCTAGAATTACAGGCGTGAGCCACCAGCACCCGGCTAATATCAGAATTTTTAAAGAATTGAAAAGGGCTAGAACTGACTATTTTATACAATTTTTTTTTTACTAAATTGGCTAAACTTCTCATAGTCCTGTATCATGTAGATTTTTTTTTTTTTTTTTTTTTTGCTGGTCTTGGGGCTTGAACTCTCAGCCAGGTTGCTGTCTCTGAGCTTCTTTGGCTCAAAGCTAGCATTGTACCACTTGAGCTACAGCTCCATTTCTGGTTTTTTTCTGAGTAGTTATTTGGAGATAATAGTCTCATGGACTTTCCAGCTTGGGCTGGCTTCATACCATGATCCTCAGATCTCAGTCTCCTAAGTAGCTATGATTACTGGCATGAACCACTGGCACCAGGCTTCATATAGAATTTTTTTATGAATACTATGAAATAAAGTTCAAAATATTATATGCAGAGGTTGTTATAGATAAATTATGTGATCGTGAGTATCAAAATTTAGGTTCTTGGGTGAAGATATTCAGAAAGAATAAACCAAAGAGGTTTATTTTGTTATTTAAATAATATTATGACCATCTTTGAGCTGTCCACCCAAAACCTAAAGTTGGGATACTGATAGTAACTAAACCTAACATACTCCATGTCTCTTTTTCCACCATACTGTCTGACTGTTTACTTACCTCAGGTAATCATCACCCTGACTCCTACCTCTTCATTCTCTTGCTTGTCTATACAGATGTGCAGAGACATCAGTAGACTGCCTCTTTTTGTTCTAGTTGAATTTGATCTTATATAAAAAATAATCTGTTTTATATACTGCTTTGGAACTTCTCAAATCAAATACTACATTGCTAAGATTCTTCACCTTGTGGGTGCTTCTGTAGGTCAGGTGATCAAGCTTTAAGAACAAGTAGGCACAGGCTTGGGGACTTTAACTGGGTTCCCTAGTCCTCCAACAAAGTGGTAAGAGGCATTGAGTGTCAGTCTTCCCTTCCTAGAGTACAAGGAGAAAAGCAGCACCAGGAAGTATGCTTTCAGAAATAAGTGAAGCCTAGCCAATTAATTTCCTATTCTTCAATCAGAGTAGCTCAGAGTGGACAATGATATATATCTTCCTTTACTGCATCTGAAGTCAGCTGTACTCTGTGCCTTCCTGTTATTAATAAGAATGACGAGGGAAGTGGGGTTGGATTTTGGGTAATGTGCAAATTGGTGCATTCACTCTGATGTCAACTGGCAACTGTACACTCGAGTTATTTGTCTTATATACCATAAAACACATTTACAGTATCTTTATGTAGCAAAGTATTTTCTTTCTTTCATCATTGGCTGTTAAAAATATATCCTTATCAGCTTTAAGTAGTTATGCAAAGAAGATGCCGTTCATCAAAGCAGTTTATGAATACAATGCATCTTGATCATTCTCCTCCATCCCTCTCCTACCCAAGCCCTTTCCTCAATTTCTTAATTTTGTAGGATATGCATTAAGATTTACGACTGTATTCTCCCCACCTTCCTTTCTTTCTTTGTCTACTCCATCCCCCTAATCCCACTGCTCTCACTGATTACTCGTTTCCTGATATTTATTTTATTGGACTATGAATTGATCTTTCTAAATAATTATACTGTTTGAGTTCAATTGCTGCATAACATATTGCTATGGGCTGTATTGTATAATCCAAAAATTCATTTGTGTAAGTCCTGATCCCTGTTTCCTCAGAAGCTGATCAATTGTATTTGGAGATGGGTGCTTTAAAGAGATTCAATTAAAAAGTGAAGTTGCTGATTTGTGCCATATTCTAATCTGATCAATCTTAAAATTTGGACTCAGACACATACAGAGAGAAGATTATAAAAAGACGCAGTTAGAAATCAGCTATTCACAAACTCAGAATGCAGATCTCAGGCGAAGACAACCCTGCTTATATCTTTATTTTTCCCAACATATAATTTTTATCAGCATCAATGAATTGTGCTATGTTTTTCCCCCTTTTTCTTTGACTATCTTTAAGGAGTTGTACGAAGGGGTGGAGATTTCATTTGATATGTCATGTATACAACATACCTTGATCAGACTTCCTCCTTCCATAGCACTCTCTTATACTTCCTGCCCACTTCCCAAATCAATCTCAGCAAGCTTCACTGCTTCATGTGCATGCATGTATATAACATTTTGGCCATGCTCACCCTCTAGTTTGTTCTCCTCCATCTTCTGACACTTAATTTTGTACACTGAACCTCTAAAACTGTGGGAAAATAAATGGCTGTTTTTTTTGTTTTTTTTTGGGGGTCCTGTCATGCGCTCTACCACTGAGCCACCTTCCCAGCCCTAAATGGCTATTTTTTAAAGCCACTTAGTCTGGGGCATTTCATTATAGCACACACATATAATTATCATCATTGCTAGTAATAGCACAACAATTTAAATAGTTTCTGTGATTAGACTTCCTGGATTTCAATTCTGGCCTCAACATTTATGAGTTTACAAGACCTTGAATAGGGGAAGGGAAAAAAACAAATCGTTTAGGGATACAGGTAGACCCATTGCAACAATGAGATGTACAAGTCGTTATGTGCAAAAACGAACTTTACAACTTTGGTGGGGGATGGGGGAAGGATCAGGTGGGGGGGGAGTATGGGAAGGGTTGGGAAGGGGAACAAAGAGGAGGCAACAATGCTTGATAAGAGACGTACTCCTTATCTTGCTCATGTAATTGTAACTTCTCTGTATGGTATTCTCACAATAAAAAACAAATAAAATAAACTATATGTATGCATATCATGCAAAATAGAATAAAATGTTACTACATAATATTTTCAGATTAAAAAAAAAGACCTTGAATAGATTCAGTTCCACTACGACGAAAAAACCCATTACTCCTAGATCCTTCCTCTAACAGCTAAAAAACTATCTGGCATTGTCTTAAGTAGAAGTGTCTGAAAGGTTAAAGAACAGACTACTGAGGATACTGAGACTCGAGGAATGAAACACGCTGGGTTCCTCAATTTCTTCCATGTATCTTACAAAAGAACTGAAAAAGCTTTCAAGCACCACCAATAAGCATAGACATGTAAAAGCTCTGAGAAAAGCCCATTTCTTCTAAGCAAAGGACTTGGGAGCAGTCTAGCAATATTTTTTTCTAATCCAGCCAATTGCCAAGCGCTGATGGAGAAATGCCTCCTTATCCCCTTGCCCCCCCTTGCTGAATGCAATCCAGTAGAAGCTCTCATAGTTCTACAGTGCAGTGTTATCCAGGTTCGATGGAAAGCTACTCTCTGTTCTGAGCATGGCAGCAGCAGGTGGAGTTTCTATTCTCCTACTAGGTTGTAAGTGGCAGGTCCAAATGGGCAGCTGATTATGTATGCCTTGCTCAGGTGAACCAGGCTGCATAGGTCTCCTAGCAGTGCGCTCAACTGGTCAGTAGTTACCTGAGATTCCATCCTCACTCAGTCAGATTTCACGGGGAGGTTGGGAATAGTGTATCTTCTCCTATAGCAGCAACACAGAAGTAAATGATTATCTACTCCTAATCTGTAGCAACAACACAGAAGGAAATGATAGGAGGCAGGGTAGATGGCTCTTCACTTCTATCCCTTTCCTCCCTGGTGAGGATATCTTCTATCTTTCTGCCTGCCTGTCCACCTGCCTGCCTGCCCACCTGCCCTTCTGCTCGTTTGTCCATCTGCCCATCTGTTTGTCTGTCTGTTTGTCTGTATCTGCCTGATGATCTCTCTCCCTCTTTCCCACCCAACTACTTACCTACCATTTATAGTTTAACTGTCATCAAAGATAATTCTTAACAGTTGTATTGGGGCATGACATCTGAAAAATGACACACTGTTTAACATGTAAAATTGGTTGAGTTTAGACATATGAAAACACCTGTGACCCCCCCCCCCCACAACCAAGATAGCCACCACTTCTAGTTTTTTCATCCAAGACTATTTGCTCTGAACTTTTTATTAAAATGAAGCACACAGAAAAGCAGCAAGAATAAAGATAAGAAACATCCATAAAAATGTCCACTTAGCTGTTGTGGTGGTACCAGGCCTGTAATCGCAGCACCTGGGAGGCTGAAGCAGGAGGATTGCAAACTCAAGGCTAATGTGGGCTACAAACAAAACCCCAACTCTCTAAACCAAAGGTTATCTATATAACCCAGTGATAGAAGTTTGACTAAGTTGTAAGTTGTTCAAGGTCCTAAGTTTGATCACTAACATTGCAAAAACAAAAAAAAACAGAAACAAAAATATTTCATTTAACCAAAGGTTTTTCAAGCAAGGATTCTGAGCAGGCATTGTAGTAGCTTATGAGATTATGTATAAGAAAGAGGAGACTGACTTTGTGGTGAAGTTTTAGTCTAGATGAAAAGTAACCCCACTGAAACAGAATTGTGAGCTAGAATGCACTTTGTAGATGCACAGATAGCAAATAGTACTGAGGATTAGGCCCAGAGCCTCTTGCTTGTAGGCAAGTACTTTAGCACTTGAACTATGCCCCAGAATTTTTGCTTTTATTTCTTAGCTTATTTTTTACATAGTGTCTAATGCTGTAGCCTGGGCTAGCTTCATAATCTCAAGTCTCCTAATCCATCCCTTAAGGAGCAGGGATTATAGGTACATGCTACTATGCCTTACAAATGAGTGCTAGTCTTAAAATTGAGGAAGAGCCAGGCCCCAAGGCTCATGCCTATAAGCCTAGCTACTCAGGAGGCTGAGATCTGAGGATTGAGGTTCAAAACCAGCCCGTGCAGGAAAGTCCATGAGACTCTTATCTCTAATTATGCACCAGAAAACCAGAAATGGCGCTGACACTCAAGTGGTAGAGCACTTGCCTTGAGCTGAAGAGCTGAGGGCATTCAGGCCCAGAGTTCAAGCCCAGCAACTTAAAATAAATAAGTAAATAAATTGAGGAAGAGATAACTGTGGGAGACTGATTATATGGAGTAAATTTCTCATCCAATGGGTTATGTTATTTTATTTTTATTGTTGGTTGTGGGACTTGAGCTCAGGGCCTGGACACTGTCCCTGAGTTATTTTTGCTCAAGGCTGGTGTTCTACCACTTTGAGCCACTTCTGGTTTTGGGGTGGTTAATTGGAGATAAGATAAGAGTTTCATGGGGACTTTTCTGCCCAGGTTGGCTTTGAACCTTGATCCTCAGATCCTAGTCTCCAGAATAGCTAGGTTTACAGGCGTGAGCTACTGGCACCCTGAAATCATCCAACTGATTTAATCAGGGCTTAGAAGAAGTCCTGAGTTGTGAATGAACAGGTAAAAGGACAGATACAAAGACCAACCCCCACTTCTAGGGAAGCATTTGGAGAATGACATTGTGTTGATTGTGGCTGTGACTGAAAGGAACTCATAAGCAGTTGCTATACTCATCACCCCATACTTACAAATGCCTACTTTTCATTCCCTTTGGAACAAGGAAAATGCCTTCCCTCTTTTGCTTTTCAGTTCTCTACTCTGAGCAACAGCTCCTGCTCACGCTTACCGTTGCTCATCTACATACTCATACTCACCCTTGTACTTATTTTTATACATTACATACACACCTGCACACACACACTCACCTATATACTCTCTCAAGAACCACACAGATAGACCAGTCACACCTGTCCAGACACACACATGCATGCTCACATCATACACCCACACATACACAATACACACATGCTTATGTTCCCCTACCATGTGCATACACCTCAACCCATTCATAAATACCTTTACAATGTCACATGTTTATTTTCGTAGTGAAATGGCATACAATTCCTCGATATAAATTATACTACTTAGTTAAGAAAGCATCTCTACTTAGCGTGAGAAAAGATCATTTTGAAAATCACCTTTCTCCCTGCAAAAATAAGTTGAACGTGATAAGACGCAGAAGCATTGGGTTCAAACTTTAATTGCCTGAAATTTCCTAGTATCGGACCATTAAACCCTAGTTGCTCTTAAACCCTAGTTCTGGATCCCAAATAACAACCATTCTGATAAATATGTTTGTCGTGGCTCCAGCGCCTACTCTAGCTCTTATTCTAAATCTCATATTTGTACTTAAAAAATGAATTGTAGGCTCTTTAAACTGTTACCTTTTCTTTAGTAATTTCTCAGATTCCCAAGTTTTACAACTTCTTTAATTGGCAGCATAGTGGGATTTAATAAAATTACTTTGAGTAATCATGATGCATTTTGATAATGCCATATATTAACGATAACCTTATAACCTTAAAACAAATGAGTATAATTTGTTTAATGTACTTTCTATCTTCTCAGCATTATGTTTATTTTATTTTCTGGACCAGCAATTTATTTTTTTCAATTGGTCTCACAGATTGTTTTTATTTCTTTTTTCTTTTTATTGTGAAAATACCATACAGAGGGGTTACATTTACATGAGCAAGGTAATGAGTACATTTCTTATCAAGCATTGTTGCCTCCTCTTTTGTTTCCCCTTCCCATCCCTGCTTTCCACAGCCCTCCCCCTTCCTCCCCCCCCCCACCAAAGTTGTAAAGTTCGTTTTTCAACATAACATCTTGTACATCTCATTGTTTTGTTTTTATTTCTTACAGTCATCTTTTTGTATTGGTAAAATTCACCCTCCAAGTCTTTGGATTTTTGTTCTTGACCTTTACAATCTCTGATACTTTTTTCTGATAATCAATTACTCTCATTTTATACTCTTTCTTTTCTGCTTCTTTTATAAGAGATTGTCTTTATTTTGACATTGTCTCTGATATTACTGTTCACTTCTTTGCACTGGTTGCGAATAGCCTGCACAGGCAGATAGAGAACCATGACACATAATAAACAGCTAGTATCACTTGGGCAAGGTCCCAAATACATACTTGTCATGTCATGCTGTGCATCTAATGGTTGTATCTACCACCAAAGCAATAAGGGGAGAGTATTAAGCAGATATATTGGTGCTCAGGATGGTTGCTTAAGGTAGTATAAATAAACAAATTATTTCTCCAATAGATAAACACCACCTGAGTTTTCATCTTATCGAAGACAACTGGGAGTCATAATGATAACCAAGAATTGCTTCTTTATTGGTTTCTCAATTTTTAGTTAGGCAGAGAAGGGTATGTAATTTAGATCAGGGCCATTGACTCCATAATGGGAAATCAAGGAGTAATAATGCCAGTTTAACAAGTAATATACCTCATCTCCGACCCAGGATAATATATTCAGAATAAGAACACACTTATGTAACTAGGTATATTTAGATTTTTAGCCTTTTTAAGAGAATGTGTCTATTGACCTAGTTAGGCAAATTTAGATCAGCCTAGTCAGAAAATTGGGTAAGAGTACAGTGACCCATAAGCCAACTTAGACAGGAGGTTAGGAAAGGGCCAGAGTCTGTGGTTTGTTTCAGTGCTGTTGCCACTCACCGTGGTCTGCCTGTCAGTGACAAGATGTAAGATAGTGCCAAGTATTAGGTGCCCATACTTGCTGTCCTTGCTTTCTCTCCATTGACAGAAACTTGTTGACCCTGAGATGCATCTAACTCAGTTCTAATTTTCCTCATGGTGTTGATGTTGTTGGTAATTATGGTAGGAGTAATGGTAATAACTTTGTGTGTCTAGGCAATGTATAAAGTCATCGTACTAATCTTGAGATAGCTTGTGTTGCCCTTCACACTCAATCAATAAGAAAATAGACTCAGAAAATACAGATGACTCAAGGACTTGCTCTTGCTCATCATAGCTGTTTTCTGAATACCCATGTTCTGTTTCACACTTACCTGTGCTTGTGTGATGGGCTGGAACATTTAAGAAGCCAGTGGATGGCGATGGATTATTTGCTTTCTTGGTCTGTATTGTCCCAGTGACTTGGATGCCACAGCTGGAGACTGGAACCGTGAGGTGGAAATGGATTTCTAGTTCATCAATTGAGGAGAGCCGTCCTGGATAGCAGCCAGGCATGTGGATGATTTTTTGCCCAACTGAGAAACCAACCTTTTATATATAAAGTTCCTAAGATTTTATTATTTATTCCCACAGCAAATAGCCCAGGCTATCCACTATAGCACAAAAATCCTTCCTTTTATCTATCTTTGTATAGTTTGATATCTATATTGATATCAACATCTATATCTGCCCCTAACTTTGAAAATAAATACTCTACATTTATTTGATCATTGTAATGACAATGCTATAGTGTTCAGATTATTTTATGCCTCTTTAGCACTATGTACTTTCTATTCATAGCATTTACCACAAGTAAAATTTATGTAATTATTTGGTCAATGTTTGTCTAAAGTTCACATTCCATGAGGATACTATATTCCTGAGCCTAAATTGGGCTATTAATCCTGCTTGTTGCATTCAGTTAATAAATAAGTGTTAGTTTCATCAGATGAGTTCCTTTTATCCCTTTAAACAAAGCCACCAAGATCCTACTTGGAACCAGGAGAATGAGTTGTATGACATCCAAGGCATTTAGTAGAGTAAACTTAATTAATTCCTCTTAGTCATAGCAATATATTGTTCCCTGGAACAGGATAAGCCATGACCAAGAGCCACGACCCATTCATCTAAATGTTTCGATATGGGAAATATTGGATTCTGACTTTTTTATGGGCTCAAAAATGATCTGTATTGATGACCAGCCTGAATACCCAGTTGGTTAATATAGTAAGTTCTGATATCATGCCAAACAGTTACAATTATTCTGGGGGCAGAATCAATTTCATTCCATTTTATGCCTCAAAAATAACAGAGAAAAATCCATGAAAACTTGAGTAGTGGTGAGGTCTAACATTGGACTCTAAGCTTTGGATGTCATAGCTATTAATTTTTATAGACATTAGATAATAAGCAAGTCCTAGTTTGGAGTTTGCATCAACACTGTATACATGACATTCTCCATGGCACTTCTTTACTTTTAATGTAATTGTCCCCACAATAAAAGTGAACTTGCTTTGGTAAAATGGGTGCTTTTATGCTTTTTCAACTGCTAGGATGGAGACTCCTGCTAACCTATCCCAATTTCCCTTAAATGTTCTTTGCAATCTTCTGCCCTTTCTGAAACATCTGAGCAGCACTAGTCCAGTCCGTGATTGTGGCACAGAGGGACATCAACTGAAAATGAATTAAAAAAAAAAAAACTCTGTCTCTCTCTGCTCTTATGCAAATCATGTACTTATCATCTAAGCTGAAGAACACTGACTTCGAGGAGAACTCTTACAAGCAAGGAAAGCTTGAGGAGGAATCAAAAGCAAAACTCAAAATGTAAATATGTTTTCTCTGGAGTCAAACTGGAACAGAAATCCTGACTGACATGGACAACTCTAGCCACCATGTTCTTAAGAGTACTCAGAATTAGATAACAGCCAGCCCAGTCCAATGAAGAAAATGCATCATGCTTATTTGGATGTGGCTCTTCTTATCTGTGCATGCGAACAGAATGTGCGATGTTAAGATGTCAAAACAATTGTTGAACTGTGAGTTGAAGAAGGGCAGCCTACCCAGATCAGACAGCAGCAACCAACCATCAAGGGCATGTGAGGGAGCCATTGACAGCCAAGGGCCTGTGGCTCCAGACAGACCCATTGACTTGTCATCTGAGATGAGGCCATCAATTGAGCCTGTCTTACTTGTGAGGCAGAATCATTAGCTCCCAAACAGTGAGTGGTTCAATGTCTTTTATATTAAATATAGACCAGACTCTGGAAAGCAAAGATACTGAGTAGAAACAGAAATTGGCATGTGAAAGAAACTGTAGCCAGAAACAGATCTGTTAACTCCATGGACCTGAGCATTTGTTCCCTGCACAGAGGAAATAGAGAATGTCTCACATTTCCTAAGAAACTTCTATACCTCTGACTTCAGGTCCTTCCTCATTTGTTTGATTTCTCCCATAATTCCCTGAGCAATTATCCATTCACTCAGAGTTTGATATGTGCTATATTAAATGTGAAGGGTTGCCTGGAAAGAGAATGGTATTTATCATTTATAAGTCTCATGCCTGCAGAAATTTCTCAAGTTGTAAGGAGCAGCAGCATGTAATTCCTTCTCCTACATTTCAGAGACTAAGGGTGCAAAATGAGGGAAGAGTTAAATTCATATAGTTTGAGAAATAGATTCTTGATGAGGAAGATGAGCAGTCAGTGGAAGACAAAGAAGTTTACATCAAATAAGGTGAAAATTGTCAGTGAGGTTTGCAGTGCGATTATTCAGCCAGTCTATTTCCTCTAAATCTCCGTGGCAGTGGTAGATCAGCAAAGGATGCTATTTTATTGCAATGTTCTCTTCTCTTTTTCTTCTCTTAAATGTCTTTTAAGAGAAGTGAGAGAAGCAGCATGCAAAGCACTCAGAATAAAGCAAGTTTACTCTTGCGTGCTGATGCATACAGAACATATTGGTTTTCTTTTTTCCTCTTTCATTTGAACACAGTGTTTGTCCTTGTATTGTGCAGTTGTTCTTTTGTGGTCGTTCACGGAACATTTTCTGAGGATAAGCAGACTTAAACCAATAAGGCCATTTCTGAAAATGAAGCCCACAACAATTTCTCCCCAAAATTTTCCTTTAGAGAGCCTTCCTGTGTTGTGTTTAGTCTCATGGGAAAAATATTGGTTGCATAGAGGTCTTTTAAGAAAGAAAAACAGTATATAAATAGAAAGTATTATTAAATCAACCAGAGGCACAAAGCTAGGTCTCTGGAAGACTGGGTAGAAGAAGGTATTTCTAGATTGGAAGGAGATGGGGGATGGAGGCAGGGACAAAGGCTGTCTCTTCTTTGCATGCCAGAGACTGTAACAGCCAAGATTGATACTGAACTGATCTTACACCAGGAACTTTCTAGGGATTTCTTTCTGTGGATGGGTCCATGAGTCCTCCTACATCCCACGAGGAAGGTGTATTTTTTAAAAAATTCCTTTCTGAGGTACAGAGAGATTGTAGAACTTACTGGAGGCTACATATGCAATATGGGTCTACCAGGTTTGCTTATAGATGAAGTTCAGGGATATGATTTCTGTTGTATTAATAAAAATTAATATTTTTATTGCACTCTAAGACATTTTAGGGTCAGAAGTCTGACCAATAAAAGTTTTATTCCTGTTAACGATCATGTTATATTCAAAGGAAAGCTTTGGTGAATAAATTATTGTGGGTGGACTTTTTCACGCTTGGGGGAAGAGTAGCAAGAGTAGGCATAGCAACAAGAGTTTTTCTGATGTGTAGAACAGGAACAGGAAGGCTCCTGCCATTGCTAGAGGGGTGGAGTGACAGGGGGAACCTGGAGGAAATGGAATCAAAGAATATGGAAAAGTCAAATCATAGCCATTTTCGTAGGCCAAGGTGAGGATTTCTCTTAAGGGCAGGCTAGGAGCTATGACACAGTCTAGGGAAAGGAGTAGACAGCTTGATTTCCATTCTGCCGGGATACTCTTGTGCTGCTGCATGGAAAGCAGACAGAAGGATGAGGGAGGACCAGGGTAGATGGAGAGACTCCTGTTAATGTGTATTGCAAAGACCCAGGGGATAGAGGACAGCAATGGTGGCTAGTATGCTGGCCTGCCGAAGAGCTGTGGTGGTGTAGCTACTCTGCAAAGTAGTAGGTACTTTCTGAAAAATAGTCAAACAAATGAAACAAAACCAAACTGCTCTAAATGCATTCTTATCATACGGTCATTCAACTTCTGTCCTAGGAACTTGTCATGGTGGATTGACATTATGATGGCACAAAATGGATAGAGAATTATTCCTAGCAGTTTTGTTTGCTATAGCCCTAAAGTGAAAACAGCTAAATTTCCCTTCCAGTGGCTTCTGTGAGTCCCAAGGGTCTTACATTGAACAGGGGACAATGAAAGCCAATCTCAGAAAGTCACATACTGTTTGTTTCTGTTTGTTTGGTATGATAGAATAACAAAGTTATAGCCATGTTAAGTTGGCAGGAGTGAGGGGGACACTGTGGAATAAGGAAGCCATTAATGGAGAGGAAAGGGCTCTGCCCATGCACTTCTGAGGTGGGTACATTAATCTACCCATATAATTTAACTAACTCTGCCACAATATCCATTTCCTGGTTTTCCTATTGTATTATAATTGTGTTGGACATATCTATGGGCTTAATCTAGGTGATGGATGTATAGGGATTCTCTCTACTATCTTTGGAACTTCCCGTGTAGTTGTAATTCTTTCAAAATGAAGAGTAAAATGTTTTATTAGCGGATGTGAGGGAAAAGGGAGCGAACGCTGGAAAGGATGACATTGAGCAAGAAGCGTTATACTCATAACCTGACAGGGAATTGTAACCTCTTTGTACAACTGCTTAATGATAATTAATAAAAGCATTATTAGACGATATGGAAGTAGGAGTAGAAGCATCAGGAGATGTGTGTGTGGGGGAAGCAGGAGATGAGAAGGGCTCCGAGAGGTGGTCAGAGTCGTGGCTTATTTTTAGGGTGTCTGCTGTCCTTTGATATTCTTAATTGTATTTGTGGCACTTTCTAAATTCTTGTGGAAGTATGAATCTTAGAATTCTTTAATAATCATAACAGATGCTGATGAAGGCAAAAATAAATGGAGCCAAGGAAATTTGCTGACAGCCCTGATGTGAGATTTAAGAGGGACAGAAGCGAAAGATGACTCGGAAAGTTTTAGCTTGTGCAATAGAAGGGGTTAGTTGATGGTGTCATGTGGTTTGGAGGTGTCTATCAGAGTTCAGTGTCTAATAAATGTTTAAGAGACCTATCTGATATCTTAGTGTTTCAAACTGTATACCTAGATGTGATTACCATGGGAGTCAGTGTACACAGAAAAGAGAATTTGAGACTAAGCTTAAGATATTCCAACATTTGGAGAAAGCAAAATGGATTGTCCAAACAGATAGGTTAACAAAAAAAACAGCCATCGAAAGGATGGATAGAATCTGTCTCAAATGCTGCTGAAATGTCGACAAGGCGAAGGCAGAGCTGGGATCGTGGCTTTAGCGGTGTGCTGGGCATGGGGGACCTTTGTGGAGTTTGGAAGTTTGGAGTTTGGAAGGCTGGCATGGATTCCAGAGAGAACAGAGAAAATGAACCCCCAAAACCCAGCTTGTGATAGCTACTGGGGGAGCACTGCTCCATGTGCAGAAAGCTGGAGGTGTTTTTGTAGATTTGAGATGAGAGGGAAGCAAGCCATTTTGGTCTGCTGGTATGAATCCCATAAAGAAGATGAGGTTCTTAACGTGACAAATTAGTGTCCTTGAGAAGGGTCCCAGCACACAAGCCCCATACGGACCTTTTCCAGGACAGAAATAGAGTTCAAGGATGCAGGTGTAGCCAGGTGCAGCCCTGTGTGTGTGTTTGCAAACCTGTGGGAATTCTTTGTGAGCAGACTGGGATATTCTAGGTCTATTTGGTCAGATTGTCTCTTCCCAGTGACATAGCAAGCAACTTGTGAACAGCTAATGGTAAGTGCAAGTAGGTGGGGCTAATAGCTTAAGGGGAAAGGAAAATGTGTTAACATACAGAAGAAAGAACATACCCGCTAATAGGATAGCACAAGGTGCCTACCTGAATGAGTGATGAGGACCATGGACCTAAAGGTTTCAAGATCCCTTCCCTAAGCTACAAGAAGTGTGTTTCCTGTAGTGAGAACACTCCATGTCTGTGGTGGTCAGAGTTGCCTAGTCAGCGTCTTGCGACTCCTGTGACCAAAAGTTGTTTTGACAGCTTGAAGTTGATAGGTTATTTTTAAGTTACAAGAAAGAGAGAGGGGAGGCACCTCTAGCCAAAGGTGTGGAAATCCAAAACAGAAGGGAAAACAGCACAGACGTTTGATCTCGTCATTTGAAGAACTGGCGAGGTTTCGTGCCATTAGCTTGCAAATCATGACAGTTTTAGCTTAATGAAATAGTCTAAATGCTTTTACTTGGGTTATGTACATCCACATAAATACAGGGCCTGTCCCTGTGCTGTGTACCAGCTTGGGGCACTATGGCAGGAGAAATGTCAAAAGCATAGTACGTGCCAGGCCATAGGTGGGCAATGGTGATTAGAAATTATGATTATGAAATATGATGAGGCATGGAGGCTAGACTCGAGGGTTCAGGAGTCAGGAATTGGTAGGTGTCAGGGGTAGGGATGTAGTGGCATTTCATTTCAGTCACACCACAAAGACACGGTGACGGTAGAAGGAAAAATGCAGGGTGAGGGAGGCTGAAGGCTGAGGAGTATCTCATTCTTGTTCTGCGTAGACTTCCTTGCTGTCAAATATCCAGTGCTCTCCAGAGCTCGCCTTTCTGTCAGGTGACTCAAATTTATTTTAAATGGCTAACATTCATTGCAAGATAAAATTGTGCCGATGGAAACATTTTTCCGGGGATAATGAGTCCTTTCCTTCCCTTCCTCCAAGTGCTCGGAGCATCTCTTTGCTACGTCAGTCTCTTCTATACAGGCAGGAAACTCACCATGACATGACCTGTTTTGTCATGTGGGTCTGTTTATGGAAAGAAATTATGTTACTCCAAGCCATTAGAAGCAGGTTCAATAACTATTATAAGCCGTTATAAGCAAGCCCATGTAACAGAAGAGCAATGTAATAACCCACATTTGTGTCATGCCTGTTAGTTTAAAAGTATTCTCAGATTATAATTACATTAACTGAACATTTATTGAGCATCTACTAGGTGCCTTGTATTCTACTGAGCAAGTTTTACACTTGTTATTCATTTCATTCTCACAACAACCTTTCAAACTGGTTTCACCATTTCCTCTGCTTTGCAAAGGAGGAGACCAAAACACAAAAATTAAGGGGGTTTTTTAAGGTCAAGTGGCTAGTCTACCAGGAATTTGACTCAGGCTGAAATTACCCACTAGAAAGCATGAATTCAATTTCCTGTTTAAAGAGATTTCTACTGTACTTAAACTTCAAGATTTGGCAACCACAGCTGTTTGTAGGTTTTGGTTTTACAAAGGATTCAAATATAATTTGACGATGGGAAAAGTTTTCTCCCGTTAGGAAACCCAAATCTATTTTGTAAAACAGGACGCCTTTGATAATTTTCTGGTCTTTTCTCTTCTAGATTTTGAACCATTTGGTTATGAATGGTCCTCTCCTTCGCACAAGTTCTACAAAGAGGTCAATGAGTAAAGGAAAGAAATGCCACATTTCCAAAGATCTGCTTTTTCCTTTTTCAAGTTCTTTTCTGGCTACTTCTTTTTCCTGTTGCGTAATTAGACAGTTCTTGGTTTGAGGAGGCGAGTCTGGCCCGACTTGTGATGGATTTTTGGTGGTTGTTGATATCCTGAGGCCAAAATTAGGCGAGTACTCACTGGATAGCTTTAGGCTCTGTCTATACTTTAGTGTACCTTTGATGCTCATTAACTCTAATTAGCAATGATGAGAGCAAGGCTTATAAAATCAGCTTGTTCATGCTACTCAGCTTCCTCTTCAGGGAGGGGCCGGCCCCTTAGGAAGCAGAACCAGTGGCCACTTCCCTGTTCTAATTCAGGGCTCTTTGAGCACGGTCTGTTGCTCACCAGTACCATTTGAATAATCTATGTTCTAAGAATAGAGAAACTAATTTCATTTCTACAGCACTAGGAAGATCTGCCGTAACTCATTTTAAGGAGATCCAGTTGCTAGTGATTGTCTTGCTAGAAAATGAATAACTTCTTTGCAAATTTAATCCCTTGTGGCAATGCTGCTGTTCATATTTTGCTTTCCACTCTGGTCTCCCTTGGCCTTCAGAATGCTTTACGAAGCCTGAGCGTCCATAAGTGCTGCAAACTGGGGAAGTGAGTGCGTGTTGCTTGTTGAGCTCTTCCTCTTGTTGCTTCTTGTTTGGTCTTGGGAATTCTTTGCCTCCTGACTTGACTTGAGGTTTGCAAGACTTTTTTTTCCCCATGTGGCTTCTGAGCCTGTGGTATATCTTCTGATTCCTGTATTTCCTCTTGCTATATTTTCTGTGTGAAACACAGCATGATAAGGATATATCTCTGAAACTAAGTATAAACGTAGAGGTTCAATGAGCATATAGAAGTGTAAGTACTTGCACTTCAGTGGTGAACATAAAGTATTTTAAATTCATCACTTTTAAGTTAAAGGATAGCAGTCTAGGCTCTCTAAGGGATCTCTAAGTATTTCAGAATGCTTTTGAATGTTTAAGGGGCAGAGGCTAAAAGTAAATGACAAAGTGAAACTTGTGATTATACGGATTGCTCAAGACAGTGGCAGGATAAGAAGCTTCAGTTATGAAGTTTCAAGGTTGCAGGGGTGAACACCCCACTTCCGCAGTGCATATTATACCGTAGAGATGTAGTACCTCAGCCCTGGGATAAGGATCCTGTATCCTCTACTGATATTCGGGCTGGAGCTCTGGGAAATGGCTTTGTACTTGTGGAGGAGAGTGGACCAGCTTCCAGGGAAGGGGCTGGAGAATAGGGATCAGTGCTCAGGGCACACTGGAGTGGGCGAGATCTGGTCTTCTTGGCACCTGGGATGGGTAGCTTTATATTTTAACTAGGTTGGGTTATGATCCTTCATTGTTTAGTCAAACATAAATCTAAATGTTATTGTGAAAGTATGTTTTAGATTTGATTAACTTTTGTGTTAGCTTTCTGTTACTGTAACAATTGCCTAAGATAATCTGACTTTAAAAGGTGTCCATTGGGCCTTATTGTTTCGGGGGCCTGTGGCAAGGTAGTACATCCAGGTGGAGCAAAGCATATATCCCATGGTTAGGATATAAAAGAGAAAAAGGATATGGGTTTCCACTATCCCCCTTGAGGGCAAAGCCCAAATTACCTAAGATTTCTCTTTTGGCCCCATCTCTGAACAGTTCTAATACCTTCGACTAGTGCCCAACTAGGCTTTTGGAGAAATTTCTGGACCTAATCAATGGCAACATCTAAATTGGTAGATTTAGAGTAAAGCAAATCATCCTTCCTAGTATAGGTGGGCCTCAGCCCATCTGTGGAAGGCTTCAGAGGAAAGAGCAGTCCCCCAAAGAGAAAAGAATTATGTCTCCAGACTGCCTTCAGACTTGCCTACCTGAACAAATAATCAGAGAGCTAGTGACAGTGACTTGGAAACAGAAGAGCATTATGATGGGGGAATATGCTATAGGGAACTGTGAACTTATTTGATAAGGTTGGAGCAAGGCAAAACTTAAATATAAAGGTGAGGAAGAGTTACATCAGCAGTCTTGAAGCTATAGGATTTGGCTATGATAATTAACAGCAAGAGAGGTTTCAGCCTGAAAGTTGCACTGACAGTAGCCAAGCAGATAGCATATATGGCAGTTTTCTGTGCAAGCTTGTGGTTCTGGCAGTCTTTGGTGATCATTACTGGACAGGTAGTCATGCACAGTAAAACTTCCTTTATAACCTCCTGGCTTACCCATTTCTTTCATAGATTCATGGCTTCAACATTAACTCCTGTTGGAGTTTCAGCCTCTCAGTCTGCTGTGAAATTTGGATTCACTGCCTGCCACAATCATAGGAGCTAATTCCTTAAAAATGAATGTCTAGTTCTGATCATCTTATTGCTTTCTTTCTGAAAAGTCTTGACTAATACAGAACCCTACTAGATCCTGTCTTGAGACTTCACCTGGGGCCACTGGCAGGTATGTGACTCCAAGAGTGACCGTCACTTTTAAGGTAGTTCTAAGTCCCCAGTTCCCATGGGCTGTCCTGTTCACACACAGGTACAGATGTAGAAGTCGGTGTGTTATGGTAGTTCATACACTTTTGGCTTCTAAGCCTCACAGGTGATGGGTAGGTTGTTTAGGTTTGGATCCAGATCCTAAGCAGTTTTGGAATCCTTTTGTGATACCACATAGTCTTGGGATTTATTTTACCTATGTATGGCGATGTTCTGACATCTCCCCTTCTTGTGTGTTAAGGATCAGTGGCGAACCCAGCAATGGTGGAATGAGAATGTCTTGAGGATAGCAAGGATGATGTGACAGGGATAGTAGCACATATCAAGAGCCCACAAAAGATGGGAAGAAATATGAGTCTAAGAAGTTATTAACTAGAAGACAAAGAAGCACCTGTGCGAAGGGAGATGGAGACTGTAAGTCTCACGAACTAAGCAGGAAAGCGGTCTGGCAGGTTTTCAGTAATGAGGCAGCAGTGTGATACCATGAGCCTTGATCTGCAGCATTTTTAACCACTGACACAGCCTGAGAGGCATGCCAGGTAGAGATGGGGTCCATTAAGAAAGCGATGCATAGCCTTTTATTTCCTCTCAGTACTTTCTTCCTCTACCTTTTACAGATTTTTTATTTTCATAAATTGTTTGCTTGTCTGTTAAGTTTATAGCAGAAGTTTCACTGGTAACAGTTTTTATAAATATAGATTTAGCCCAATAATCTTGAATGTGCATTGTATGCTTTTAAAGTCTTGTAAAGTTGGGCTGGGAAGTGAGTTACCCACAGACAAGGCAGATTTATATCATGGCACCCCAAGGGTATTTTTATCTTTGCTTTAACTCAATTGAATGGGAGATATATATATATATATATATATATATATATATCTTTAATCCAAAATAACTTTACAGTATCATGTTCAGATTAGGTAGAATGATTCTCATTTGTCTTTTGGGCATGTTTATGGTTCTTAAGTGAGAGTCACTTCTGGCCATTCTCATTATACTTACACTTGAATTTTACATGAGCACAGTTACATGGATTACACCAAAGCAATCATCAGTGGCACATAAAGGAAGAGACATGGGGCATCTGAATTTTTGTGGGGCTAAAGGAATTACTACAGTAGATGAATCTATCTGCTCACGGCTATTTCACACACTGTGAAGCTCAGATAAAGAGGTCAAAATAAGGAGATGAGGACGTGTTGTCCAACAGAAGTGGGCTTGTCATCTGAGTGTGGTTGATGCCTAGCTACTCTCTTCCTGAAGCGATGGTCATTCTATCATTATAATCCTTTCCATCACCAGCCAGTTAGCTCTCTAATGCCATGTACCCTCCTTTCCCACATAGGAAAAAGTCACCCATCAATAAAGCCTTCACAGCTTCCAGCATCATCTTCGCAAACAGGTACAAATTTTAAGGAAGTGCACACTTGAATGTTCTTCCTACTCTTATCTAAGCCCAAGGAGGAGGCTGCTATGGTTTGAATAAGGTTTGGTTCCAAGGATTCATATGTTGGATGGTTAGTCTCCATTGTGGTAGAACCTTTGGAAAGTGGGGCCTGGCAGAAAGTGATGGGTTATTGGAAGCAAGGAATGTCAGTTTCACAGAGTGAATCAGTTCTCCCTAGAGTGGTTGTTGTAGGAGAGCAAGACCAGCCCCTCCCTACTCTGAGTTCCTATCTTGCTATGTAATCTTTCCCTCTCCCACGAACTCCCACTGAAGTAAGTAGTCTAAGTAACTACTGGTTCTAAGCAACATGCTTTGTCCTCATAGACATTCTGGTGTCTTGTGGGGCAAGTGGGAGGTGCTCACCAAGCTCTGAAAAGCCTAGAGGTGAGATAGGCATTCTTTGAATTGCAGGCCTCATGTGGTTTAGCCCCAGGAAAGCTTTGCTACAGAGAATGCTCACCACTGACTCTTCCCTATATGGAAGGTTGGCTAGCCTCTGACTATTTCCCTAAATGGTTTGATTGGCTTGCCTCGGAGTATTTCCCTATATGAAAAGTTTTGCTTGTCCCCGAGTTTTCCCCTATATGGGTCTGCTTTTGTTCTTCATCTCAAATGTAGTTTTTGTCTTTTTAGCTTTGTGCAACCTCCATTCTGGGCTGTAGGTCTCTGAGACAGAAATCCACCTGCAGTGGCCAGCTCTCCAGTAAAGACTCCCAATTCCACCTCTCAAGAGGTGGCTTCTCTGTTTCTCGCAAACAAATGCCAGTACAAAACCACCACAATGCCACCACCACCGTGCTGGATACAGCCAGAAGCTTAGAGAAGATAGAACTGATGCCTTAGACCTCCGTAACAATGAGCTAAATGAACCTCTTTATGTTTCCTAGCCTTAAGTATTCTCTTACAGTGAAAAACAGATAAATCCAGAGGCCTTACATTTCATGCTCTGGTAACTTCTCTTGTTTCACCTGTTTCTTTGTGCTAAGAGATCCTATTTAAACTTGAAGTCACTGGTTTTCATTTTTTTAATCTTTGGCACCACTTGTCATATCCTCCTTCTACTTAACTTCATGGTGTCTTTAACACTGGATTTCTTTGGGAAAATGACCTATACTTTCATTGTTGGCTAGCAGGCTTATGAAGTTTATAACGCAGGGCACCATTTTTATTCCCTGCTGTCATTGCTAAACCTCTCTTTCGTTTGGGTCACACATGTTGACTTTTTCATCCCTGTCAAGTTCCACATCGTGCATTCTGTCAACTTGTAAGTAAAGCCACAAACAAATTTCCCTCAATCAAGTGATGTTTCCTTCCCTATCTGCCTTCAGACTTCCTAGCTCTGACCTTGAATAATTTTGCTGAAGTTGGCAAGACAGAGCTATCAAACACTACATTTTCTCTACATGGCAGCCTTAGCCCACAGGTCATCCTCCTTGTAAGATCAGACCAAATATTTTTCCTCTGCAAAATAAATGCCATGAACATTTCATCCCCAGTGCTTACTGTTTGATCACATCTGCTAAACCTTTGCAGTTTTTTGTAGTTTATTTATTTATTTTTGAATTAATTTATTGTTATTATTAAGGTGATATGCAGAGGGATTACGATTACACGTGTCAGATAATGAGCTTATTTCCTTTCATACAATGTCTTCTGTTCCCTCATTCTCTCCAAGTCCCTCCCTCTTGTCTCTACCCATGAGTTGTATAGTTCATTTTCATCAGTGTCCAGTGAGCTCCACGGCTGCACTTCTCACCATTTTCCCCTCAAGTTCTATACTCTCTCGCTCCCCCACCCAAGATATTTTGTTATTATTAGCAATATTTTTAAATTGTAACATAGCCCTTCGATTTCAGGTGCTAAATTCGGTATCAGTCTTACATCTGGTGGAAGATGACAGAGAACCTAGATTTGTTTAGACACACAGAATATTTTCTCTTGTAAAAACATAAAATAGAGACAGTTCATTGCTGATCAGGGGTTATTCCAACATCATGGGAAGTACAGGATCCTTTGGTCTTGGTTCTATAACCCCTTGAAGTTCAGCCTTTATTCATGTGGTACATTCACGTGGTCCAAGAGGGTTGTAGCCACCTTAGCCATCACTGCTACATTCTATATGGCTGGATGGAGAAAGAGTAAAGACGCATGCTCTCTACTTCTTTTTTTTTTTATTGTGAAAATACTGTACAGAGGAGTTACAATGACATGGGCAAGATAATGAGTACATTTCTTTTTTTTTGATTTTTTTTATTTTATTTGTGAAAATACTGTACAGAGGGGTTACAATTGCATGGGCAGGATAATGCGTAC
Organism: Dipodomys ordii; assembly: GCF_000151885.1. Lineage (NCBI taxonomy): Eukaryota > Metazoa > Chordata > Mammalia > Rodentia > Heteromyidae > Dipodomys > Dipodomys ordii. The sequence continues at coordinate 3,674,528 of NW_012267217.1, forward strand.
ATTTCTTACCAAGCATTGCAGCCTCCTCCTTTGTTTACCCTTCACATCACTTCCCAGCCTCCCCCCTCCCCCCATCCCAATCCTTCTCCTTCCCTCCTCCCCCCCCCACTGACATTGTAAAGTTCGTTTTGGACATGACAACTAGTACTTCTCATTGTTGCATCAGGTCCACCTGCATCCTTAAACAACTGGTTTTTCCCCATCTCCTCCACAAGTTATACTGACATCAAATATATTGAAAGCAGGGGTTATACTGTGGGGGAGGGACATACAAAGCAACAAAGAGATAATCTTATAAATTCGTTAGAAACACATGCATGAAAGAAAAAAACATTAAAATACATATCTAAGGGTTCATTTTCCTGACATCACATTATCTGACCTTTTCCGCTTGACTCATACATATACTAGATATTGCAAATAAGGGAAACCATGGGACCTATGTTTCTTTGGGCTTGGCAATGAGTACATTTCTTATCAAGCATTGTAGCCTCCTCCTTCCCCCCCATCCTCCCCCTCCCTCCCTCCTCCCCCCTTCCCCTGCACCAAAGCTGTAAAGTTTGTTTTCGACATAACGACTTGTACATCTCATTGTTGCAATGTGTCCACCTATATCACTATTTAATGTAAATGATTTGTTTTTCCCCTTCCCCTCCACAAATTATATCGACATCAAATACAATGAAAGCAGGCGTTATACTATGGGGGAGGGACATACAAAGCAACAAAGAAATAATCTTATAAATATGTTAGAAACAATCACATGAAAGAAAAAAAAACATTTGAATATATATCTTAGGATTCATTTCCCTAACATCACCTTATCTGACCTTTTCTGCTTGACTCAGACATAGACTAGTTATTGCAAATAAGGGAAACCATGGGACCTATGTTTCTTTGGGCCTGGCTTACTTCACTTAATATAATTTTTTCCAAGTCTTTCGAAATCCTAACAAAATGGGGCGATGACATTCTTTCTGATGGAGGCATAGAATTCCATTATGTATATATATCACATTTTCTTGATCCATTCATCTACTGAGGGGCATCTGGGTTGGTTCCATATCTTAGCTATAGTAAATAATGCTGCAATAAACATAGTTGTGCTGGTAGTTTTAGTGTAGTCTTGTTTGTAAGCATTTGGGTAAATGCCCAAAAGTGGGATTGCTAGGTCATAGGGGAGTTCTATGTGAAGTCTTTTGAGGAACCTCCATACTGCTTTCCAAAGTGGTTGAACAAGATTATACTCCCACCAACAATGCAGTAAGGTTCCCTTCTGTCCACATCCCCTCCAGCATCTGTTGTTATTAGAGTTCTTGATTTTAGCCATTCTAACTGGGGTGAGGTGGTATCTCAATGTTGTTTTGATTTGCCCTTCTTTTATGGCTAGGGAGGTTGAGCATTTCTTCATGTGTCTATTGGCCATTCTTCTTTCTTCTTCAGGGAAGTTTCTCTTTAAGTCTTTAGCCCACTTGTTTATTGGGCAGTTGTTTCTTTGAAGATTTGTTGTTGGGGGATTTAATTTTTTGAGTTCCAAGTATATTTTAGATATGAGACCCTTTTCTGTTGTATGGCTAGTGAAGATCTCCCAATCCGTGGGCTTTCTATTGATCTTTCTAGCTATGTCCTTTGCCATGCAGAAGCTCTGCAATTTCATGCAATCCCATTTGTCCAACCTTTCTTTGATTTTTTTGTGTTTCTGGGTCTCTATTCAAAAAATTTCGGCCTGAGCCAAGGAGACCCAGGGTTTCTTCTATTCCATCCTGTAATGTTTTCAGAGTGTCTGCTTTGACTCCGAGGTCTATGATCCATTTGGAGTTTATCGTGCTCTCTACTTCTAAGGATAATTCCACACAGCAAATCTGCTTACCTCCAATTGGACAGAATTTATGTACCAGAGTGTGCAAGGGAAGCTGGGAAGTATTGCTCTAATGGCTCAGTAACATGGTAAAACATCACTGCTCAGTGACCAAGAAATACCAGCGAACAGATATTTTAGACAGATTGTAATTCTTTTTCACCATTGCTACTTGGGAAAATTTAAATGTATGAAAAGATATATGTGTATACAAAGAAATTTTGAAATATGCTGGGGAGAATTCAAAAATGGTACAATTCCTTAGAAAAATTATCACACTGTCCAACAAAATGAATACTAGGAAACGTATTTTTTTTTAATTGGTGTGGGGACAAGGTCAAGGGAAATAGGAATAGAGGGCCGCATATCCTATGAAACTAGTAAAATCAAAGCAAAGGACTGAGTTTGGAGAGGCAAGGGAGAATGATGAGGGGGTGATCAACATGCATTGTACTTATAAACTGATTTGTTGAATGATAACCCCTTTGTACACTCCTTAAAGATCATAAAAATATATCTAAAACCCCAAATAAATGAAAAAAGTTTGTGAACCATTAAAAAAAGAAGAAATATTGAATGTCTATGGTGTGTCATATCTCCCAGGCCTCCGAGGAGAATTGAACATGACCAAGTCAAGTGACAAGATAAAGAGGGTAGAAATGAAGAGGACACAAGTAACAAGGTATAGTTTATTTTAGGCACCATTAAATAAGAAAGCCACTACTATGCTCAGTATTATAAAACTTTAGTTTTAGATATGTTAACAATGTCAAAGGTGTTTAAGTGTGAAAAATTAGAATTTATGTAATGAAATACTTTGAAGTGCAGACTGTGGCATCAGAATTTGGGGATTTCTTATTTAATCTCTCTAAACTTTAATGTTTCTATCTGCAAAAATGAGTATTATAATAGTTATAATCTACATACTTGTAAAAGGATTAAATAAGGTAATTTATATGAAGCTCAGAGGCCAACATCAGACATATAGTAAGTATGGGTTACTGCCCTAAAAATAGTTCACCCTCTAATGGGAGACATTGTTAGTATAAAAGTGGCCACAGAATGGGGAGAAGAATGCAAAAACTCCCAGCTTGGGTGTTCCAAGTGGGAAACTGGCACTGGGTATGGGCTGCTTTTGAACTACCTAGGCAGGCCCTGGAAGATCTCCTTTTAACACCATTGTGTTCATCTATGTGATAAATACTATGCCAACTTACTGGATCTGAAGAAAGTCTCCTCAAATAGCAATGAGACAGATCAGAGGAATCCAATTCTTCCTAGGGTACTGGCACACTGGTAAACACTCTCGAACACTGTTAAATGACCTGGAGATTGAATCAAGCCTTTGCTATTTATTTTTGTTTTCTGTAAGCCCTCTTTGATGTTCTGTGAATGTATGAAACTGCCAGGAGCAGGTCATTTGACAGGCCTTCCCTTATTCCTGGCAGCCTTGAGCAGGGAACTAACCAGAGAGAACTGCACTCCAGCTGCAAAGGACATTGTAACCATGGCTCCTGCTTTTGGAGGCCTTGTTCTAGTCTCAGCCTAGTGCAGAAAACCTGCACTCTAGGCGAGATAAGCATCACTGAGCCTCAGCTCATCTTCCTGTAGCTATTCTAAAGATTGCGGCCATGGCCTGATATAGCCTTGGAGAGGAAGTTCGCAATCTGATCTAAAAGAGAAAGAACACTCTCCTACTGACATAGCAACAAGTGCCATACCTTGTGAGCGTTGTACCTAACTTTTGCTGTCATTGACCATGGTAACACTGGAAGTTGTGTTGTGATTGGTGTCAGTTACAGTCACCACATTAGCAGGCCACATCCCATCCCAGCCCTGTAACCCTGCTCTTTGGATCACTGTTGAAGTTAGCCAGGAGAGCTTCTTCTGAGTGACCTCCATGGTTTGTGTGGCAACATTAGATTTCAACATTAGACTTTCTCCTGTGTCTCTGCCTAGTCCTCATTATGAGCAGAGCTGGCTGAGCTGGAAACATGAAGCAGTGGTACAGTAGTGGCAGTAGAGGCAGCCATAGTAATAGCACCAGAATCAGCAGGAAGACCACCGAAAAGTTAGTGTGTTAGAGAAATCTCCCTATCAATGAGGGAACCGGAAGTTTTACTTGAACACAAATCACTTGTCCTCGCAGACATCCTGCCTTAAGACCCAGGGAGCTCCTTTCACAGATGCTACCACATTTTAATGAAGTAGAGTGTCTTCTCCATTCAAAATTTTTGGCATTATTGTCTTTTCCATATGGAATTGGTTGTCATTAGTAGAAGATTATCTATGTGTAAAACATACACAGGTAAATCACTGAATAAAATCTTTCAAAAGAGAAACTTGGAAGCCTTGCCCATGGAGGGCCCGTAAATTGGTCCTTCTGTATTCCTCGTTCCTCCCCACCATCCATTTTAAGCTGAGCATTTTAGGTGTTCTCTGCAAGGAAGGTGTACTGCAATTATGGGGATTCAGCAGCATAGAGGCCATGCTTTGGTTATTAGGAAACACTATATGGAGTTCTGTGAATAAGATACTGAAGAGAGAATAGAATTGAAGAGAATAGAATATAGGTGGAAGACAGACTATTTACGGTAATGGAAATACTTAGGATGATACATTAGAGGTCCTTATAGATTTAGTCAAACCCATAGAGTCTACAGTACCAAGATTAATTCTTACTGTGAACTATAGACTTCTGGTGAAGCTGACATGCCAGAATTGGTTCCATCAGTGGTAACACTTGTGCCATTCTGGTGAAGGTCACTGGTAATGGGAGAGGTTGTGGGTACAGGAGGCATGTGGGAAATCTTTGTACGTGCCTCTCAAAATTTACTGTGAACATAATATAGCTCCAAAGAATTAAAGTCTTAGAAAAACAGAAACAGAAACAAATAAGCAAGAGACAGAGAGGGGAAAAGCAAGAATCTGAGAGAAAGAGAATGAGAGCTGCTTCCCCAAAGAGAAGAAAAATAACCTGTTAAAGAATCAAAATAACTAAAATTCTTCTAAGCATGTTCATTGGCTTTCTCTGCTTGCATCCTCTTAGGTTTGCTTGTTGTTCCTAAAAACTCTCCAAAGGTTCCCTTTCTCACACCTTTAATCATGCTGTTCCCATATTCCTCTCTGTCTCTACCTCTACAGGAATCCTAATTGTTATAGACATTATAGACTTGGCCTCTCTGGTCCTCCTGAGAGTTCCCTTTCTTCTACCTGCCACTCAGTGCTAAGTTGTTTCAGTTAAGTTTTAAACTATGTAGGAGCAACGATCATCCTTTTTTTTTTTTTTGTAGAAAATGCTCTATCCCCAACAGAGACTGGTTATAATTTTGGCTACATAGTAGGTCCAAAGGACCACATTTTATAGTTTAAAATTCTTCCTTTAACTTGACCAGAAAGAAAGAAAAATAAATCACCATCTTTGTTGCTATTGCTTTCAAAACACGTTTAGTACCTGCATTTCTTGTTTTTAATGATCTCTGCTCATTTGAGTCTTGTGTTAATGCAGAGCAATCTCAGAAAATGAACACCAGGTATCACTACAGGAATCTTCTAGTGCAACTGAAATCCATCAGCAAGATGTTAAGGTGGTAGACATACTAAACTCAAAGTTCATTCACAGGAGAGATTTTGTTGATAGCCTAAAGAATCATCCCAAATGTATAATATAACAGCTTCAAACTCCAGGACTGCAAGCAAAACTCTGGCAAGTAATCTCTTTTGATTGGTCTGTTTTTCTGGACTCAACAGGAAAATGACATGCTTATGGAATGTAGTAGCGTGGCCAAAGGAAAAAGAAAAACCCCTAACCAGAATTCTCAGTGTGGAATAACCTTTTAGTTAGTCTCTCCTTTTCATCTGCTATTGTTTGTAATTCAGGAAATGCAGCTCTTTTGGTCTCTGCCAAATCTGCAGGAATATCTCTTTCCTCTTTGGAAAGTCTCTCAACAGATGCCATCTCTTGGAAAACAAATCCAAACAAAACAGTCTAAACCCACAGAGACCTCTCTCCTTGGCCATAATAAACTAGGCATACTCTGAAATCTGGAAAGAACAATTTTTCTTTCTTTGTATTGATGCTTGTCTGATGGTAGGTTGGGGTGTATCTTTATGTCTCTTAAGTTTTCTTATTCTTTGGGTATTTATACTATTTTCTCCAAACACATTTCATAATATGGATGGGGAAGATTTCTGCTAATTACTGTGAAAATCACCATAAATGCTTTCCCAACTAAGGATATTGATAAAGAGATGATTGGAAACGAAAAGATAATTATTTTTCATTCTCTTGGCAGAAATGGTAGTTACATGAAGCAAAGAGGTTTTGTTACTGATTTAATCCTTTCTTACCTTCCTTCTATCAAATGTCTTCCTTTCTCATCCTGCTTTTCAGTGATTCTAAAGTATAATAATCATACAATATTTGGCCAACAAAGACCAGATTAATGCAGTAGGGTTACTGTAGTTTTTATTAGCTACTTGAATAGCTGCATTTTCTCTATAGACACATAATTTAAAAAAGAAACTTTTATTTTATTTTTATTGTGAACATACTGTACAGAGGGGTTACAATTACATGGGCAAGATAATGAGTACATTTCTTATCAAGCATTGCAGCCTCCTCCTTTGTTTACCCTTCACATCCCTTCCCAGCCTCCCCCTGCCCCCCCACCCAACCCTCCCCCCCCACCCCCACCAAAGTTGTAAAGTTTGTTTTCGACATGACAACTTGTACTTCTCATTGTTGCAATGGGTCCACCTGTATCCTTAAACGACTTCTTTTTCCCCTTCTCCTCCACAAATTATACCGACATCAAATATAGTGAAAGCAGGGGTTATACTGTGGGGGAGGGACATACAAAGCAACAAAGAAATAATCTTATAAATGTGTTAGAAACAAATGCATGAAAAAAAAACATTTAATACATATCTAAGGGTTAATTTTCCTAACATCACATTATCTGACCTTTTCTGCTTGACTCATACATATACTAGATATTTTAAAACATTGCTTTCCCAAATTCAGTTACACTCACAGTACCTCCTGACTGTCCGGTTTATTATGCTGCTTAGATTTCCCATACATTTTAATATGTACTTACCTTCAGTTCTTCTTGTTTTTTAGCTGTTGTTGATAGTTCTTTTCAGGAATAGGTTCACAGTTACTTTCAGGAATAGCTTCACATGAAATGAAAGAAGAAATCTGGAAAATAGTTGGACATTTTTAAACTACATTTTGATTTTGTGAGAAAATGAGCTTTTTTTTATTCTGTTGCCCAATCATTTAATAAAAATTAGGAAGAGAAACCTAAAATAGGGGCTAATATTCATTCCAGTATGTAATGAGAAAAATAATTTTAAAGACAGATTCTCTTTATTTAGCCTAAACAGGACTTGAACATGGACTTGTTCTATAACCCAGTCTAGACTGGAATTAGGCCTATGCATCCTGAGTACAGAGATTACAGGGTGTGTCACCATGCCTAGCTTATGAAGAACATTAAACAATCCCTTCTAAATGCCCTACTGTGAGAAAGACCAGTGAAACAATATAGATGTATAATTGTACCAATTACATCACAAGAATTATTGGCTTTATAAACTAGCTTTGAAGTTCAAGTATATTAAAAGTAGAAGAACTAAGATGTGTTAAACTGGGAATAAGGCAGGAGTCTGAGCAATTTAGCTTGCAGAAGAGGAGACGTGAGAGGAGGAGCTTATCTGGCCCAAATTATTCTTCAAGCCTTCCAGAAATAGTTTAACAGTAGTCGGCTGACTAAACTTCAGGAATGTTACCAACAAAATGGTTTCTTTGGGTGAGACTATGGAGCAAGTGGTATCTGGGCTCTGGTCCATTAGACACAGGGAGAAATCTGAGTTAACCATAGTTAATCAAGGGACAATGATCAGGGCAATGATGGAAATCAGGCGTTGAGCTTTTTTGTAGTTTGGGACCTTGACTTCAGTTCACCTGGTAGCACTTCTTGCTTTCTGTTTGCTATGTGTTGGGAGGTTTTGGCCCTCTGTGGCTGTTTGAGAAGTCTGCAAATCTACACTGAAAGAGTGGGGCCTCTGGGAGCCTGAGTCGAATCGGGAGTGGGCTCAGTAATGTGGGCTTGAATATTTTGTCTGGTCAACTGGTGAGAGAATTTGTTAATTGCTGCCAAGCCTACATTATTCTTGCACCAGGATGACAAGAGTCTTCTTGTTAATATTAGAAAAGTTGGGAGTATGAAAAGTAAAATGCTCTGGAGGTTATTAAGGAACATATTTCTTTTTTTTTGGTTAGTGGTGTAAAAGTTTATTTCAAGCAATATAAATTGAACTATTTTTCAAGCAAATATTTTTTAGGGGCAGTATATAAACTTTTCAAAAGTTATGTGGCTGGACCAGGGAAAAATAGAGTGACTAACTTTGCAAGGTCATATTTTTGTGTGCAGGTGTGTAAAAAAGAGTTAGTAATTAGGTTTTATTTTACTTAGGATTTTGATTGTATGGGAAACATATTTCTGAAAAACCATATAAACCCTCTGCCAGTTGGGAACTTGTGTCTCATCCAGGGTTATGGTTGTAATGGAAATTTTCACTGCATGTGTAACAAGACATTATAGAGGGGGCTCTGGCTTTGAGGTAGCAAGCTAACAAAGAAAAGGAAAAAGGTGGGAGAGTGAGAGGAATGATATGAGAAATAGATGGCTGCAATAACAGGAGAGAATTCATCATAGGGTGGGAATTTGGAAAAATTGGAGATCTCAGGCTTTCTGATTTCTACTCATCTGTTTCCTCTCCTCCCTCTCCTCTCCTCTACCTATTTCCCCAAGATAAGAGGCTGGATTGCCCCACCGGAAAAACAACAGATCATGCTTTCTCCTGTAGCTTCCTGTTCTCTCTAGTTGAATGATGATATAACACATGACTATTCTGGAATATTCTGTCTGTCCCCATGTGAGGCGATTGGCTACAGCTTTGACTATGGCAGGGAGCTCTTCAGCCAGTGTCAGCCAGAATCAGCCAGGCTGACTCAGTCCAGACTGCCCTGGCTGGTCCTCCAGCCAGCTTGTCCTGGCAGTGTGGGGCTGGTGGTTCTGACAGTTTCTTCATTTCACCAAAATGGGAGATTTTCTGCTGAAGTTTTAAGTTTATTTTTGTGTGTGTGCTATTAGGGTGGTAAGCTGAGTACAAATGGTTTTATGCTCCAATCAAGGCAAACACATTCCCAGGCATGATGTAAATACATAGTAGTCATGTGTGGATTGTGGGTATGAAGATCTGGAGTAAATGATGAGGAAGTCAGAATGGGAAGGGATATGGAAAATCCAGAGGGGCCACTGTGGCTGTCCAGTCTGTAACTTTCATCAGATAGCAACTCTTGTCATTGCTATAACCTCCAAGCTGAAATCTTTAGGGACATGAAGAAGAAAGACCTCTCACTTACAAAAAAACTGTCTCTGGAGAGCATTTCCCATCTAGAAATGAAGATCTGACTATGAAAAATGATTAGGGGTTACTCTTAGGTTTATTGCCATTTCCAGACATAGATTATTAGCTGTGGTGATTCACTAAACAATGGACTTATAGTCTGCTTATGGCTGAGTTATAGAATCTTCTTGGAGCCAGAGTGGTACTTGTCTGGATTTTTCACTGTCTTTTTGGGCCATGGTTTCTTAAGATATATATTTTGCTTTAGCAAAATAGGCTATGGACAGTATATATATATATATCTATATATCTATATAAATCAGACAAAGGATGTAATGAATTAGAATACTTTCAAATGGCAAGAATATTTGGGGAAAATGTCTTCTGAAAGTTGGTAATTTTGCTAGTTGTGTTCCCATATAGGAGTCATAAATAGCTGTTAAGAATTGACTCACAGTGTTTTTTCTTGTATGTAGATGCCAGTCCTAAAAGAGAAGCATGTATATAAATGCATCCAGAAATACATGCATATACTTTATATTCACTGTATTTTCTGTCTTTTCAACTTACAGTTTTAAGTATTAAATCTGTGTAAACCTTTGAACTTTGCTACTCACGTCTCATTTACTAACCCATTTGCTTTACCTGTAATTTTTTTTATCAACTTGAATATAAAATTTAATTGAGCATTTTGCTATATGAGGAACCATTTCTTGGATTTATGGTTGGTTCTCCTTGTTTCTAGTTCTTTGTCTCTCATTCTCATCTGTTACTTCTGTCTACTTTTCCTCTGAATCTATATAGTCATTTATCGGAGTAATCATTGCTATGCAACCAATTGGATGGCCCATATAGCTACTCAAGTTGATATTACAACAGGCCAACACTTTGGTATAATCCAGTGGATATCAGATACTAAGAATATATGTCAATAATGTTGGCAAAAAGAAAAAGAATCGGTACTGGAAAAAATGTTTTTTCCTTGATCTAGTCATGTTGTTTTTATATACCTTTGTTGCTTTGCCTCTTTCTCTCCTTTATCCACATGCTACTTTGATTATGGTATTTCTTTTTCATGGTTCCTCTTTCCCTTACCTCCTTTTAAAGTAGTATGGACTTAGCCCAGGCTAGAAGTTTTTCTCCAGTGTGTGTCCTCATCAAGCTCAATCTTCATACATTTTTTGCCAGTCCTGAGGCTTGAACTCAGGGCCTGGGGGCAATGTCCTTGAGCTTCTTTTGCTCAAGGCTAGCACTCTACCACTTGAGCCACAGTGACACTTCTAGCTTTCTCTGTTTCTGTGGTACTGAGGAATTGAACCCAAGGCTTCCTGAATGTGAGGCACGCACTCTACCACCAAGCCACATTCCCAGTCCCCCCTTCATACTTTTTGAGATGGATTATAAAAGGAGAAGACTTATATTTTTTGGTCTGGTTATGAATAAGCATGGCAGAGAGAGAGAGAATGTTAATATAATTACACTGAAGATATTTGTTTAAAAATTAATCATTTTGCTCCTATGAGAATTTCTCTCTTAAATTCACTTTGGCAAATACTATTCATCAAGATAATCTCCCCAAGGGCTTTAATCAAAGGAAGAGCCAACACATAGCATTTTATATCATGGAAATAATACTTCAGGAGTTAATAGAAAAGACCATTGTTTTAGGTTACGTTTTTTCTTTTGATTTTCTAGTGCTTTCCCTCCTGTTCCTCTCCTGTGAGAACACAGAAGCATACAGGAACATAAAGCATACACACTGATTAACATTTTAACTTCCTGATTGCTTTTATTAATGAAAGTGCTTATTTAAAATAAATAATGTTGTCAGTCCCTTCTCCTTCCATTTTCTGCCCCAGTCTTTATTTCCATTATTATCAGAACTCGTTGTTCTTCTGACATAGTTCAGTTGCAATTGGAATTGCAATTTGAGTTGGTAGGTTCTCTCTGTCATTCCAAGTAGAAGTCAACTACTTGCTATAATGATTCACACAATCACAAGAGATCACTGTGTATTGCTATGATATTAAAAAAGACAAGCTCTGTTGTTCCTTGGCTTCTTTTGAACATTCTCTAGAAAACTTTTCTAAAGAGCAAAACTTTGAACAGTCAGGACTTTGGACTGAGGGGCTTAAAATTTGTATCTACCATTTTCTATGAGGTATCAAAGGAATTACTTTTTAAGTCTTTTTCCTCATTTGTCAAAATTATTTGGGAAGAAAAAATGAAATTATTCATGAAACAATCCTTTACAAGACAAACTCCAGTAAAATGTAACCCTTAAGAATACTAATGTGTACTTGTGAACCAATTTATTATTTTTAAAGCATTTTATTTTTTAATTGTTTTTCTTTCCAGTTATTTTTATTCCCATTGAGATTTCAACCTCTGAAAGAGTCTCACAAGATCATCACCACTATCTGTATTCAGCAATTGCAGACATTTTCAGGAGTATTATAATGATAATGATTCAAGATTGGAAGCCTGTGGAATTTGCTCCTAAAGGAAAAATTCTTGGCCAGAGGAGGAGTCCATAGAATTCTAAGCATGGAAGGTTCTTTCTTGTTACTAGATATGGACTGGGAGCCTGAAGACTTGCATTTTAGTCCCATCCCTGACACTAATTAGATATCTTACCAGTTAACTATTTGGGAATCTTGGTCAAGTCATTGATCTGATTAATTTTTCAAGAAAACTGCTTCAGTCATATTGTTCTGTTCGCAAGTTTCTCCCTTGCTCATTGAATTATATCCTGACTGTGTCTAGCACTCATGATGCTCCAGAAAGATGGTACCAACAGGAAACCAATTAGGTATATATGAAGAAAGGAGAGTGGGAAAAAGAAAAGGGTTAGGGGAGGAAATAGGGAGGAAGGGAGGGAGGGACAGAGACAGAGACAGAGAGGGAGAGGGAGGATTAAGAGTTATTAGGAGAATAAGGCCACAACAATATGGAGGCTGAGGGCTGAGAAATGCCACAATCATTTGAAAACTTTTGAATGTATTTCAATCTAAGGGCAAAGGGTTTAAAACCCATAAAGATGATGATACCATTTAGCTCTGAGTCTAAGGGCCAAGACCTGAGAAACCTAAAAGCGACACGTTCACATCCCATCTGAAGACAAGAAAAGAATGTCTAAACACTAGGAGAGAGAGAGAGAGAATTCTCCAGTCTTATTTAGGGTCTTTATGTTCCAATCTGAGCTCTGAGCAAATTGTGTGTCTGTCACATTGAGTCAGCCCTCTGGGCATCCTTTAATCCAGTCAAGCTGACAAATGAAATTAACTATTGCAGTCCTTCTTCTTTCCCAACCTATGACGTTTGTACATGTACTCATACACTGTTGGTGTTCCTTGTTCCTGGGGTGCCTTCCATATTCTTCGCAAAGCTTCTTCATCTCTACCATGCTGTTCTACAGCATACAGCACCGCTTCCTACCCAGCTACCAGAGGCAATGGGCCTTATTTTCACTTTTTCTTTTCAAATTTACTCAGTGTTCTTTGTCAGTTAATCATTTGCTACCCAGTACTATCCCTACCCCACACTGATTTGTTTTTCTTGTATTCTCTTCATTCCTTTTCTGTTTCCTTTTTTAAGTTAGGAAATATATCTGGACTAGATTATTTTTGTTGCCTTTGATGATGGTTAATTTTATGTCAATTTGACTAGGCCATAGGATGCCAAGATTTTGGTGAAAAATCATTTCTGGGTATTTCTGTTGTTATATTTCCAGCAGAAATTACCACTTGAATTTCTAGACCAAGTAAAACATATGGCCTTCCCCAAATGAGTCTATGTCATCTAACTCAGGTAAGCTTGAATAGCACAAAAAGGCAGAAAGGTGTATTCTCATTGCCTGATAACTTGAGCCAAGACACCAACCTTGGTCTTCTCCTGTCCTTGAACTACAATTTTTTCTAGTCTCCAATAACAGATCAACAGCATCATAATGATATGAACTAATTCCTTATAATTGATTGTATATTAGCTCTCTATGTATGTATGTATATATGCATGCATGTATGTCTCTCTTCTCCCTCCCTCTCTCTCTCTTTCTCATCATTTATCTGCCTCCTCTCCTACTGTCTTTGGTTCTATTTCTTGGAGGACCCAGACCAATATACCTCTGAATATTACTTGTCTCATTTGCCAACTCTCAGTCTGTTCTCTGCTTGGCAGTAGTCATATTTCTAAGGCAGGTTTGTCTCATTTTCTTGCATTAAAATCCCTCACTTACTGTTATGGATAACAACCTGAATCTTTTCATAGACCATTTTGTATTATAGTTTTATGTGCTTTTGTCTTTCTTCTTTGATTAAAAGCTACTAGAGAACACGAATTATGTCTCTCAGTTTTTTATTTCCCAAAGCATGTAAAAGAGCAGTTTTCATGTGTAAATATTCATTATATTCCTATAATAAGTTCTATAAAATGAACTAATATTATATACTTTACCTTCTCAAGGTAGATATGAGGATTAAATGAACTAATATGCAAAAAACAACTTTGACAATGTTGTACTGGCTCATCCTCGACAATGTTTATTTCATTAAAACAAAGAGCCTGTCTAGGTAATTTACCTGTTTATAAATCCATCAGACAATGTCATTTGTCAACAAACTACACCAACAACTCATCTTCATATTGTGAATGTTGAAAGATGATAAAGCTATTTGACTTCAAAAAAAAAAGTGTGTAACTTTATAATCGGAGTCTAGGGAAGATGGGGTAGGTGTCTATAGAGCTATCAAAAACAAATGGGACAGCATGGCTTGATGAGGTTTAGGACTCTCTACAGACAGCCAATGAGCATGTAATGAGCATCCCACAGGAGTTTAATGTTCCATACCCTTACTCAAGGACCTTTTTTCTAAGCCAAGTTTACTTTGTAAACCCACAGTGCCAAGTGGCCGGTTGCCAGGGTTCAAATAGTCTCCCTCTCTTGTCAGTTCTTCCCTCCCTCTCAATGTTGCAAGGAATGGAAAAGAGGAAATCAGATGAGACAACTCACTCATCCTGGCCGGATTCAAGCACTATTTCACCATAAAAATGAAACTCTCCACTGCTCTTCTTAAAGAGATTAAAACTTTTCCTGCTTAGCATTCAAGTGACTCATTCTACTTGGACAAAACTACATTCTTTCTAGGGCGGAAACCTTGAATTTGAGTGCAGCTGGCCAAGTTGGAGAAAGAACTTGTAGCCAGTTCTGGGAAAGAACTTCAAGGCTTTTCATGATTATGAGAAATAGGTTTTGCTCTTTGCAGAAGGTTAGAAGCATAAATGTGCTAGTGAATCACAATCTTGGATTTAGCCAAAGAATACTTGGGTGGGACTTTGATAATCATTAATGCTTTTTGTTTTTGGCTTTTCAAATTTAAGCTTCTAAGTTCTCATGCTTTTTTTTATAATTTAATTTTGAATAACCACCAAAGAAATAAGAAGTATAGACTCTATTAAAAATAGAGATGTATCAGATTGTTATAGCAAGAAAGGTATCTTTTATTTTTTGTAAACTCTTTTGTACTGACTAACATTTTTCATACTATATGTAATGCAGGATAGTTACCATGTGTGTGAGCTTACTACATGCCAGAAACTAAACTGTGCTCTCAACCTAAAAACATTCCTTCCTTTCTCTCCTATGTCCTATATAGATGAACTATGGCTGCTAAACTAAACATATTTTTTGTAAGAGAACAAAGAACATTCACTTAGCATGATTTAGGGACTAATAGGAAACTGTGACAAAGTAGAAAAAGTAAAATACTTAGAGGAGTCTAGTACTTAACAGAATCTCAGTAAGGGTAGGGAACTTGAAGATTGAAGACTGAGGCCAAATTCCCTTGGGAATCTCTTCTAGCTTTCATAGCAAAATGTGTTTTGACTTAAGTTTTTCTGGCATGCATGGTTCTAGAGACTGCCAGGTCCTAAGGAATCACTTAGCCCTCTACTCTCATCCAGGTTAGAGGAAACTCAGAAAGAAAATAATTAGCCTCCTTCTCTAGCTGAAAACCACATGAGGTAGACCTACAGGTTTCTAAGTGCTTGCTATGATTTAAAATCCTAGGGGGCTTTAGTTAAGTAACTACCACATTCTTTTGTGTATATCTTGCCCAAATCTCTTAAGAATATCTATACATCTTGACAATTTGCTGCAAAAATCCTTCTCAAGTGAAAAATAAACAAGGGTTTAAAAACTTTTCCTTCTGTTTCAGAAAGAATTCCAGCTGTCTGCTTTCTGTACTTCCTCCAACAATGGAAAACCAGGGATTGCATCTATTTACAGTCTATAAAGTTTGATAAGTGTGCTGTTTTATAGGTGTGTTCCTTTCTGTTGTATTTCCTGCTTTGCTAGATCTTCTGCCTTCTGCATAATCCCTGTGTTTCTCGATGCTTCTCCACATTCTTTGGTATTCCATCTTCATTATTTGTCCTATTGCTGTTACTTATTAGTTGTTGGATTTATTTCCAGTCTTACCCTTTCTTACATCCACAGTAGACCTTATCCACTTTGCTTCCATGGTTACCTTTACAAAATATACCCCAAGATTAGTCTATTTTAAGTTAGCTTTATGGATTTTTTTTTAAAAAAAACAGACTCTTATGGTTCCTGATGAAGACTACAAGATAAAATATTAATGTCTTGATGCAGATGTTTAAGATAGAGCTTAGTTACTAACCTTTCCTGATTTTGAATCAATTGTATACCAGATATATATCAGATGGGATGAAAATAAAGTATCAGATTCTCTACAAATAATGCTGCATTTGGGTTTGGACCAGAAGAGGCTGAAATGTGGTCACCCTACTGTGATTCTTCCCTCCAACTTACCCAAGTTCAGAAAAAACTGTTGTACTTCATTTCTTTTCGGAAGAATCATTGGACTGTTTGGAGAGTTTGAGGAATCTTTTAAAGTCCTGCTCCTCCTCTCTTTTTCTTTTTGTCTCAGGAGAAGACCAGTTTATTTGATGCTAGAAATCCAGTGGACTAGTCACTTAGATCAGGAATTACAATACTGCATTTTCCTAAAATCCAGCCTGGTTTAGGAGTTTCTTTCTGTTCATAATAAGTCTTCGCCTGCTTGTCTCCTTTGTCTCTGCCTTTAGAACCGTGGCCTGGGATTAGTAAGATTGCATCCTTAAGGATCTCTCTCTAAAATAGGGACAATATGGCCTTTTTTTAGGGTGGAAAATAGCCAAGGTTTTGGTAAGAACCTAGGAAATCAGATTCGGCCAGTGTTCATGCTGCTCCTACATTCTCATATGATGTCCTTTCAAAACAGAAGGTTCACATTTGGTATCTTTCTAAGGATTGTTGGGGACACAATAGGGTCTTTGTTAAGCCTATGTAGGTCCCTCCCTTTCCGCTGTTAAAGAGAGGCAGCTGTGCCAAAGGTTCTGGATTAATAGCGAAGGCTTAAAAACACGGTCAACTCATTTGAACTTTGTTACCAGGATTCCCCAGATTCATGTAAGTGAAGTCTCAAGGCACAAGGAGAACTATGTTCAGTACTACTGACCTCCCCATAAGAAAGGCAGCACTAAATGCCCAGCCTCCTGATACTTTTTTCAGTCCAATTTGCATATAAATATCTGTAAAACACGAACTTCCAGCTGCTGATCTCTGCATTAGGCTGGATCATTTTGGATGCAAGTAAGAGAAACTCATCTCAACCTCAGTTAAAACTAGGAAATGAACAAGATTTGTCTTTGGCCTCAGAATTGGCTGCATCTAGGGATGTAAATTTCATTAGGATTTCCATATTCTGGCTTCAGTTAGAAAGTTGAACTGGAGAAAGGAAGACTTCTCATTCCAGTAATCTTATATCAAGTATGATAAAGTTCTAATTAGCTCAGTTTGGGGGACAATCAATGTCCCTTGACCCGTTGTAATGACTCAAGGGTTAGATTGCTCTGAGCATTCATTCTGGACCACATGCCATGTGTCTGCCTATGGGACATGATGAGGTGAGGAGGTGAAAATACAGGAAAAAATGTCTTTCTTAACCACATTGGAAAGAGGTTGATGTCCTCAGAAGGAAGACAGCATGGACAAGAAACTTGTGCTCATTACATACATACCTGATTGCATCCTATTTTAATTTTGTTTACATGTCTGACAGAGCCTCCTACTCAGCGATGCTATGTGACAAAGATGATCACAATCTGGCACTCCCCAATGTTCAGAAGGAGAAGGCCAAGTCTGAAAAAGGGAAGAAAAGAGAATCATCAAGTATTACACCCTCGTGGCCATGCGACATTTGCTCTTAGCACAGGGGCAGCTGGGTCAACAACTTTCCCATCATACTGAGAAAGGATGCTGCCACAGTTCTTGCTCTGTTTATCCTAGCACCTCATTTACTCATGCCAGAGGCTCAGTGTGCTGAGCCTGGGAGGTCTGCAAAGATGGGGCCCTGCCAAGCCACCTCTCATCTTCGCACTGCTCCCTCCTCCCCAGAATAATTTCCCTACTTCATAGCAGTTTCTGAATCTAGGATGGAGGTTACCCCAGGACACAGTACAGTGGTACTGTCAGGGGTACTGTCACCCTGCTTTTCCTTATATTGATATACCACCCTGGTTCTATTGAAACTGAGGAAATAACTGAAATACACTTCATCTAGCTCTCAGCTGTTTTCCTCACCATTATTATTTTTTCTTTTAGAATGCCATATCATGCTTATCCAAGTTTTCTTTTTTTTTTTTTTAAAGGAATTACTCACAGAACTAATTTAGTGGTACCAGTGGCTGTGGTCGATTATGGTAGGCGTTTTGGGAGATGGACTGTCTTAACAGCATGGCATTATCATCCTTGTAATCTTGCTCCGTGCAATATGAAACTTGAGTACTTCATAAGAAAGATGGAGTCTAGTTCCCTACCGTGATGTCTGGGCTGGCTTGTGATTTACTTGGAGGAGAACATGCAGCAGGTAGGAAGAGGTGCCTAGTCTGAGCCAAGATCCCAAGTTCATTCTCATAACTTTTCTCTAGGACAGGATTTAACGGGTTACATGACTGGAACAAGCTATCAGTATCCTAACTAAACACCAAAACCAAGTGAGGGCGAGCAGTCCCCTGTAGAATTTCCAGCAAATATAGAACCAAAAGTGAATTCAGCCAAGCTCAGTGAACTCTACCCCAGATTACCCAGGTAGACTGTGAACCTATTATTGCAGCACACTGAGAACTTGTGCCTGTATATATCTGATAATATTGTGGGATTCTGCCTCAGTCAGGATAGATTCTGGTACTGGCCATCTGGTGGCTCAGGTTTCCCTGTCACCAGCAAGTTCAATTACGTTTGTTATGGTTTTTCAGATTGTAGATTATTTTGTGACGTGTAATCAGCCTTAGTGGCAAGTTCTTTAAAAAGCCATCTTTATCTCCATAGATTTGAATAGAAAAACCTCTGTGTGTAAAAATTGCCTCTCCCATGACACAAGCAAGTCCTGGACATTTTCCTAACAATTGGCATGATTGGTCTGTGCATATTGACTGTGGTGATGAGTTACCACCAGGTGTCTTTTACACTTATCCCAAGGACAAGGAATCTAGGCTTATTTGCTCTCTGTCTTTGCTGCTTGTGGGTATTTTCCAAATAAGCTGTCTCTATTGGCAGAGTTTTCTGCTGACTATGGTGGGTACAAGTCTGGAATTTAAATTTGATGTCTTCAGCCATCTTAGAGCTGAAAAAGATTTCTTTTCCCTTCCCAGAGTAGCCCGTGTCATTTTACCAAAAAACGCTCCCAAAACTGTAGGATACAGTTGCAAGGAGGCAACCAGGATCTTATCAACCATTACATTATGCAACCAGGCCAATGCTTACTAATCAGCTTTGCTTTCTTGGTCTTAGTTCTGCTTTCCTTGGAGAATGCTCTGGTCTTCCCTTTAAGAAGGTCCGAGTTTACCCTTGCCCTTTTCATGCTCTTGGATTGATTCCTTCTGATTCCTACTGGGATAGTGAGAGTTTTCCCAGGATTGCAAAAACACAGGCAGCATTCTCGAGGTTTTGTTATTCTCTCTCCAGAGAATATCTAACTTCTAGCTTCCTCACAGGGAGTGATTCAGTATCTAGTGGATGGGAAAGTGAGAGAGAGAGAGAGAGAGAGAGAGAAAGAGAGAGAGAGATAGCGAGCGCTGTGGTGTTTCTGAGCTCTAGCTAGCAGCAAAACCAAACATGGCTGACGTCTAGTGTTGCTGCCAACTTTACCTTTAATGTTTAGCACTGCTTTGGCAATACAAAAGTAATATAGATTGGCAAAGGCATCCTTGCTCTAAATGCCTGCTCTGGAAACACATCAAAGATGAGCCAATGTAGGGTAAAAAAAAAGGCAACTTATTTACAAATGAGTCAAATTTCACATACGCCAGAATTCAAAAGTTAAAAGCTACAGCATTCGCTTTCTCTTTTTCTACGGTATTTCATATTTCACAAATATAGCATTAGGGTTTGGATTAAGGTTTGGATTAATCTTTTCATTTTTAAATGAAGGATTTGAAGGATTCCATATATACAGGTGGTAAGACTAAAATGTCAGTTAAACTGATAAGTTCATCAAAGACTTCAAGATGCTCCATAACTTGTCTCTAACATGTAATTGGAAAGAATAAACATTTACATTTTTTTTTAATTTTGGTGCTGGTTCTGGGGCTTGAACTTCAGCGCCTGGGAGCTGAGGTTCTTTGGCTCAAGGCTAGTGTTCTACCATTTGATTCATAGCTCCATTTCTAGCTTTTTTTTTTTAAAGTCATTTAGTAGGAGATCAGAGTATCACAGACTTTCCTGCCCAGGTTGGCTACAGACCGCAATTCTCAAATCTCAGCTGCCTGAGTAGGTAGGATTGCAGGTGTGAGCCACTCATGAGACTGAGAACAAGGAAAGGACCCTGGATGTCTTTCGTCCTTTGTCTAATGGTTAAAGTAGACTCAGTCCTTTCCTTGTTCTCAGTCTTTTTGAGATGCTTGCAAATGAGCTGGACATTGGGGTGGGTCTTTCTCCAACTGCAACTCTCTCTCTTTCCCATTTTCTCTACCAGATGCAGGTTGATGCATTTATTTTGTGGCTGTTTTGGATTCCTTTGTTTAAATCCCTAGTACCTTGCCCCTAAATGGCATAGTAAGAGTACTGGCACTTGCTTCTGGCAACTCTGCAGGACTGCGATGTGGCTTTTCCATTGTTAGATTCTCAATATTGCTGCCATTCAGCCTTTAAGATATAAGTATGCCTTTCAGTAACTGAAGATTAGGAATCTGGGATTGTCCCTAAGCCCTGTCATTTGTGTGCTGAGCAAGCATTACCATTTTTCCAGGCTTTATCATTCTGTTTCCTTTCTTCTTTTTCATACTTGCATCTTACTTAAGCATTTCACAAGATACTTAATCCTTACAAAAATTAAATACAACACAAAAAACCATATGAAATACACAAAAATTCCTGAGAGTAACAGTTCTGTAGTTGAATGCCTATTCTCAAAACATTTAGACTTTAAAAATATACATACCAATAATAAAAGTCAGATTCAAAAGTCAAGTAATCCCCAAATGCTTATAACCCCAAAGAGGCTTCCTATATTTCACTCCTTCCAACTCCTGAATTCCAGGTCTTAGAAATAATTTCTTTATCAACTTCTTTACAAGTATTTCCTCAATTCTCAGCTCATTTTAATTTGGCTGTGTTGAACTACAAGTAAAGTATTCCAGAGATGACTGGAAGGCTTGAGTTCATGGGTAGGAAAAGGGCTTACAGCTTACACTGAAAACTTAAATTAGGACTTAAGGATATTGTTGGGTCTGCCTCCAGAAACCTTGTGTATTTGCATTTTTTTCTGAGGTTCTTCAGCTCATTCAGTAAAGAATGCTTTAAACTCCCACCTAGGTACCGAGTAGAAGGGAAGATGACAAACCCAGCTGACGTGTGTTCTGGAGACTTTCAGTGCATTCCTTTTTTCCTCCATTGTTCCCTCCCTCTATATTTTATCTTCTCCTAGGGCCATGGTGAAGGAAGCAGCTTCTTTCAGCAAGTTTTATGAGAGTTCTTCCAAGAATGGTGCACAACTGGTAACTGTGTTCGAAGTTGATGAATTGTGAGAAATGAATACTTTGGAGCTAAATTTCTTCCTGAGCATTAGTTGAGAATGGCTGATTTGGTATGCTTTTGATTGAAATTGTACTAGAATGAATCTCTTGTCTCCTGCTGAGACCAAAGAGATACTCCTTATTTTTGTTATATTAAGTAGTACTAAAGTTTGATCTCAGAGCCTCATGCTTTCCAAACAAGTACTCTGCTACTTGAGTCATATCCTCAGTCCTTTTCTGCTTTTGTTGTCAGACAGTTTGGGCAGTTTGCCTGAGGCTTGCATTGGACAGTGGTCTTCCTGATCTTTGCTTTCCTAGTAGTTGAGATTACAGGTATGAATCATCACACCTGGTGTTGGATTTTCTTATCCCCATCAATTCTTTCAAAACTTAGATTCATATCATTTTAACCACCCATTTCCCTTCTTGGTGTAATAAGATTAGCAGGAAGTTACACAAAGGAAGCAGCTGTGGGTTGCCATTTTATTACTGAAGATTTGTATCCTGGCTGTGATACCAAGGGTGAGCTGTGATGGTCATATCACATAGAAGCTCTCACATGCAACTATTGCTTTTTCAAAATATAAATCAGATCATAGCACACTCTTTTGCAATTTGCTCATTTCTCTTTATAGAATTATGAGCTTTCTTGAAAATGTCAGCACATAAAGAAGTAAAAATCTGAGAGTGGTTTCAATTTTTCTTTGTGTCTAATGCAATGTTATAATAAATATGCTTTAATATTTACTTGTTTGCCCATTTGTTTACATGTTTTTGTAGGATTTTCCTCTTGGAAGTAAAATTGTTAAGTCAAGGAGTTTGTACCCTTCATGTTTTGATAGATAAGGCCAAATTGCCTTTTAAAAGCTTCCATCAATTCAGGTTTTAACACCAGTCAGCTGTCAGAATGCCCATGCTTTGATTCTCTCTTCAAAACTGTATTTATTTATTTCCTCCTTTTAATTTTTTGCCTATCTGACATATGATATTGTCTTAGCTCATTTAATTGATTATCAGTGTTCTTTGATCTACTTTTACTGGCCATGTCCAGATACGTCCCTCCCTTTTCTGATAAATGGTGGAGGAGTTATTTGCTCATCTCTAGACTTTTCAAAAAATCCAGCAACATGTTCATTAAAGGGACTTGTCTTTGCTATATGAATGGCCTGAACAGCTGATCTATCTTTCCCATCACCTGGCTTTGTCACTCATTGTAACACTATAGAAGTATATCAGGTCAAAACTCAAAAGCTTTCTTCCAGCTACCTCTCTCCCTTGTTTTTTTTTGCCATAAGGAAAGAGGCTTTTATGTTGCCTTTTCTGGTGCTTTTGTTCAATCTTTTGTAGTGTGTGTGTGTGTGTGTGTGTGTGTGTGTGTGTGTGTGTATGTGTGTGTGTGTGTGTGAGCTCCTTATGGTAGTCAGTAGAAATAGAAATTAGGTAAAGTTGTTTATAGGTTTAGATTGGTAGAAGTGATTTAGGCACTTGTTATGAATGTCTTCAAATTCCCTAGGTTGCTTTAATCACTGCTAACGTGATTGGTTCCATGCAACCATCAACAAGTTTTGAGAGGTGAAAATTGTACCTTAGTTTGGGGCGTTTGCTTCCTATTCTGGGGCTTCTTTGAGTCTCTAGTGTGGGATATGATAGGTCTTTAATGGCACATGATTTCTGGACTATGGATAAATGATCACCCTGAGGTTAACTTTGTTCACTGAGTGGTGGTGTTGCTACATAACTTTGTTTCCCTTCCTTCATCTGGATGAATAGTATGGAATGTGTTTATAAGACACTTTTTCAGGTTTGAGAAGGAGTGAATTGCCCATAGCAATAGCCAATGCATGTATGATAGCTGAATGAAAGGGTGCCCATGCCCCAGCCGCTGGGATCTGTAAGAATGTGACCTTATAAAGCAAAGAGGATATTGTGATAGGTAGATTATTCTGGATAATTCCTAGGGCCAGTGTATTGATAAGAGTCCTTATATAAAGGAAGTGGTAGAGTTAGAGATAGGAAAAGGTGAAAGTAAAAGATGGAAGCAAGGAATGCATTGGGCTAAGGAGTAGTGGCATCCTGAATCTGGGAAAACCAAGAGAAAGGTTTCCACTCTTAAAGGCTACCAAAGAAACCAGCCCTGCCAACACCGTGGTTTTAGCCCCTAAGACCCATTTAAGATAAATGGACTTTTGGCCTTCAAGAGGGTGAGATAGCAAATCTACATTGTTTATGTTTGCCCCTGTTGTTGGTCATAAGAAAGTAAAACAATACCCACATTTCCTTCTCTCACTCCATGGGATCACATTTTTTACACTAAGTGCTCCTGTAGATGGCCTTGTTTCAAACTGTACTTTGTGTGGGAGCAGAGTGGGAGGTGGAATGGTGCTCAGGCTAAGACAAGATAGAACTGCCTTTGCTGTTTCTATGTTGCATTAATCCTGTGGGCCAGATGTAGTATATGTGAACTGGTTCATTCTCATGTTCTATCTCTAATGGCTGTTGGCGGAGCAAGGAGCCCCAACTCAGATGTTCCCAGTGACCTGGGAAGTAGGTAGTATCTGTAAGTGCCAGACCAGAGTACTCTCCCATGTCAGGGAATTGAAGATGAGGTCCACACTAGCAGTGACACAGGCAATGTGTGTTGTGTGTTGGGATTGTATCAGTAAAGGTTGAATGAGGAAAATAGAAACAACTTCTAGTATTTACAATGGAAAAAGTATTGTGCAAGGAGTTGTTTAAACAGGTAATAAAGAGATGAGAACAGCTAAGGCATGGAGAGGTAACCTAGAGATTGCTAAGATCAGGAAGCCAGTAGATCCTTAGGTGGTGTTACTAAAATTTGTTGGATATGGCCACTGGAAAGAAGATGGGGTCTGATTATGGCTTTATGGTAGGAGCTGAGCTTCCGTAGGAGAGTTTTTGCTGCTGGAAAAGGAGCCTGAGCAGAAATGAGATCTAGTGAAGTTCCTGCCTTTGAATTTCCCTCTCTCACCATCTGGAAGATGAAATGGACTGCAGAGAAGAGAAAGAGATGAATCTGGGAACAAGCAGAAGCAAGACTGGAACATATACTCTGATAGAACCCATGAGAAAAAGAGTCCATTTTAATCACCAGTCAATCTACAGAAACCGTTTCCAGATTGATGGCAACTGAGCCAATTTCTTCCTGTCCTTCATTCCTCTTTCTTTCTATGTGAAAGAGGTTGGTCACTGCAGTTAGTTAATTGGGGCACTTTTCTGGAGATGCTGGCAGATTAAAGAAAGAATCTGCTTTACTCCAACTTTTCCACCCTCAGTTGGTTTGGGCTAGGGCAGATGAAAGTGTCAATTCTGGTTGAAATCAGTCTTTTTGGTTCTGACATTAGAGCACATATGAATTACCATGAATATCATGTGTAGACACTAACTTGTGAAGGATGATGTATTATCTGGACAAAGTCAGATAAACTGTGAAGATTATTTTAGAGGTCATCTGCAATAGTGGAAACAGGCAAAATGTGCTGTCCAGTCTGAACAGTTATACAAAGGAATTTGTAAGAGAAAACCAAACAGTAATCCTATCTGTACATACAAACCTTATACTTGGCCTTGTTGAAAGTTCTCACCTGAGATTCTATGTGCCATCATTTATCTGATAGCAAGGAACCGATGGTTGTGATTTTTTTTTAAATCTTGAAAAAAGGAAATCAACACAGAACTAAAAAAATGGCAAAGCCTCCCATGCTCCTGGATTGGAAAGATTAACATCGTGAAAATGGCAATACTTCCCAAGGCTA